>NC_083420.1:53747566-54050844 GCF_020745735.1 Hemiscyllium ocellatum
TCAATGCAAAACTTATTTTTAATTCACAATGTTTACAGTGTTTTTATTACATGACAATGCAATTGTATTTGGTGAGGTATAACAGTTTCAGAACAAGAAAGGAGAAACCTCGGAGTTCTCACCTCTTCTGGTGCTGTCTGACATGTTATCATGGCATCCAAGAACTCATATAAGTACTGCACAAAACAAAAATCCAGAGAATCATTGAAACAAATATTAACTTATTTTTGGAATCTATGTCTGTTATGACAATGTTGACTTTTTTTAAACAGAGTATAAATCTAAAGTTTAACTAATTGATTTGAGGAACGTTTGTGTAAAATATTAACGTGTTATACTTCTTGCATTTGGGTAGCAGTCCCAAAATATGTCAAACAGAAATGCAACACTAACAGATAAAATGAAATCCAAGAAACTACAGCAGTCTATGGTGCTGCTGCATAGTGAATACATGTTTTCCAAATATGATTACATAGATATTCTCAAGAGCGTTGTACGCTTCAAAAATTTAAACAGTTACCTCTGTTAACAGGCCAATGAGGAGATCCAACACTGGATAAGCTGTGCCTGTACAGCCTTCTAAAAACTATGTTAACACATCTTTGACAATGAAAACCTCTCAAGGCCAACAAAAGGCTTAGGCTGGATTTTCACTCTCAAATTGTAAAGCAGACTGAGACATTTTCCAGTTAGCCACACCTGTCTTGGGAATCAGTACCCCTAAGCATGAGACGGAGTTGGGGCAGTTTAAAAGGTCTATGTTGATTCTCTGGAGGTTTGTCCCATTATTTTCTGAGCTATTAGGCCATCTAGCTGTCACTCCTCACACTTCATCACGTCCCCTGCTCCCCATCATCACTTCATTCTCATACATAACAACTAATACCCATCATTGCTCCCCACCCATTCTCAAGACCCCTTACAGTCCTTATGGTAACAGCAGGACAGAAGGCAGGAAACTTAATCATCTTAAAATCCATCATTGGTAAAATGCTAAAATTGATTATTAAGGATGTTATAGCAGGACACTTGGAAACTCTTAATAAAAATGAAGTCAACATGGTTTTGTAAAAGGGAAGTCACTCGGGACTAATTTTTCAGAGCCTTTGGAAAGGTTACAAACAATGTGAGTAAAAGAGAATCTGCACTTGGATTTCTAAGTAGCATTTGACAAGGGTTTACATCAAAGATCACTACACAAACTAAGAGCAATTGGTGTACAGGAAATATATTATCATGCAAAGAGGACTTGTTAGCTTACAGGAAGCAGACAGTAGAGATAAATGGGTTATTTTTAGGTTCAAATATTGCAACTATTGGATTCTAAGGGAGTGGTTTAGCTGGTGCTAAAACACTTTTGTTGATTCTCC
The DNA here is from genome assembly GCF_020745735.1 of Hemiscyllium ocellatum. Taxonomy (NCBI): domain Eukaryota; kingdom Metazoa; phylum Chordata; class Chondrichthyes; order Orectolobiformes; family Hemiscylliidae; genus Hemiscyllium; species Hemiscyllium ocellatum. The sequence goes on from NC_083420.1 coordinate 53,748,937, forward strand.
AATCCTGGCAACACCCTTTCCAGAGCAATTGCACCTTCCTCTAATGTGATGACCAGAATGGTGTGCAGTTCTGTGGTTTAATTAAAGTTTTACATTATTCTAGCATAATCTCCCTGCTCCTTTGTTGTGTGCTTCAACTCAACTCATTGTATGCTTTTTTAACCACCTTATTGAACTAATCTAATAATTCCTGGGATCCTTAGATGCAAAATGTAAAGTTCTTCGGTTCCTCTGGACTTCTCAGCATCCTATCCTTTAAATTATACCATAAACGAATAATGTCTTGTTTGTCCCTTCCAAATATGTTACCCTCGCACTTGGGTTGAATTTTGTTTACCATTGTTCACAATATACATTAACGATTTGGACGAAGGAATTTGAATGCAATATCTCTGAATTTGCAGATGACACTAAGCCGGGTGGCAGAGAGTGCTATGAGGAGGCTGTAGGGTGACTTGGACAGACTGGCTGAGCAGGCAAATGCAATAAAATGTGGATAAACGTGAGGTTATCAACTTTGGTCTCAAAGGTAGGCAAATTGTTGTCTGAATGGTGGCAGTTTAGGAAAAGATGAAGGGATTTTGCCTGAAACGTCGACTTTCCTCCTCCTTGGATGCTGCCTGACCTGCTGTGCTTTTCCAGCACTACTCTAGTCTTGACTCTGATCTCCAGCATCTACAGTCCTCACTTTCATGCAGTGTAGGAAAAGGCGAGGTGCAATGAGACCTGGGTGTCATGGTGGAACATTTTGTGAAGATTGGCATGAAGCAGGTGGTGAGGAAAGCTAATGGCATATTGGCCTTCGTAGCGAGAGGATTGGAGTATCAGAGTAAGAACGTCTTGCTGCTGTTATACAGGGCCTTAAGTAATGCCACACCTTGAACACTGTGTACAGTTTTGGTCTCCTAGTCTGAGGAAGGACATTCTTACTATTGAGGGAATCCAGCGAAGGTTCACCAGACTGATTCCCAGGATGGCTGGACTGACAATGAGAAAAGACTGGATCAGCTGGGCTTGTATTCACTGCAAGTTAGAAGAATGAGTTAGTGTCTCATAGAAGCATATAAAACCCTGATGATAGTTATATGCGGAAGCATGTTCCTGATGTTGGGGAGGTTCAGAACTATGGGTCACAGTCGAAAAATATGACATAAGCCATTCAGGACTGAGAAGAAGAAGAATGTCTTCATTCAGAGAATTGTGAACCTGTGAAATTCTCTCCCATGGAAGCTGTTGGGGCTAGTTCATTAAAAAATTCAAGAGGTAGCTGGACAAGGCCCTTGTGGTTAAAGGGATCAAGGGGTATGGGGAGAGGATGGGAATGGGAAACTGAGATTACATGATCATATTGAACGACAGTGCAGACTCGAAGGGCTGACTGGCCTACTCCTGCACCTACCTTTTACGTTTCTATTTATCTATCACCTGACCAGTCCATTCCTATCTTTTTATGACCTACTGATTTATGTCCCACTATCAACCAATTTTTCTAACATTTTAGCACGATAAAGCTACCTTAATAGCAATTGCCTCTGTCTAACTTACCGGTGTGAGGAACTTGTAAGTTAGATGAGCATTTTCTGCCAAGACATCAGCAGCCAGGTCAAAATACTGAAAAAGTAAATTTTAAAAAATTAGCAGTTTTTAAAAAAAATTGCACCACTAAATTATTGTTTAAATTTGTGACCTATACGCTAAACATTCAAAGTGGAATTTTACTGGTTCTTCTTCATCCCAAATAAATATCACACATATATGAAAATTATGACATTTTGATACTTAATTACTCTACCTGTGTTTTCAATTACACATTATTAAATAAAGGTTAATCAGCAAATTTTCCTGTATGTGCCCATAAATGTAATGGAAGACTGTCTATTAATACTTAGACTTTAAAATATTTGTAAAGGATTGAATTGCAGATCAGTGTCACCTTTCATGTCAAGTCATATAAATCGAACACGATGGTTGGAGGAAGAGCGCCTCATCTTCCGTCTGGGAACCCTCCAGCCACAAGGGATGAACTCCGATTTCTCCAGTTTCCTCATTTCCCCTCCCCCCACCTTGTCTCAGTCCATTCCCTTGAACTCAGCACCGCCCTCCTAACCTGCAATCCTCTTCCTGACCTCTCCGCCCCCACCCCACTCCGGCCTATCACCCTCACCTTGACCTCCTTCCACCTATCACATCTCCATCGCCCCTCCCCCAAGTCCCTCCGCCCTACCTTTTATCTTAGCCTGCCTGGCACCCTCTCCTCATTCCTGATGAAGGGCTCTGGCCCGAAACGTCGAATTTCCTGTTCCTTGGATGCTGCCTAACCTGCTGTGCTTTAACCAGCAACACATTTTCAGCTCTGATCTCCAGCATCTGCAGACCTCACTTTTTACACATATAAATCAATCTCAAAGCCAATGGACAGGAACCAAGTTCATATGAATGGTGGTGTACAATTAAACAGTTAACAGGAAGAGTCCACACAAATAGCCCTATCTCAATGACGAAGGAGCCCAGCACATCAGTGCGACACGGTTGAAGTATTTGTGTCCATCTTCAGCCAGAGGAGCCAAATCGATTACCTATTTCGTTCTGCTCGTCAAGTCCCCAGCATCATAGATTCTATTTTTCAGCCAATTTGATTCACTCCACGTTACCAGAAATTATTGAAAGCACTGTTTACCATAAAGGTGAGGAACACTGGCAACATTCCAGAAATAGTACTGAAGTCCTGTGCTCCAGAGCTAGCTATGCCTCTAGTCAGGCTGTTCCAATACAGCAATAATACTGGCACTTATCAGGCAATGGGGAAAAGTGCCCAGGTACGTTCTGTCCACAAATCCAACTTGGCCAATTACAACCCTATCAGTTTACTGTCAGTCATCAGTAAATTGATGGCAGAGCTATTAAGTTCAGCAACAACCTGTTCAGCTGCACTGAGTTACACTGCTGTAACTCACCAAAGGCTCCTTCTAAATCCATGAACTCTTCCACCTTCAAGGGTAGCAGATACATGTGAACACCACCATCTGCAAGCTCTCCTCCAAACTACAACCTACTCTCTTGAAACTATGTCACTGATTATTCACTCTTTGTGCCAAGATCCTGCAGTGCCTAACAGCATTGTGGGTGCACTGATACTTCAAGGATGGCAACGGTTCAACAGACAGCTCATCACCACTGCTTAAGATCAATTAAAGATGGGAAATAAATGCTGACCTAGCCAATGGTGCTCACATTCCTTAAATTGATTAAAAAAACAAAAGTACAAATAAACAAATAAACAGAGAGCAGTGCAGTCAGAAAATCTGTACAATTCAATTTGCTAGCTGAAAACTTTGCCTATGTATCAGGAAACTTGATGGTCCATTGGTCTTCTATTTATTAAGAACGCATATTTGACATTCTGCATACTACATATAAGTTAGCATGGCAGAGATGAAGACTTATCCAAAATGGAAGAGGTTGCTTTTGACTTTGACATGTAGAAAGCTAGGCACAATTTTGGAATTTTAAAGAAATTTTCAAAAATTTAAAAAATTTTTCAAAATTAAATCAAAATCTACAAAGATTACGTACGTCAGCATAAACCGTTAATTTTAATTTTCTTTTTGAAACAAAACTATAACTAGCTCAACTGAGGGGAATAATATTCAGTCTCTAATTATGACTCACACTTTAACATTGTTTCAGATTGAAGACAGAGTGATAACAGCACCAAGAAAAGCCAGACATGATGCAAAATGGAAATCACTTTAAAAGAAACAGTATGCATAAATATAAGTAATCCAACAGTAAGTACAGCATGCCACATACAAACAAGAAAAAATAATAGCAGTAAACACACTTCATATTTGCAATACAGCAGAAGCAAATTGCCAAAGGTTTCTGGTGGGAATGGGTTCTGCTGAAGTAAGAATTGTAGTTTTTCAAATCCCTCGGTAGGCTTGGAATCCATGTTCATTAGAGCTTGGTTGTGTAGAGTAACTGGGTCAAGTTCCTAGAAAGAAAATACAGTGGATGAACCCATGCTTGATTATCCTTATTCAAATAAATGACAAACTGTGAACAATACAAGCTTTCCCAAAGACATTAGTTTTTGCCTCAGTCTTAAAATAAGTTCGAATATTTTGAAAGAGAATCTAATTAATTTCTATCCATAAGCCAAAGGACTTGAAATGCCAACTCTATTTCTCTTTCCACAGATACTGCCAGACCTGCTGGATTTTTGTTTTAGACTCCCTACAGTGTGGAAACAGGCCCTTCGGCCCAACCAGTCCACACCAACCCTTCGAAGAGTAACCCACCCAGACCCATTTCCCTCTGACTATTGCACCTAACACTATAGACAATTTAGCATGGCCAATTCATCTGACCTGCACATTTTTGGACTGTAGGAGGAAACCAGAGCACCCGGAGTAAACCCACGCAGACATGAGGAGGATGTGCAAACTCCACACAGACAGTCACCTGAGGCTGGAATCGAACCTGGTGCTCCGAGACTGCAGTGCTAACCACTGAGCCACCGTGGATTGATTCAATGTGAGCACACTGCGTCTCTTCTGCAGCCAGGGGTATCTTGAAGATCTTGTAGACAGTTGTGATATTGAGAGCTATACATGTTGTTAGTCCTGCCATTACTAGTCCACTTGTGTCTCTACAGTAATATTTTGTAATGAATTTGCCGAATTGTATAAGTCGTGAACTATACCAACCTCAGTAAGGCATTTGACAAGGTTCCTCAATGTAGATTGATTATCAAGGTTAGAATACAGGGGAAACTAGCCATTTTGATAGAGAACTAGCTCAAAGGTACAAGACAGAGGGCGGTAGTGGATGGCTGCTTTTGAAACTGGAGATCTGTGGCCAGTGGTGTGCCACAAGGATTGGTGCTCGGTCCGCTGCTATTTTTGTCATGTATATAAATGATTTGGATGTGAGCTTAAAAGGTAAAGTTAGTAAGTTTGCAGATGACACCAGAATTGAAGTTGCATTGGACAGTGAAAAAGGTTACTTCAGAGTACAACAGGATTTTGATCAGATGGGCCAATGGGCTGAGGAATGGCAGATGGGGTTTAACTTAGATAAATATGAGGTGCTGCATTTTGGAAAAACAAAACAGAGCTGGACTTATACACTTAATGGTAAGGTCCTGGGGAGTGTTGTTGAATAAAGAGACCTTGGAGTGCAGGTTCATAGTTCTTTGAAAGTGGAGGTGGTGTTTGATATGCTTGCCTTGATTGGTCAGAGCATCGAGTACAGGAGTTGAGAGGTCATGTTGCAGCTGTGCAGGACATTGGTTAGGCCACTTTTGGAATATTGTGTGCAAATCCAGTCTCCCTCCTATCAGAAGGATGTTTGTGACATTTGAAAGGGTTCAGAAAAAAAATTACAAGGATGTTACCAGGGTTAGAGGGTTTGAGCTGTAGGGAGAGGCTGAATAGGCTGGGGCTGTTATCCCTGGGGTGTCGGAGGCTGAGGGGTGATCTTAGGGGTATGCATGGGGTAAATAGACAAGGTTTTTTTCCCTGGGGTGAGTGAGTCCAGAACTAGAGGGCATAGGTTTAAGGTGAGGGGAAAGGTTTAAAAAGGGACATAAAGGGTGATCAATGTATGGAATGAGCTGTTAGGGGAAGTGGTGGAGGCTGGTCCAATTAAAACATTTAAAATACATACATGAATAGGAAAAGTTTAGAGGGATACAGGCCAAGAGCTGGCATATGGGACTAGATTAATTTAGGATATCTGGTCAACGTGGATGAGTTTGCCCGAAGGGTTTGCTTCTGTGCTTTCTACATACCTGTACACATTGTTTTGTTCGTGCACTAATACAAGGGATTGCCAACCAATTGTACGCACTTAATTGAGAATTCAGATATTTAAGATGCTTAGAGAGACAGTTTTACTTAAGCAAATTATGCTGATTGTGGCACAGGTTTGGCTTATTCCCGACAATGTGTTTACATTCACAAGGTGGAAAGCTTCTGGTTGGAGGTTGTTCCACTTGATATATGTCTGCCTTACTGTGGACGTCAGACATTGCCTTAAGTTTATGCTGGTCTCTTTTGCACTCTCCGTTGCTGTGGTTGCAGCTATCTTCTGTTTGCTTGTGACCTGTCATAACTTCAGGTTGCATCTATGCAGGCATAATTTTTGCATAGGTCAACCCAATGTGCTTTTATCCTTTTGCCTTGAGCAGATCCTGGAATGCAGGACAAGTTTCTATTGGATGCGGCAGACTGCACTTACCACACAGTGCCACACGAGCTTTGTGTGAGCTGACTGCAGCATCAACACTGTTTGCTACATTTAACGCTTGCAGTTGCTGTTTTGCAGGTACAATGCCTTCACATTTTCTGCCATCTCCTGGAATTAAGAAAAGATGCTGTGGTTTTCTTGGAAGGATTCAATAGGTGCTGATTGCCTCAACACCTCCATTATTCATTCCAATAGTTCAGCCTCTGAAATATCCCTTTTGTTCCCCTTGTTACTGAAACATCCATGTGAAATTGATCCATTGATCCACTCTGACTCAAACTGCCCTATGGCACAGCTTTGGTTGCCCGATTCAGAGTCATGCAGATTGCCCAGTGCAGGAAGGCCCCCTACAGGGTGGATATGGGAACAGCAGCTTCTGGAAGCATGACCTCTCCATCTCTCACACACAGAAAGGGAGGAAAGGTCAGGTCAGAATTAGAGGAGTGATAGTTCCCTGGGGCAGGAAAGCAAATTGAATGGGTGGAATTCCAAGATTATAATGGCAGAATTCCACCAAACTGCAGAGATTCCTTATCCCTAACTGGCGTTAGGCCCCTTCTTTGCAAGCTCCAGGGGCTTTCAAAATCATTGGTTCTATCCTAGGTTCTAAAAATTTTAATAGAAATTAAAGGGTAGTGCGATTAAACAAACAAGTTACAACCTCTGAATGATTGTAACTCAAGCAAAATCAAAAGGTTCTCACTAACTAGATCTGAAAGGCAAAGCATTTGCATAATTTTATCCTTTGATTTTTAATTCACAAACCTCTGCAACAAAGATTCATGGTTCAAGAGCTGGCAGGTTCATTCAGCAATACAAAAAGGAACATTGTACCCACAATTTCATCCATATTAGAATACAAGTGGATTATGTAGGGCATTCTAATTACTTGAGAACACATCAAGTTATGGTATCTTTAACTGTGGATTTAAAAAAAAGACTTTGATAAATCAGCTTACCTCTTCGGATCGTGGTGGCATGTCTGTCAATGCTTCTTGAGCTGCTTCATCTGTTTGATGACAAGGGATGGAAAGTATGATTGCCACTGTAACAATATTCTACAACCATAACCCTTTGAAGCCAGATTTCAAATAAATATACAACACAGAAGATCATCAGAAATAATTGCTTGGTAGTACAGAACTTAAATGTTGCTAAAATGACACAGGGAGTCAAAGCTTTACATCTTGTAACCATCAGAACTAGAATGGAAGAAACATACTTAGAAAAGAAACCCCACCATTTTATGCAACAAGTGAAGAGGGTGCCGACTGGTCGGACTCATTGGCCTGGAACAGTTAACTGTCAACCTTCATTCTTAGATTCAAGCAGGTAGATTCTGATTGGTCAGTGTGTGGATGCAGCAGCGACTGGCGGTCTCCATTAACCCCTCTCATAAAAAATGTACAATGTAGGTACAAATTCACTTCGCCAACATAAAAGAGAGTTCCGTGTATTTGCATATATATCTTGTGGCATGCAGAAATGCATCAGACTGTGAGCCTGATGATCTGAAATTGATTTCTGTTGTAACTCTTAGCACAGTCTGGATTATTTAAATGATTTCCAAGAGAAGAATCTAATGGAGGATATATCAATTTTTCAAGGTATAATTTCAGTTACATCACACTGCAAATTTTTGCTATAAATTCTGTGTTATGATCAAGCCCTCCACAATCACTTGATGAAGGAGTGTCTCTCCGAAAGCTAGTGTGCTTCCAATTAAACCTGTTGGACTATAACCTGGTGTTGTGTGATTTTTAACTCTGTACACCCCAGTCCAACACCGGCATCTCCAAATCATATTTTTCTGAGACTTGCAAACATGGGCTGCTTGAACATGATTGGCATGTTGTCTGCTGCGAATCTGCAATGGAGCATGGCATTTGATATGGTCTGCCAAAGTATCTTTATATGTAACATTATGGATAGGATTTCTCCCTAATATTGGATGAACCAATAGATCAGAACCAGAATTTCCTTACAACTGTGCTCATTTCCTCCTGTAATTTAGACAGGAGTGAGTCACAAACCTTGTTAACAGGGATTCTGCCAATTTGAGAAGCTGAAGCACATGAAGCAAGAACAATTCTGAGGAACTTTCAGGCAGGGTCACAAGATAAGTTAGTCAACATCATGAGGTAAGCATAAATCACAATCTTACAAATTCTTGAAAGCATATTTTAACAAAGCTATGTAAAACAAACAACTGATAAAACAGGAAAAAAAGAGAAAAGTCTTTGTTTCCTTGAGAGAAATGACCCTCTGTCTATTGTCATTTTTGTAAATCACTATTACACTTCCAAGAGAGACGAGGACCTTATTCAAAACTCCAAGCAGATTAAATAAGGTTCTATCTAATAAATCTACGTTTAAATTTTGCTCCTCACGAATTGCATCCCATGTATGGTTTTCATTTCAAGGTCTTAAGCTATTCCTTACGATCTGTTTGCATCAAGGAACTTGACCTGTCCCAATATTATTTAGAGGACAATGTAGATTTTTTTTCCAATTTACTTTGCAAACTTTTTGAAACATTCAAAAATTCATTCAGCCTCACTAAAAAGTACGACACAAGTTATAAAACAGTTCCAATTATTTTTGGCTTAAACACTCACAGTTCTTCAGTTGGTATTCAATGGCTGCTTTAAGATTAAAAGCTTCAATCAATGCAGTTTCATGGAGCACTAATGTGTTCCCAACACTTCTCACATCAATCCCTTCAGTTGTCATACCAACACTAAGTTCTGAAAAGAAACACGATAACAAATCATGAAAGTAGTGGTGTAGTTTAATAAAGTTATATTTTTAAAAAATCAAAGAAAGCAGGGGCATTCGCTTCTGAGGCATAAAATGGAAAACTATAAGTGTTATGTCAAACTTTCTTTAGGTCATGCTTGGGATGCTGTGTTCATTTATGGTTTCTATATTTCAAAATTGAATACAGAGCAACTGGAGAGGGTGTAAAACAAGATTTACTAGAATGATGCGGGAACTGAAGGTTATATCTACCAGGAAAGACAGAGTTTAGGATTCTTCGCTAAACATAAAAAAAGGGTGACTCGAAAGAAATATTTGAATTTATTTAATGTTAAGATATATCAGGTTTGGATTGAATTCAGGCAGTTATTTCCACTTGAGTGAAACCAGGACTGGGGTGACGAATATTAGAGCGTTATTTAAAAAAAATCCAATAGGAGTTTAAGGACATATTTTTGGTCTAGCCTGGTTAGAATGTAGAGCTTCCTACCAAAAGCACAATGAAGGCACATAACATAGAAGCGTTAAGTGAGAAACTACATTAACATAAAGAAAGAAGTTGATGGAAATTTTTATGGAAAAGGTTGCAAGGAGACTGAGAATCCAATCACCAACATGAGCCTTTGGGTCAAAAGCCTGTTTCTGTGCTGAAAATGCCATGTATGTCTAAACCCAAGCAATTACATTTCAGCATTGGAAAAGCATGATTGTTTGAACAAATCTTTTTAAACCTACAGAAGAATTATAAAGCAGTTTAGCCCATGGTATTAAGACTGGAAAACAAACATCCTTTTAAAAGCTGGTACTATAACAGACAGGTGAAAATTAAATTGCTTTATTCTTTCACAGCATGTGGGCATCATTGGCAAGTCGATCATTTATGCCCCTCCTTAATTGCCCCGCAGAAGGGGTGGTGAGCCAGCTTTATGAACCCCTGTATTTAAGAGGGTTCAGTGCAGTTAGAGATGGAGTTACAAGATTTTGAATTATTGACAATGAGGAAACAGTAATATTATTCCAACTCAAGAGAATGCAGGCGACAGCACTTCCCTGAATCTGCTGCCTTTGTCCTTCTAGGTGGTCACGGCTGTACATTTGGAAAGTGCTGAAGTAAGAGCCTTGGTTAATTGCTGCAATATATCTTGAAGTTGGAACAGACTGCGCCCATGGTGGTAGAGGTAGTGAATGTTCAGAATGGTGCAGGATGTGCTCATCTAGTGGGCATTTTTTTAATGTATTCATTCATGGAACATGGACATTGCTAGCCTGATCAATAGTCATTGTCCATGCCCAATTGTCCAGAGGCCAGTGGACAGTCAGTCAATCACATTGCTGTGCATCTGGAGTCACATGTAGACCAAACAGAGTGCTTGATGCTTTCAGCCTTCTGAATCCTTGTTGAAACTGCACTTGCCCAGGCCAGTGGGGTGTATTCCATCAACCTCCTGAGTCATGCTTTGCAGATAGTGGGAGGCATTAGGGAGTTGAGGTTGAATCACTCAAACTAGAATTTCCAGCCTCTGATTTGGTCTTGTAACCACAGTACTTACATGGCTGGTCCAGTTCAATTTCTGGTTAATGGTAACCCTTGAGATTATGGTAGTGGGGGAATTCTATGGTCAAGCCATTGAATGATGAGGGAAGATGGTTAGGTTCTCTCTTCTTGGAGATGACTATTACTTGGCATTTGAGTGGTGTAAATGTTACTTTCACGCAAAGCCTCAACATTTCCAGGAATTGTTGCATATGGACAACTGTATCTCTGGAGTTGCAAAGGTACTGAATATTAAGCAAACATCAATAAACATTCCATTTCTTACCTTATTTTGGATGGGAAGGTCACTGACCAAGCAGCAGAATTTGGTTGGATCTGGGGATGCTAGCTCAAGGAACTCTCACAATTCTCTAGGGGCTGAGTTAATTAGTCTCCAACAAACACAAGCACTTTCTTTTGTGCTGCAATCAACAGAAGCTGTTGCCCCAGTTTTATAAGAACACTTTGATATCAAACTGAGTCAGATGATGGAGCTTCCAGTTCAGGAACATCTTGCATTTGTGTCTCCTAATTGCTTGCTGCTGCTTGTCCAATCAAAGGTTGTTTCTCATGTGTGTGCAGCAAGGATGGGAGTGAACCACTGGTGAGTGGAGGAGCAACTCCATGACTTTCTCCTCATTCTATATATGGGGACAACCTTTTCCAGTTTGGTTGTCCCCATGTTTGGATCTTCCCAATTGTTTGAGAGGCTTTCAGGGCAAATTTATCCTTCACTACCACCCCCTCCCCTGCCTCCTGTGTATTTTGAGCCCTGTGTTGAACAGTCTTCCTCACTTCTTGCCAATTCTTGAACCAAAGCTGGACATCAGAATTTGAGTGGCCCGAACAACTTGAACTGAGCATCACTGAGCGGGTACAGGTTGTTCAGCTCTTACGTGTGTTTTGTCAGTGCAAATTGGCCATAATGCAATTGACAGATTGTGTACATTTGGATAACACAAACTTTCATTGACTGGGTATAGCGATTTTCGATTGGTGATCTTCTACAGCATGATTTTCTATAGCGGTTTATCATAACATGATTTTCTATAGTACAAGGTTGCAGAGGAACAGAAATGTCGCCTTATAGCAGAATGACCGATATTGCTGAATAAGTCTCTCTTAATAGCACTATGGATGACAGCTTCCAACTTGTCCAATTTTCCATACTCTAAGAGGTATAGCTTTGTTGGAAAAGCTTGGAATTGGATGCAGCTAATTCTAGAGAACAAGCCTTCAGTACTATTTTCGGAGTTCTGACAGGCCTGTATTCTTGGTAGTATCCAATTCTTTCAGCCATTTCTTCCTATTATCTGCAGTTGATTTTGCCTGAAGACTAGCATCTGTGAAGCTGAGATCTCTAGTAGGTGGCTAAGATGGCACCTCGAGCTGAAGTTGGTTGTAAATGTTTCAGCCTTTGTTTTTGCACTAACATGTCAGGTTTTCCCATCATTGAGGAGCTTCCTCCTCCTCCTACACTGAGTTGGTTAATTGCTCATCACCATTCACAACTAATTGTGGCAAGACTGTAGAACTATATTCTGATCCACTGATTGTGTAATTGCTTGCCTGACATATCACTTTTGCTATTTGCTTTTTGGCGTGCATGTAGTCCAGTGTTGTAACTTCACCAAGATGACAACTCATTTTTAGTTATGGCGCTGCTCCTGGCATGACTTCCTGCACCCTTCACTGAACCAGGGTTGATTCCCTGGCGTGATGGTTTGACAGAACAGGACTGAGACAGGCTGGACTGAGATTCCAGATATTTTACTTTATAAATTTTAGTGATCACAACAAACAAAAGGTAATTTGAATAAAGCATCTTGCCTGGATGTTCCCTAATCCCACGCTCTATTATTTCTGCAATGTATTTCAAAGCAGGTGCATACTGTTTCATGCTGTAATAACAGAGGGCAATGTTGTAGGTCAAATCTGAAAGAAACACAGTGACATATTTAAACAAAATCAGAATACATCGCAAAGTTGCAAGCTGTGGCCTGTTTTAAACATGGTAGCTATCTAATCCAATACAACCAAAATTAACAGAGCAAAGTGCTTGGGAGTTTGCTTGGTGTAGGAGAAAGTGAGGACTCCAGATACTGGAGAGTCAGAGCCAAAAAATGTGGTGCTGGAAAAGCACAGCTGGTCAGGCAGCATCCGAGGAGCAGGAGAGTCGACGTTTTGGGCATAAGCTCTTCATCCATTGAGTTTGATTAGTGTGGCAATTTAAAAGTTTAATCTTTTTTAAGGATTAAATCTCTCTTTAACAGTAATTTCTTTCAAATGCTTTCTGTATATCGTATATAAATCTATATAGAGACAGAATTTTTAAAGTATAGAATCCACACAGCGCAAAAGGCAGCCATTCGGTCCATCAAATCTGCACTGACCATTTGAAGCACATCCCACCCAGACACATCCCATCACCGTAACCCTACACATTTTTTATCTCAACAATGGCTAATCCACCTAGCCTGAACATTTCCCTCGATACTACAGGATACTTTAGCATGAACAATCCACCTAATCTGCATATCTTTGGCCCATTTTTAGGATTTCAATCTCTTTGAGCTAAATTGAAAAACTAAAGTTTCTCTCAGCTTTGTTAGGAATTGGATTCAAAAGCAACTTGGGGCAGGTGGGAATGTGGACTTCAAAGTACAAAACAGATCTTATTGAATAGTGGAGGCGGCCCAAGGACCCGTATGACCAGCGGCTTCTTATTTTCATAAGGAAAGATCACATAAAAATTCTGGATTAAAATCAAAGCTTAAAAGATTCAAACCAACAGACTGAATATTATACTCTGGCATGCTGTGAATTTCAGCCACTTGAGAGTTAGAATAAGAATGTTTGCATTTTACAAGTAGTACTTTTTTAAAATAAAGTAAATCGAAACTAATTTCCTTTACTTTAAAGAGTAAACAGAAAGTATCTAAACCAAAGCTGCTCAATTACCAGAATTCACAACATTGTGCAGGATTATTTAATGATAAGTTGGAAATAGATATAGTGACCATATAGAAAATGGAGCTTAGAATGTTAACTAAAATGGCTGAAGCACATTGGCTATATTGCCCAGCATCCTGAGCGAACAAATTGCTAATACAGCAACTTGCACAGGCTGGGTAAACATGTCCAATCCCACAGATCTGAGAATGACATAGTACCAGCACTAGGTCAAAGGGCAGCCATCAGAGGAGTACTGGTGCCTTACGGTCTAGCTGTAACACAGTAATGAGGTTTGAATGTTTACATTTAAAGAGCATCTCTGAGATTTGACTGTTGCCTTGAAGAGTTAGAAAAATAATGGGAGTTAATGTCTGACTTTAAAGATAGTGTTAATATCTTAACCAGATGGGTGCTGGTGTCTGTGTGTTAAGATTTAGAGCATTCTTTGATGTGTAAGCTTACAATTAAGTATACTTTGATTAATATACTTTGCGATAGCTTAATGACACGGGACTCTGTATTGCGTGAGAAGTTATGTATAAATGTAACAACTTTCCCTATCAACGGTGAGAGAATCCACTCTTTAGTACCCAGTGTGGTCTAAGTGGCTTTTCTCTCCCAAGCCTTGTTAGTATATTCATATACTGACAGTCTTGAATAAAAACAGTACTGTTGAAGTGTATTAATTAAGTGGTGGTTCTCTGTTCTTGGACAGGCGTTCACAGAAAGCCAGGTAACGTGGCTGAGCTTTCACATTTTGGTGGCAGCGGTGGGATCCCAACGGAAGGCGGCTCCTGGTGACGGTTGAACAGGACACGGTCTTGCTGTGGCAAGGTGGACACGGGCCCAACTAGGACGTGAGTATACGACTAGTGTCTCCCCAAGTCAGGGGCCGACCTGGATCCAACTCACCGCAGCAGGAGCTGCTACCGGACGGGATCGAGAACGAACCAGTGAACAGCTTTTTAAAGGGACCACCACAAAAGCACTGGGAGTGCTATAGAAGGTAGGCAAAAGAAAGGCGCTGGGAGCGCGGTAAGAAGTAAGAATAGTTAGATACGTACGTGTGTGTGAGTGGGTTTAAAGTCCCTTGAGCAGGATCTCATAAAAGCAACACTCACAAAAGGTTAGGGAAAGTTTAGGGAATATTATGGGACAGTTTATGGATAAATGTGAGGATCCGGGATCATTAATTGTAACAGTCTGCGTAGAATAACCTGAGGATGCACAGTCACTCAGGAAATTGTCAGGATGGCTAACAGAAAAATTGGGACCTGATGAATGGCCTGCAGGAGGTACGTGGAAATTGGAGATTGTAAAAAGAGCTACGGAGTTAGTATGGAAAAAGGGAACGGGGGAAAGAAGGGTAAGAAAATTATGGCTAAACTAAGAGATGCATGCTTTAAAAAGAAAGAGGAAGCTAAACAACAACACGAGCAGAAGGTTTACAACAGTTGGTTACATAATGCTACAAAAAGGGGGTTAAGTGTCACTAAGGATGGGCTTCCTTTGACCCTCCATGAGCTCAAGGTTGCATGTGCAAATTTTGATGAAAATATTAATAAGAACAAACGGTTGGCCAACCAAGCGGTGGAGACGGCATTGTCAGACCTGAGGCTGGGTGCAGGATGGGAGGATAAGGGAATTAGTTCTAGGAATGTGGAATCTCCTCCCCAACCCCCTCCATCGGGTACAGCACCCCAGGAGGCACGTAGTGAAAGGAGTTTTACCCCAAGCACAGGTAAAAAAGGATATCGGCCTCCACCACAGTGTGAACCTGAACAGCAATTGCCCTACCCTTGGACAGAGGAGGCTGACGATGACAGTTCAGAGATAGAGGAACCCTTAGGTCACATGTTCCCTATGCGTACTGTTCCTAACCCTCAAGCGGGACGGGTAAGAGTCCCCGCCCAGCCGAACGCTGTCCCTCCTGTAGCTGCGATTCTTCACCCTCCTACCCTAGAAATTTTTACGCCATGGAAACCGCAGGAAATTTTGGCACTGACTATGAATCTCCCTGACAAAGATAAGGATCCACAAAAATGGTGTGAATCAGTTGAAAGCATTTGGCAGGCTTACGGGGCAGTGGGAGAAGATATCTGGAATTTTTTGAGGGTTGTGTTTATTGGCTTGAAGTGGACAAAATTTTTAGAAATATTAAATATGCCCCCTGGTGCCAACAGTTGGACTGCCTTTACAGCACAACACCCGAATCAACAACAACAGGAGCAGGAAATTAAAGAAGCAATGTGGCAGGTCCTCAGAAAACCGGTTGACTTAGCAAAAATTATTGATTTAAAACCAAAAAAGGGGGAGGGTGCTGAGGAATACCTACAGAGGTTTAATGAAACTTATGGCACATATTCTGGGGACCCTCTTTTCCCTTTGGGAGCGGGGGCTGTCTCACAACAGTATAATAGTCTCTTGCTGAACACTTTGCCTAAACCTACACAAGATAGATGGAAAACTAACAACTTAAATTGGATCAATTCCTCACAGGGGGATACAGCTAGGGCAATTAAAGCATTATGGGGCGAGGGTGACGGTCCTAAGGCCGAAAAACCTATTAAATCTGAATTTGTTGTACGGGAAAGTGATCAAAATACCATGGCCCCCTTGCGGCAACCTCCCACCCCTACCCAGCAGACACAGCAGCAAGGGCTGTGGAGATTACCCGGTCCCCAGCTGCAGTCTGACAATAGAGGCTATCAGCTGGAACCGGATTTTTATGTCCCAGGCTGGCAAAATCAAAAGGGCGAGTTTCACGCGATGCAGCACCCAAATGGTCTAGCTAGGGGTGGTCCTTACTCATTAGGTCCCCCTGACTGGCGTGGCCAGCCAATCTCTGGAACTCCCAATCTCTGGAACTCGGGTTACCCCGGTCAGCCCCAGACATTTCGGGCCACGAATAACTTTAAAGGGAAGGGTTGTTTTAACTGTGGAAATCCTAGCCATTGGAAACAAGATTGCCCTGAACAGCCACGAGGTCGAGGTAGCAGAGGAGGAAGGGGCCGGGGTGCTCAAGGCACCCCCAGAGGTGGCTTTGGCGGCCAAAATCCGTTTAGTAATATACTACCACCCCCACCACCCCCACAACAGTGGTATGATGAGATGCTGCCTGTCTTTTCTCACAATGCCATTCCAGAGCCCATTGTGACCCTGTTAATTGAAGGTACCCCTGAACACTTTTTGGTTGACACAGGAGCATGCGCATCTTCACTAGCAGGGACCCACTATCCTTGTGGTAACAAGATTCAACGTTTGCTGGGGTTTGAGGGCAAGTTTGTGCCTTATCAAATTACTAAACCATTGAAAGTTAGCTGGGAAAATGACGAATGGGAGCATGAATTTGTAATTAACCCCCACATTGGTATCAACATCCTAGGACGAGATATTCTTGGTGGTCTTGGCGTGAACATCAAGTGCACCCCAGAAGAGATTCGCTTGACACAGAAAGGCCAGTACTCCGTCCGCATTCCAGCACGCTTTTGGGCACTTTTCCCTGACTCTGACAGTGACACCCAGACCCCTTTTCGCTACCCTCCTCATGTAACGCTCTGTTACGATAAGTCAGGAGTTGACCAGAAAAAGGAGGAAAAGTTTGAATCCTTGCCAGGCAATCAGTATATATTTACACGATTGGCTAAAGTTAATGGGAAACAGGGTACGGCTTGGTACGTTTGGGTGCCACCAGAACTGTGGGACCAAGAGCCCGGTATTGCCCCACATCAAACTATCTTAGCTCATAAGGGATATGTAGCAAAGGACTTAGGACCCATGGTAGCACAGGCTGTAGCCTTGTCAGATCCGAATGTAATGGGATATCAGGACTTAGGAGACGGCCTTTCCATCGTCTACCTTAACCATCCCGAACCAGTATTGTCCACGCTACGGCAGCATGAAGGTGGTTACAGCCAGGTCGAAATTGACCCTGCGGTCTGGGCCACCAACAAGTACTGTGTGGGTTTGGCGAAGGGAGTTGCCCCTGTCAGTGTCATGTTAAGGCCAGGAGCACGGATCCCCAGTATTAAGCAGTATCCTATCAAGAGTCAAGCTGTGGCCCCTCTACGTGGCTTGATTGATCACCTACTGGCTCAGGGAGTTCTGATCGAGTGTCAATCACAAGCAAATACCCCTATCCTTCCCGTAGCTAAACCAGGTAAACCTGGCGAGTATCGCTTAGTTCAGGATCTCCGAGAAATTAACAAAATCATGGTGCCCTTGCACCCTATCGTTCCTAATCCTGCTACCATACTTGCGGCAATCCCTCCAGAGGTGTGTGTGTTCTCCTTGATAGATCTACAAAATGCCTATTTTGCTATTCCCCTAGCCCCTGACAGCCAATATTTGTTTGCCTTTACCTTTTTGGGCAAGCAATATACATGGACGAGACTACCACAGGGATTCTGTGATTCCCCTACAATATTTTCTCAGATCCTCCAAAGGCAACTAGATCAGATCCATTTGCCTTGTCAATCTACCCTGGTGCAATACGTGGACGACCTTTTACTTGCCAGTCCTGATGCCCTGTCGAATGAAAAGGATACTAAGCATCTTCTCAACAAGCTGGCCGAGTTAGGTTATGTAGCTAATTATGACAAGGTTGTCATTGGCCAACGTAAAATTAAATTCCTGGGGGTAGAAATTTCAGCGCATGAGCGTAGGTTGGCCCCGGATAGAATTGGTCCGAATGTCAATTCTCCGGCCCCTACCACGGCTAAGCAGATGAGACGGTTTTTGGGATTAGTTAACTTCTGCAGACAATGGATTCCTAACATTGCCTCCTTAGTAAAGGTTCTCACTCCCTTTACCACTGAGCGACAGCCCTTCACTCTATCCGAAGCTGCACTTGAGACATTTAACCAGTTGAAGCAGGCGCTAATCAATGCTCCTGCTTTAGGGAGACCCCTCTATGATAGGCCTTTTCAGCTTTTCGTGGCCACTACCTCGGGCTGCGCGGTTGCGGTTTTGACGCAGGACCATGGAGGTTCCCGTAGACCGGTGGCATATTTTTCTACTAAGTTGGATTCTGTGATTAGTGGTCAGCCTCATTGTATTCAACAACTGGCTGCTACGTATTTGATGGTGTTGGCTGCAGCAAACACAACGCTCCAACAACCGGTCACTGTTTTTAGTCCTCATGCAGTAGTTTCTATGTTGGGCCAAATGCAGACGCAACACCTGACATCTGCCCGTCAGTCTCGCTATGAAATCTTCCTTTTAGGGAACCCCTTGTTGACTTTCAAATATTGTGCAAGTATTAACCCGGCAACTTTTATGTCTGACATCCCTGCTGAGACTCCTGTCCCCGTTCACGATTGCGCCAACAAAATCATGCTAGACACTAGGCCCAGATTTGACTTGACTGACCGCCCCTTCCCACATCCTGATGTCACTTTGTTCGTGGATGGTAGCTCCTCTGTAAACAAGAATGGAGAAAGGGTGGCTGGATATGGTATAGTGGATGCGGGGGGTAGGATTGTGGAGCAGCATCGCCTCATACCCGCAGTACCCGCTCAGAAAGCTGAATTAATTGCATTAACTAGGGCATGTGAGCTAGCCTCCGGACTTACAGCTAATATTTATACTGACTCTAGATATGCCTTCGGGGTTGCCCATGATTTTGGGACACTATGGGAAAATCGAGGTTTTCTCACCTCATCTGGGACCCCTATCGTACACAGGGAGGAAGTCATTAATTTGTTACAGGCCATTCAAAGTCCTCGCGAATTGGCCATTATTAAATGTTCCGCGCAATCTGCCTGAACAGATCCGGTTTCTATGGGAAATAAACAGGCAGATGAAGTTGCTAAACAGGCTACGGAGCTCCCTGGCTCCTTAATGATGGTTCAGAGGAAATCTATTAGGGCCTCAGTTCCTGACAAGCAGCCTCCCTCCACCGCTGATATTGTTGCTTTACAGGGGGACGCCCCTGACAATGTACTTCATGAATGGACTGATCTGGGATGTTTCAAGGACGTTGACGGTCTTTGGAAAACCCCAGCAGGCCAGGTGTGTATGACTGATGTTTTGGCCGTCTGGGTGGTTGATGTTGTCCATCACTTAACACACTGTGGGGCTAGACAAACTGCAGACTTAGTCTGGGAATCTTGGTGGCATCCCAGTGTTCTGCAATTGGCTAGAGCACAAACTAAAAAATGCTTGACATGCATGCAGCATAACCCCGGCAAGGGGGTCCCCTGTGAACAGGGTAGAACCCCGCTGCCTGAAGGCCCCTTCGATACGTTGCAAATGGATTTCATTGAGCTACCCAGAACGGCCAAGTGTAAATATGTTTTAGTTATTGTAGATGTTTTTAGTAAATGGATTGAGGCTTATCCTGCAGCCGATAACAAGGCTGACACTGTTGTTAAGACTTTACTCAAGGAGATTATTCCTAGATTTGGTGTGCCGCGGACACTCAGTTCCGATAACGGCCCTCATTTTGTGGCCCTTGTTAGTCAAGAACTTTGTAAAGTTCTTAATATCAAGCAGCAGTTCCACTGTGCTTACCACCCTCAGAGCGCGGGAGTGGTGGAACGTGCTAATCAGACCTTGAAATCTAAATTGGCCAAACTGTCAGCTGACAATGGTCTCTCGTGGCTCCAAAATTTGCCCATTGCCTTGTTTCAACTCCGGGTGTCCCTGGCAGGAGCCCACCGTCTTTCCCCCGCCGAGATTTTGTATGGGCGGCCCCTCCGCACTCCCTTTAGCTCTGACTTCTCTGATTCTCCTGTTGACATACATCAGATGTCAGATGGGATGATCTCCTATGTTTTATCCTTAACTGATGCCTTACGCATGAACCATGCGATGGTTAAAGCTGCCAGGCCTTTGCGGTCGGATTTGTCGTTGCCCCCAAACATCCGACCTGGCACCTTTGTATTGATCAAAAACTTTGCCAGAAAGCACGGCCTGGAACCCCGGTGGGAGGGCCCTTTTCAAGTCCTCCTTACCACCCCTACTGCTGTTAAGGTTGAGGGTCGTAAAGCCTGGATCAGCCTACACCATTGCAAGCTTATTGGGGAGGAATGAGAATAAGGGGCAGCTACTGCTGTATGTATTTTCTCTTCCCTTGACGTAGGTGCACCTAAGGAAGGAAGACTGAAGAAAAGTGAAACGATGAAACCTATCCTCTTTCTCTTTGGCCTCTGCCTAACAGCGACACGGACATCAATGCAGACCAGTAACACCACCAGCGGTGCACCCCCTATTCTCCAAGGGCCTACAAGCAACTCTAGTGCAGCCACCGCGGAGACGTGGATAAAAACAGGCACCCCCGCGATGACTTCACACTCTACAGATGTTACTACAAAAATGACTAATGGTTTTGTGAGTATGGCACCACGTATTGCTTCTGATGGCCCCAATGGTACAGTAATAGTCCCGAGGGATCTCGTGAGTACTATGAGTGACAATATGACTATTAGCACCCCCCTAATGAGTTTATCACTGCCCAGAGTGATAGGTACCCAGTCTAATAATATAAGTGAACCAAGTCAGACCCTAGCTACCCCTTGCAACCTCATCAGGGATTGGTGGGTATGGAGACAGGAGTATAGCATAACGCTGAATAACACAGGCCCCACGAGAATAGTTCAGGTCAGAGTGAATGCCACGTGTGATCGTCATGGCCCAGGTAACAGTGGGTTTAACCAGACAATTTGTCCCTTGGTCGGTTTTCCTGACTACTCTAAGGCCACTTCTAATTATAGCAGCATAGTCGTCCAAAATATTGCCTGGTCACAGGATTGCGTACAGCATTTGCAAAACCTAACAGGACTTCAACAGTGGTGCCCTGGATATAATATTACAACTCTGGATGCTAGGACAGAATGTCCCAGTAATATAACAATTCATAATACTGGCATCTGCCAGGAAGTAATGTATGTATGCCTACGAGGAAATGGCACCAAATCCGAGGATACCTATACTTACTTAAATGATACACGCACGTGCTGCCATGCCTTTGTGAATAATACTGCAGCGGACCCTAGAGACTATTTGTTCAACTTTCCCGGTTACTTAAAATTAAAAAAATCTCGTCCGCACACTGCACCGTTTTCTTAAGACCCACCGAAAGAAAAGAAGCAATTTACCGGAAGCAACGAGCCTTACCGGCAACATCTTTACTGGCTTCCTTGAAAAAGTAAAAACTCATCTTGACAATCAGACTGATGAAGGAAAGAATACCAAAGTAGTATGTGTCCCAGGCCCACACTCGGTAGGGTCCGGATTCCTCATGATGGCGGCCCCTACTGGTCAGGATGAATTATGCAGTCTTACCTACAGGCGTACCCAACAAACCCCAAAAATTATTCCCTATAGAGACATTTCTGACCAATACCCGATCCAGTATGGTTACCTCAGGCGTTGCTATGACACCTGGCAAGTGGTACCAAAAGGTTTTGTAGTAGCGGTAGTGCCAGAATTTAAATGGTGCATTCATAGTGATACAGGAAAACACGCCATGGGAGACTTAGAAGACAGTAGATGCCAGGTAATAATATCTCATGATCAAACCAGGTCAGACCCCTTTGGGGGCCTCCCGGAGGACGATTGGGACCTTTGTGTTAATGAAAAGACTCGTCCCGACGCCCCTACAAGCCGCATGGGTGCTGCCCTCTTCCACGCTAAACACTGTATTACGCCTGCACTTAACGGGACATTTTGGTTATGCAATCACACAGCCTATGAATACCTACCTATTAACTTTAAGGGCACCTGTGCGCTGATATACCACCTCCCAGCATTCCGGTTATTGAATTCAACCCCAGAGGTTAACAGCGAATGGAAGAAGTGGCATGATCTTAATTCAAATTACAAACCTCATGCTCGAGGCAGGAGAGATCTGTTCCACCAACAGACATTTTGGAGCAGATTCTTTGGCGCCCTTCTGCCCAATTATGGGGTCATGCAAGCCCTGGACCAGATTCGTGATCTCAGTCACGAGCTTGAGGAAATGGCTAAGGCCACTGCTGATGCCCTGGGTCATTTGGAACACGAGCAGACTGCCCTGCGAATGATGACCTTACAGAATAGGATGGCTTTAGATTATCTCTTAGCAAGCCAAAGGGGAGCATGTGCAGTTATTGGCCCGGAGTGTTGTACCTATATTGAGGATGAGAGCTCGGCTGTATATAATGATACTTCACTAATTAGCGATGTTGCCACTAAAGCATATGATCTGGACCACACAGACTCAAAGGAGACCTGTGCCTGGTGGAACCTACTGTGTCAGCTGTTGGGATGGCTAAAGTCTATTGGGCTGGACATTCTCTCCATTCTGGCCATCATTCTTGGCATTTGTATTAGTATTCGAATCGCTTGGGCCCTTATTAAGAGAAGTTGTCAAACTTGTCCCGCACGACGCCGATGTAAAAAGGAGACAAGCCCAATATGGAAAAAGGAGGAAGGATTGACACCTACACTTTTGACTGATGGCAATTTAGATGTAGAAACAGAAAAAGAGTTTGCTCGACTTCAACGTATTAATATCTGAAGGTTATCATGAAATGATAAAAAGGGAGGAATGATAAGTTGGAAATAGATATAGTGACCATATAGAAAATGGAGCTTAGAATGTTAACTAAAATGGCTGAAGCACATTGGCTATATTGCCCAGCAACTTGCACAGGCTGGGTAAACATGTCCAATCCCACAGATCTGAGAATGACATAGTACCAGCACTAGGTCAAAGGGCAGCCATCAGAGGAGTACTGGTGCCTTACGGTCTAGCTGTAACACAGTAATGAGGTTTGAATGTTTACATTTAAAGAGCATCTCTGAGATTTGACTGTTGCCTTGAAGAGTTAGAAAAATAATGGGAGTTAATGTCTGACTTTAAAGATAGTGTTAATATCTTAACCAGATGGGTGCTGGTGTCTGTGTGTTAAGATTTAGAGCATTCTTTGATGTGTAAGCTTACAATTAAGTATACTTTGATTAATATACTTTGCGATAGCTTAATGACACGGGACTCTGTATTGCGTGAGAAGTTATGTATAAATGTAACAACTTTCCCTATCAACGGTGAGAGAATCCACTCTTTAGTACCCAGTGTGGTCTAAGTGGCTTTTCTCTCCCAAGCCTTGTTAGTATATTCATATACTGATAGTCTTGAATAAAAACAGAACTGTTGAAGTGTATTAATTAAGTGGTGGTTCTCTGTTCTTGGACAGGCGTTCACAGAAAGCCAGGTAACGTGGCTGAGCTTTCACATTAACATTGGAAGAAATAGAAAAAAAGAAAAACCGAGAAAAGAATCAGTCATCAGAAGTCACAGCATTAAGGTGACTGAAGAAAGTCAGAGGTAACATGAGGAAATATTATTCTTTTAAGCTATAAGTTGGTGCATTTAGAATGTACTGCCTGAAAAGTTATGGAAGAGATTCACCAAAATATCTGAAAAGGAATTGGGGAAATACTCAAAGGGAAAAGACACAAGATCAAGAGGAAAGAGGTTAGGGATTAACTGAATAACCCTACTTTAGACTGAATGCAAAGCTTCTGTGCTGTATCATTCCATGAGACTCAAAACAAAAGCGTTGTAAGGACTTCAAAATAATTCACAAAACAAAAGCTTTACAAATACTCAGTCAACCATCAACTTTTGCACTTCGAACAGTTTACCTGGTTTGTAGCCCACAATCTGCATAGCTGTGGTAAATTTCTTGCAGGCCTCTTCATAGTGTCCTTCCTTGTAGAGCAGACATCCTAGGTTAATCTCAGTGTCTGGATCATCAGTAGTCTGCTGCTCCACAAGACTCTATAAAAATACATTCAGTTACAACGCATTCAACAAATATAAAAGAAAATGTCTTTTAGAAGTGACAATTCAGGAATTATGAATAATTGAGTAAACTGCAACTTCTTTCTCATCAAAATAAGGAATAATCTGTTTCATCAACAGAATTGAACTTTACTCTTTTAATATAGCGTCAACCAAAAGTTACATAGCACTAAAAGAGAAACAGTCTGTTTGATTGGGCAGTTAGGAGATGAAGAGCTTGTCCTCCACTTGAGCAAGTGATTCAGGACAATGTGTTTACCTATTTCCATGATTTCTTACTTCAACCACCTAATCCATTCTGAATACAAAAGCAATACATTGCAGATGCTGCAAGTGCAAAAACAGAAAATGTTAGAAATAATCAGAAACTTGGGTGAGAGAAACAGTGATGACGTGTATTTTTTGTTATTTTTTAAAATATAGAAACTCACCACCAAACTATCCGATCAACAAACAACACAGCCTACAATAACAAAAATACCAAAATGTGTAAATCAGAATAGAGTCAATGGAGAAAAATGCACTCAGCCCCCTGGTGCTCACCTCCCTACAGAGTTTCTGAGGGTACTGGTGGACACCCCATGTTCCTTCTTTAAGGATTTCCAGGCATGGACATAACTGTAGATAAGAGCCAAGAACTCAGTTTTTTGTTACATTAACCAAATTACAAAAACTCAGCTCATTTTCCTACACTGAAACACCCAACACCAAATCACCAGATAACTAACTATCAAATAACAAATACTGCCCACTGGGGGATGGGGGAGGGGACTAAATCAAAATGGAATTTATGGGGGAAATAATGCATCCCATAGTGGACTCCACAGCATTACAGAATAAGAACTCAGTTCTTTGTTTAAATAGATTCCCACCAATCACAGAGTCTGCCTCTGACAAGCAAGGCTTGTAACTGGTTTGTTTAATTAGTAAAGAACTCAGCTCTCTTGTTTTGCGTCAGAACTAAGCTCTTATAAGATATTGTTAATCGACTTGCTCAGAGATGTTTTTACCCATCTTTAGTGGGATGGCAAGCCAGGTATCCTGGCTCAGAGGTAAGGACCTATTTTCTGATTGAACCATTCATAGTTGTTATTACACATTTGAAGCAAATCGGACTTGAACCCAAGTATCTTGGCCCAGAGGTAGCGACACTACCACTGCACCGCAGGAACCCTATAGTGGAATTACTACTTTGCTATCAGTACACAAATGTCATCTGCTCTCAATCAACTCTGGAGCTGTACTGTTTGAGCCTCAAATGGACCTGTTTTCTAACTCTGACAGCAAGTCCTTACGCCTCTTGACCTTACTCTCCTTCTCTAAAATACTTGATGAAACTTTTCACCATCTGACCTCAAATCACCTTAATCTGTAACTGCTAACCCCATTTGAAATCCTCATTCACTAAATGATACCAAACAAAGTCACATAATCCCAAACAAATGACAAAAACAGTACAAACTAAAAACCAGAATGTTATTTGTCACTATAAGTTAAGTCAGTCTATCACAATGGGACATCAAAAGCTACTAATGAATCTGCTATTCTGAGACAGCCAGGCATCTGTGTAAGTGAGAACTCTGGAGATGAAAACTGGAATTTCAAGAGGGATTTGTCTGCCTGAAAGGTATTCCTTGTTTCATTACAAGGATATATAATGCACTTGTGTTTTGCTTGAGTGTTTTTTATAGCAAGGCAGTAGGGGAAATAAGTGCAGGAAATGCTCCCCCAAGAGTCACAGTGACAACTTATGCAGACATGGCTGGTTTTATAAGTGCCTTTATGAAGCATCTTGCGCTATTTAATCACACAAGTCACACTATATAAACATTGTTGGGAAACAGCTGGATTTGAAAACGTGTTGCTGGTTAAAGTGCAGCAGGTCAGGCAGCATCCAAGGAACAGGAAATTCGATGTTTCGGGCATCAGCCCTTCATCAGGATTCCTGATGAAGGGCTTATGCCCGAAACGTCGAATTTCCTGTTCCTTGGATGCTGCCTGACCTGCTGCGCTTTAACCAGCAACACATTTTCAGCTCTGATCTCCAGCATCTGCAGACCTCACTTTTTCCTCAAACAGCTGGATTTACCTATTTAATCGTTTAATTAGTCCATGTTTGTCAACTCCTTTGCAAATGACTTCTTTTTATGTGAAAACACTTTTAAAGTAGGTCTTCCAGTACCTGTGTGCCTAAGAAAATTTGTCCAAATATTCCAGTTTTTAGTAGCTAAGTGGCCAGCTTTGCAGTTGAAGCCTGAGCCATTCAAATGAAATCTTAAGTCAAACACAACATAAGTTATACCTTGCAAGGCAGAACTAAAAATTCTACAAGGTAAACACTGATTTGGAAGATTCCACCCAGGAAACCTATATTACGAGCACTTGAATGGCAACTCTAGCCCTATGTCTTTAATATGTAAAAGAAAATCCCATGACATGTTATGAACAGATATAATGAGATAAGATTCTGAATCAGCAAGAGGTGAGGAGGGTTGACCAATAACTACATCAAAGAGGAAGGTTTTGAGAAGATTTTCAAGGTGAACAGAGAGAGGTGCAGGAGCAGGAGCTCTCCCAGCAAGATATAATCAGGAAAAAGGATATTTTGGGAAGGAAAACAGAACAGAGGAAGACTGCAGAAACTGATTAGGACATAAAAATGTAATCATCTTCTAATGAAGTACCTGAGAATGCAGATTAATTGCTTGTTGGTTATTGTAGATTTCTTGTGGTTTAATGTGGGCAATACTTAAACTTCTAACACAATCACAGTGTGTAAGATAAATTTACAATGTACAGTTTAGATACATGATCAAGTTAAATTTCTAGATTTGCTTTAAACAGCGAGCATTTTGAAAGTAAAGTGGAATGAATCTATCCTTACTTTTGCTCCTGAAAGGTCTTCTTCTCCATATTTAATTGCAGCTTGTAATTTCAACACCTGGTTAAGAAATCAGGATTCTTTATTTATCACCGTAAGTTTCTTTAGAAAATCAGCTTTGCATTGTAAACTTTTAATGATTAATGATACCAAAAACAGTTCGGCATGCAGTTTACACTTGGTTGAGCTGTATTTTTCAAGCACTTCTGAAGTCTCAAGACCGGGCAAAAAGATGCAGATTTCAGGCACAAATCAAGGTTCTGCAACAAACTTGATTTGTGCCTGAAATCTGCATCTGCTTCATTCACTTTCTTGCATGCTTCTGAGGAGGGTCTAATAATTAATTTGGTTCTTTTGTGCAAGCTTAGTACATATTTTTCTTTAACTAGAGAAACTGGTACTACTTTACCTAGCAAATTTTCAAAGCAATTTTCAAGAAGCTAAAACCAAGTTACTGCCAAGAGCTAGAGTGGCATCAGCTTATTTTTGCGATTGACGACTTATAAGCTATAATAATCAAACGCACAAAGGAACATATTTTAAAGCAAAGTTACATTTCAGGATCATAGAATCCCTATAGTGTGGAAACACGACCTTTGGCCCAATAAGTCCACATCGACCCTCTGAAGAGTAACCCAGCCAGACCCATTCCCCCACCCTATTACTCTACATTTACCCCTAACCCACCTAACCTACACATCCCTGCACACTACGGGCAAGTTAGCATGTCCAATTCACCTAACTTGCACATCTTTGGATTGTGGGAGGAAACCGGAGCACACAGAGGTAACCCACGCAGAAACAGGGAGAATGTGCAAACTCCACACACAGTCGCCAGAGGCTGGAATTGAACCCGGTTCCCTGGCACTGTGAGGCAACAGTGCTACTCATTGAGCCACTGTACCATGAAATTTTGCCAAATTTCAGATTTTAAATCAACCTATTCAGGGATGTTATTATGAAACTCTAGGTAAGATGGGACTTGAACCCAGGCCTCCTAGCTCAGAAGTAGGGTCACTACTACTCTGCCATAAAAACCTACTTTTTTTTTTAAGTAGCAGAGCCCAATTTTATTGGTTCCTGGTAGAATGTGTGACAGGTGATATGCGATTGAATTTGAGGGGAAACTGAAGAGAAAACAAAATATTTTGCAAATTGTTTTGCACCTCAATTGCCAATTGAACCCAAAATGGAGACCCTCCACCACTGATCTTAAAAATTCTGAGGCTTACTTCTAATGGATAATTTTTGCTTAGTTTGAAAGTAGTGAAATTATTTGAGGAAAAGGGAGACAAAGGTGCAAAGAAAAGCAATAGCCATTTTTTTATGCATTGCAATTTCTGAATCTTCAATTAAATTTCCAGGCTTCTGTTTTGGTTAACTTTTTATTTTTAAAAAAATCACTTTTTCAGCCCAAAGACTGAATGACAATGTGAGTTACTTTAAAAATTTCCTACTTAGACAAAGTAATTACATTAAAATATGCAAACATATAACAATCATTCTGGGGCTGTTGTGGTGCAGTGGCAGTGTCCTTACTACTGGGAGAGGTGATTCAAGTCCTCTCTGTCTCAGAGGTATTTCATAACATTTAGGAATAGGTGATTAAAAATAATTCATAACAATATTGTGGTACCAAAAACAGAAACACTAAATCAGCAGGTAACAGTAGTGGTGAGCAGGATATTAAAGAATAGAAAATTCTTAATTAAAATAATATCAAAATCAAAAATTGCTACATTACAGGCACTGAAGTACATGTAAATATTCTTCAAATAAATGTATTTCTTCAAGAACCCACAGCATGTTTGCACTGGATATTAAAACTGTACAAGAGAGCTTCCTTAAAATAAAAAGTAAATATATTCTGCAAATCCGAGTGGAATCATTCTGGAGTATAAATACACCAATATTGGAAAGAAAAACAAAATCAAATTCAATTGGAGTTATATTAACTCCATGTTATTGCTCCAAAAATTACATTCTCAAACAATTAGAATGACCATTCTTCTCGCCTTTTTTGTCAAGGATTCTTCACTCAGAACTGTGAGTATCAAATAGTTAAGTTTTACCTCATCAGTTGGTAAAAGCATAAGATAGAGAATTATAGAACAAAGTTGTTCTTCAGAGGAGCGTAACTTATGATGATGATATATTTTTAATATATAGTTAACTACTCCAAAACAGATAACTACAAGATAATACTATTTCACAAATTTCCCTTTGAATCAGGCAAAATACAGATTTGAATATCCCAATAAAATAGTGACTTTCTTAGAAGTGCAAGGTCTAAACATATAGCATGATGTATGTCTAATCTTACCTTCGTTTGGTAAGCTGGGTTATCTATGAGAAATGTTGCTTTCATAGCCTCTGTATACAAGCATGCCTTGTAAAGGGATTGTGCATGATAGAGTTTGTAGTCATCCACTTCTGGATGAATCTGTACCAATTGTTCATAGCAATCTGCAGCATTGGAAAAATCTTGCATCTGAAAGTAGCAGTAGCCCAGTAGAGAGAGTGCTGCCCGGGACTGAAAACAATTCATATGTAATTTTTTTTACATATAAAAAGGAAACAAAAGAGCATACCAATATTTAACAATAATAACAATAAGTTTGTACAAACAAACTATTTTATTTGAACAATATATTTTCAAACACTGACGGCCAATACATATGCATTTAGTTGTAATGTTGTAATATAAGCTCAATGAACTGAGCATCAAGATACTGATTCTGAAGACAGTCACATTAGACTCGAAACGATAATCCTATTTCACTCTCCACAGGGACTGTAAGACCTGCTGCATTTCTCCAGCACATTCCGTTTTTATTTCTAGCATTTGCAGTATTTCGTTCTTATTCATTGATCTATCATTGACTGATTTAGTAAAACAAGCTTGTGCTGTGTTTTTGTACCATGGTTACACAAGTTAAAGACCAAGCAACAAACCTATGCAAAAAAAACCATTTAATTTCTCTGCAAAAACAGCTGATATAGACAGAATTCAAATATGCAATATATCAAACTTTTGTAAAATCTTCCAGCCCAGAAAAAAGCCATTTGGCCTGTCATGTCCCTGCAGGCTATTTAAAACAGCAGTCATGCCAAGTCTCACAACCCTGTTTTTTTTATCCATATTATCTTAAGTTTGACATCTCTAAGTAGCTATCCAACTCCACTTTAAAATGATTTGTGACGTCAGCTTTTGCTGCCTTCTCACTGAGAAGATTTTAGATTCCGACAACTGAGTGCAAGAAATTCTAGACTCCCCTCTGGATCTTCTGACAATGATTTCAAAGTAATGCTAGTAGCAATTGACCTACTCACCAGAGAAAATTCCTTTACCCATCTAGCCTACCAAAATATATGAACAACTTAAAAAACTTTATTGGTAACTTCAGTAAGGCGCTCGACAAGGTTCCCCATGTGAGACTGATTAGCAAGGTTAGATCTCATGGAATACAGGGAGAACTAGCCATTTGGATACAGAACTGGCTCAAAGATAGAAAACAGAGGGTGGTGGTGGAGGGTTGCTTTTCAGTGGAGTGCCACAAGGATAGGTGCTGGGTCCTATACTTTTTGTCATTTATATAAATGATTTGGATGCGAGCATAAGAGGTACAGTTAGTAAGTTTGCAGATGACTCCAAAATTGGAGGTGTAGTGAATAGCAAAGAGGGTTACTTCAGATTACAACAGGATCTTGACTAGATGGGCCAATGGGCTGAGAAGTGGCAGATGGAGTTTAATTCAGATAAATGCAAGGTGCTGCATTTTGGGAAAGCAAATCTAAGCAGGACTTATACACTTAATGGTAAGGTCCTAGGGAGTGTTGCTGAACAAAGAGACCTCGGAGTGCAGGTTCATAGCTCCTTGAATGTGGAGTCACAGGTAGATAGGATAGTGAAGAAGACTTTTGGTATGCTTTCCTTTATTGGTCAAAGTATCGAGTACAGGAGTTGGGAAGTCATGTTGTGGCTGTACAGGACATTGGTTAGGCCACTGTTGGAATATTGCGTGCAATTCTGGTCTCTTTCCTATTGGAAAGATGTTGTGAAACTTGAAAGGGTTCAGAAAGGATTTACAAGGATGTTGCCAGGGTTGGAGGATTTGAGCTACAGGGAGAGGCTGAACAAGCTGGGGCTGTTTTCCCTGGAGCGTCGGAGGCTGATGGGTGACCTTACAGAGGTTTACAAGATTATGAGGGGCATGGATAGTGTAAATAGACAAAGTCTTTTTCCTAGGGTTGGGGAGTCCAGAACTAGAAGGCATAGGTTTAGTGTGAGAGGGGAAAGATATAAAAGAGACCTACGGGGCAACTTTTTCATACAGAGGGTGATACATGTATGGAATGAGCTGCCAGAGGAAGTGGTGGAGGCTGGTACAATTGCAACATTTAAGAGGCATTTGGATGGGTATATGTATAGGAAGGGTTTGGAGGGATATGGGCCGGGTGCTGGCAGGTGGGACTAGATTAGGTTGGGATATCTGGTCGGCATGGATGGGTTGGACCGAAGGGTCTGTTTCCATGCTGTACATCTCCATGACTATAACTTCTTAACTTAACTGTTATGAAGAGAACAGTCTTAGTTTTTCACCCCACTACAACTTCTGGTAAACTTCCTTAGGACTTTTGTCTTTGTATATATTTGTATAACAAACAGATTAATAAAATTACAAACTATTGACAACTAACGTCAAAGCTTCTGGATCTTTCAGCCACAATGTTGAACTCAGATGTTCTGCATCATTGCAAATGGATAGCAAAGAGTCTCACCAAGGTTATCGCATTATCAGAAATTTATTTTCAATATTTGTAATGTTCAATTTTCTTCAAATTAGATGCACATTGTTATTATTTATAAATAAATATAACCATCATGAACTAAAACAAAAATACAAACTGCAACTTACTTTTGAATGTTTCTGAAGTTCATTATTGAGTATATGAATGGCTTCTCCATATCTCCCATCTCGAATCTGAAAAATTAAAAGATACTATTAGAGATATCAGCAGTGGAAATACTTGCTATTGTAAGCAGATACAGAACAAGCCACTGCCTAAGAGCATTTCAGATGACATATCAATTATAAATTAAAAATGATTGTTTGTTCGCAATGATTTTCTGCAACAACTGGAGAACAATTTAGTGCTTTTTAACAAACAAATAGAAAACATAACTTCTATTTTCTTCCATAAAAGCATTTTCATCTCAATACTTCACCCATAGGAGACATGAGTCTGGACAACATAAGCATAATTTCAAAATTAGTTCCAGCTAATGAATACATGTTTCAAATAAAATGTTACTGATAACTGTAAAATGAGCACTAAGAAAGGAAGTTAGAAAGGCAAATTACTTCAGAAAAGTGTTTGCAAAGTAGAATTTCAGATTAGAAAAAGAAAAAGAGAGACAAATAAAAATAAAATCACAGTATAACTGGAGAGAACATGGAATAAACATTTAAAAACACATACAAATACTATTTCATTATCAAAAAATCATAGTGCATAGAAGGAACCATTCACCTCATTCTGTAGCGGGCTATCTATTGGCAAAAGTGCCAATTGGTCAAACTTCCTTTCTCGCTTACCCTGGCCCTTTAAATATTATTTTCTAATTACAAATCCAATTCCTTTCTAAAAGTAACTATTCAATCTGCTCCTAACATACTTACAGGCAGTGCATTACAGAGAAATAAATTTCCTCATCTCCTCCCTGGTATTTTTATTAATTATATTATTTGTTTCTCTGCTTACCGAGTGTTCTGCTGGTGAAAATATTTCCAGCTACTCTCTCAAAATAATCACTTTGAATATCTACATAATTTCTTCTTAACCTTCTTTGTTCTAAGGAGAACAATTCAGTTTTCCAGCTTCTCCAAATAACTGAAAGCGTTCATCCCAGGTACCATCTCCATCAGCTTCAGCACTGAACCCAAAGTCTTGCTGAGAATGTGTATCGAGTATAAGCAGGTAGCGAAAGAGTTAAGTTCTGAGTTTGTGATACAAGAGATTCAGCTGAGCATGACTCAGATCAGATAAGAACTTAGAATTAACAATTAACAAGGGGGTGATGAAGGCAAAGGTAATGGGTCAACAAGGTGGAAAGCATTTATTACGTAGAGCCATTTAACAAGATGAGGTAGCAATCAGTATGTAATGTCAGTTAACAAGGTGAAAAATATTCATCGGGTGAAGCCAGTTAACAAGGTTAAGAAAATTCCTGTGTAACAGCAGATTGATGTTCACTGATTGTAATGGTCACCCAATCAATATGTATGTTGCCTTATTTGGATGATCCTCCCTGTAAAATGACCATATAATTGATTAAGAAACTACTATTCCAGAGAAGACTGAGAACTCGTATGTCTGTGCATATGGGTGATCATTCTCTCTCCCTCCAGGAAAGATGAAGGAGGTAAAACTGCACTGTGTCTGTAAGTGTTTTGCTTTGAATGGGGAGGGGGAAACAACATTGCTATATTCTTTCTAAAATGGTAGATTGGGCATAATATCCTAAGTTAGATTGTACATACAATTTTTCTACTCAGTGCATAAAACCATACACCTTTTTAACAGCTTCTGAGTCTGTTGTGCTTTCTTCAAGGATTTCTCTTTGTAACACCTGGATCTCCATGCCTGAATCCTGTTTAAGTTTTATATAATTTACTTTAAGTTGCCTCTCATCATCTTTCCTTCCAAAATGTCTTAATTCAGGTTTTTTTTTACTTAACCTTGCCTGCCATGTGTTTGTTCCCTTCACTGTTCAATCCTGAAGTCGGCTACATTTCCAGCTACTGTGTTTTCAGAGAAAAAAAAATTCAAGGAATGTGGGCATGGCTTGATAGACCAGTACTTATTGCCCATCTCTAATTACTAGAGAGTAGTTAAGAGTCATCCAAGTTGTTGTTCAACTGGTCACAGACCAGACAAGGTAATGGTGACAGATTTCCTTCCCTTAAAGACATTAATGAACTAGATAGGCTTTGACAGTGATTGCTGTAAGGCTAGTTTTTTATTGAATTAGGATTTCACTACTGCCATGTTAGGATATGAACCCCTGCTAATAGAACATTTGCCTGTGTAGTAGTTCAATGACATTACCCCTGCCTCCTTGCAAACTTTGAATTTGTTACCCATATCCTCAAGTCCACATTAAATGAGCAGTGCTCTTAAAATCAGGGGAATACCGTTGTATGCTCTCTTCCAATCTGAAAAGTATGCTTTTTTTCAATACTTTGCACTTTTTTTTTGCCTCTGCCAATTTCAGTTATGTTGCCTTTGTCCTTTTAAATGTAAAGGGTTCAACTTTGCTGTTTCTTGGCACTTTAGCAAATACCTTTTTGAAAGCACCACACCAACGGCACCACTTTCATCAGTCCCTTTCATTATTCAAGTGAGGAACTCAAATTGATTTAGGCACAATCTGGCTTTAAAAATCCACAACCATTGAAATTAGAGGAAATTTCATGCAACTGAAAAAGGCAATTTGACCAATCCTAATCCATGCTGGTTGAAGGAGCGGTACCCAGACCAATCCTGCACTAGGTCGATATTCCTGCACATCAAATGGAATTTTGAGTGCTTTTCAAATGTGGGGAAAAGGTTCTGCCTGAATGAGAGATTCCTAGGTCTTTACTACTTCCTTGATTAAACCGTTTTCTCATCTTCCCAATATTTCTTCAATCACTGACTTTAAATCTATGTCCCCTGCTTTTTGACACCATCTCTCCCCCCCCCCCCCCCCCCAAGATAAACAGATTATCACTCTCTAGCTAGACACTTCATGACTTTATATACTCAATTGAGGGCACTCCTCAGCCTCTTGTGTTTCAAGAGAAGTAACCCCAATTTATCCAATCTTTCCAAATGGTTAAAAATGTCCAATCTTAGCAATATTCTCATTAATTTCCTCTGCACCCTCTCCAATCCAATCAGATTCTAGTGGTGACTAGAACTGCATACAGTATTCAAACTGTGGTCTTATTATGCTTGAGCTGAATCCAATGTTAACTTCCTGCACATATAGTCAATACCTCAGAAAACCTGGAGGAAGTGAGCACTGCAGATGCTGGAGATCAGAGTGGTGCTGGAAAAGCATAGCTGGTCAGGCAGCATCTGAGGAGCAGGAGAGTTGACATTTTGAGCATAAGCTCTTCATCAGGAATGGTGAGCTCTTCCTGACGAACAGCTTATGCTCAAAACGTCGACTCTCCTGCTTCTTGGATGTTGCCTGACCAGCTGTGCTTTCCAGCACCACACTTCCTGACTTTGACCTCAGAAAACATGTAAAATGCCACTTGACTGGCTTATCAGTCTGATTTGCTAATGTTAAGGTTCTATAGACATGCACTCTAAGATTCCTCTGTTCCTCCACACTATGCAGTATCCTCAGTTTGCTGAAATGAATTCCATTATCCAGTTTTCTGACCAACTGCAACTATCCTGCAGCTTTCCTTCTCACCATCAGCAATATGGCCAATGATTGCACCATCTCCAGACTTTATCACCTCCTTATATTTGAGTCCAAGACTATAAATCACAATAAGCAAGGAATCAGTGAATTCTGTTGGTAAATCAAAGTTGTGTGTTACAGTCATAATAATCAATAAAAAAAAATCAAGAACCAAATCAGAAATTTTGAAATCACTCAACTGGTCAGCAATATCACTGGAGGGAACAAACAGGTATTGAGTAGCAAAGGGTTAGCTACATTACACTTTGAATGCATTATCATCAAATTAGAGATTAATCAGTCAAGTTGCTTAGTTTCACAGAATTATTGCTGAGTCTTCTGAATGCTTCTGAAGTATTGCATTTCAGAAACATCTCCAAATTGACAACACTTGGATAGTATTGCTTACATACAAGACAGCACCCTCTGATTTTGAACCGACACCAGATCTAAAAGAGCACAAAGAAACTGCAGATGCTGGAAACCTGAAACAGAAATTGCTGGATAATCTCAGCCAGTCTGGCAGCATCTGTGGAGAGAAAACAGAATTAACATTTTGACTTCCATCATCCTCCTTTTGCCCTTTCTGAGGAAGGGTCAACTGGACACAAAATGTTAACTGTTTTCTCTCCACAGATGCTGCCAGACCTGTTGAGTTTGTCCAGCAATTACTGTGACTGGCCCTTATCAGGTTATTGCCTCTGTATCCACTAGGTGTGAGATGCTTGATGCTTTGTGTCCACTGGAAACAAACTGCCTGATGCTCTACCTTTTACGCATGGATGATCAACATCCTCTGCCTAGTGCATTGTTCCCTATCCATTGGGAACAGATTGCCCAATGCCCCCCACCCACTGGGAATAGACTGATGCTCTCTGCTCACTAAGTCCTCATCCACATCCTTGGTCACCTTCTCAAAAAACTCAATGAAGTTTGTGAGACATGACCTACTCTTGACAAAATCATGTTGAGCATCTGCAATCAAATTGTTGCTTGCTAGATGATAAATCCTATCTCTTATAATCCTTTCCAAAACTTTTCCTACAATAGACGTAAGGTTCACTGGCCTATAATTACCTGGGTCATCTCTACTGCCCTTCTTGAACAAGGGCATAACATCTGCAATCCTCCAGTCCTCTGGTACTAAACCTGTAGACAATGACGACTCAAAGATCAAGTCAAAGGCTCCAATGTCTCTTCTCTAGCTTCCCAGAGAATCCCCTGATAAATACCATCTGACCCAGTAGACTTGTCTACTTTCACTCCTAGAATTGACAACACCTCTTAATAACCTCGATCCTTTCAAGTCTAATATCCCATTTTGCTTTCTTCTCTACAATATTCTTTTCCTGAGTGAAAAATGATGAGAAATGTTCATTTAGCACCTCTCCAATCTCCACAGGGTCCACACACAACTTCCCACTTCTGTCTTTGACTGGTCCCATTCCTACCCTAGTTATCCTTTTATTCCTCACATACCTATAAAAAGCTTTAGGGTTCTCCTTCATTGTACCTGCTAAAGACTGCTCATGTCCTTTTCTTGCTCCTCTTAAAGCTCTCTTTAAATCCTTCCTAGCTATTCTGTAACTCTCTCCATTGCCTCATCTGAACCAACTCATATCAACTTCACATAAGCCTCCTTCTTCCACTTAACAAGAGATGCAATTTCTTTAGTAAACCAGGGTTCTCTTACCTTATCACATCCTCCCTGCCTGACAGGGACATACCTGTCAAGGACATGCAATATCTGTTCCATAAACCAGCTCCACATTTCAATTGTCCCCATTCCCTGCATTTTGCTATCCCTTTCTATGTATCCTAAGTCTTGCCTAATCGCATTATAATTGTCCTTCCCCAATCTATAACTCTTGCGCTGGGCATGTACCTATCCCATGTTGGGCAAAAAGGACCCGCTTCCTCACTGTTGGGATTTTATGACTCTTTAACCATTAGCCCCATACCCCCAGGTACAGACTGAGCATTGCCCCCTACCTCCTGAGTACAGACTGAACATTGTGTCCTGGGTGCAGACTGACCATTGCCCCCCTACCCACTGGGTACAGACCGACCATTACACCCGGGGTACAGACTGAACATTGCCCCCTGTCCACTGGGTACAGACTGAACATTGCCCCCTGCCCACTGGTGCAGACTGACCATTGCCCCCTACCCACTGGTTAAAGACTGACCATTGTGCTCTGCCCACTGGGTACAGACTGACCATTGCCCCCTACCCACTGGTTACAGACTGACCATTGTGCTCTGCCCACTGGGTACAGACTGACCATTGCCCCCTACCCTCTGGGTACAGACTGACCATTGCCCCCCTACCCACTGGGTACAGTCTGACCATTTCTTCCCCCCCCATCCACCCACTGGGTACAGACTGACCATTACCCACTGGGTACAGACTGACCATTGCCCCCTACCCACTGGGTACAGACTGACCATTGCCCCCTACCCACTGGGTACAGACTGACCATTTCCCCTAGGTACAGACTGACCATTGCCCCCTACCCCCTGGTTACAGACTGACCATTGCCCCCTGCCCCCAAGGTACAGACTTTCCATTGCCCCACTACTCACTGGGTACAGACTGATCATTGTCCCCCTACCCACTGGGTACAGACCAAACATTACACCCTGGGTACAGACTGACCATTCCCACTCCCTCCCCACTGGGGAAAGACTGACCATTGCCCCCTGGATACAGATTGACTATTGTCCCCTGCCCCTGAACAGACTGACTATTGCCTCTAGGTACAGACTGACCATTTCCCCCCACCCCCCCACCAACCCACTGGGTACAGTCTGACCATTGCCCCCTGGGTACAGACTGACCATTGCCCCCTACCCACTGGGTACAGACTGACCATTTTCCCCCACCCACCCCCAGGTACAAACTGACATTTGCCCCCTACCACCTAGGTACTGCCTGATCTTTGTCCCCTACCCACTGGGTACAGACTGACCATTGCCCCCTACCCCCTGGTTACAGACTGACCATTGTGCTCTGCCCACTGGCTACAGACTGACCATTGCCACCTGGCTATAGACTGACCATTGCCCACTGCCCCTGGATACAGACTGACCATTGCCCCACTACTCACTGGGTACAGACTGACCATTGCCCCCCCTACCCACTGGGTACAGACTGACCATTGCCACCTGGCTATAGACTGACCATTGCCCACTGCCCCTGGATACAGACTGACCATTGCCCCACTACTCACTGGGTACAGACTGACCATTGCCCCCCCTACCCACTGGGTACAGACTGGCCATTGCTTCCCCCCCTCCGCACTCCCATACCCATTGGTTACAAACCGAACATTATACCCTGGGTACAGACCGACCATTCCCACCCCCTACCCACTGGGTATAGACTGACCATTGCCCCTGCCCCACAGGTACAGACTGACCATTGCCCCCCTATCCACTGAGTACAGTCTGACCATTTCTTCCCACCCACTGGGTACAGACTGACCATTACCCCACTACCTACTGGGTACAGACTGACCATTGCCCCTGCCCCCCAGGTACAGACTGACCATTGCCCCTGCCCCCCAGGTACAGACTGACCATTGCCCCCCATCCACTGGCTAAAGACTGAACATTGCCCCTTGGGTACTGCCTGACCATTGACCCCTACCTACTGGGTACAGACTGACCATCACACCCTGGATACAGACTGGCCATTTCTCCCACCTCCCTCCCCCCACTGGGTACAGACTGACCATTGCCCCTGCCCCCCAGGTACAGACTGACCATTGCCCCCTGGGTATAGACTGACCATTGCCCCTGCCCCCCAGGTACAGACTGACCATTGCCCCCTGGGTATAGACTGACCATTGCCCCTGCCCCCCAGGTACAGACTGACCATTACACCTCAGATACGGACTGACCATTGCTCCCTGGATACAGACTGACTATTGTCCCTTGCCCGGGGTACAGACTGACCATTGCCCCCCTACCTACTGGGTACAGACTGATCATTACGCCCTGGATACAGACTGACCATACGCTACCCCACCCCCCTCCCCACTGGTTACAGACTGACCACTCCCCCCTGCCCTCTGGGTACAGACTGACCATTGCCCCCTGCCCTCTGGGTACAGACTGACCATTGCCCCCTGCCCTCTGGGTACAGACTGACCACTCCCCCCTGCCCTCTGGGTACAGACTGACCATTGCCCCCTGCCCTCTGGGTACAGACTGACCAGTGTCCCCCGGGTACAGAGTCAGACGCTGGTGTTGAACTGACCAGTCTATAGATGGTCGTTGTGTATTCCCCGTCCTTTATCTGCACCAGCGCCATTTGGATGAGACAGAGCCCAGAATCAACGGCGTCCGGAATAAAAAAGGGTAAAGATAAATTTCCAGTAAAATCCCATCAGCTCTCCAGCAAAAGCAGCGGCTCGGAACCAGAACCTCGGTGATCATGGAAACCAAACGGAAATGAAGGTTGAACCGGAAATACCGCACCGGTTACCATGGTGAGTGAAACGGTACGGTTGCCATCTTTCTTATTGGCACTGTTGATTCTCCACTTTTCCGATAATTTGAACTCTGGCCACCATCTTTACTACTGGCGCAGCCTCTGTTTATTTTCCCAACATTTTCAGTGAAACACAAACACATTTATAATTAGAAACTGAAAGCTTATTGTCTGCAGAAAAATGAATGGATCATTTAAATTTATGAAATGATGACCGAATCAAAACAGAGTTATATAAACGGCAAATCAACAATAAATTTCTACTACTTCATTAAGGTATTAAATTTCTTTAAGAGATTCAGGATTTTTACTCCTGTTGAAGATTTTATTAAATTGATTAGACTAGATTCCCTCCAGTGCAGAAACAGGCCCTTCATCCTAACAAGTCCACACCAACCCTCCGAGGAGTAACCCACCCAGACCCGAAGGGCTTATGCTCGAAACGTCGAATTCTCTATTCCTGAGATGCTGCCTGGCCTGCTGTGCTTTGACCAGCAACACATTTGCAGCCATTCCCCTACTCCCTACTATGGGCCAATTCACCTGAATTGCGCATCGTTGGACTGTGGGAGGAAACTGGAGCAGACACAGTGGGCACTCTGATTCTCCAGATCTAGATGCTTGTGAGAAACAAAGCTCACTCTCACTTCAATAATTTCAATCCGAGACAAGATCTGAATCAGTAGTGTCATTTATTTCACACTTGCAAGTGGGTGTGATGTCCACAAGGCAGGGACAAAACACACTGAATTCAACGAATACTCGATATTTATATAATTTGGTTCCTACATTTTTTTTCTTATTTCATTGCTCCCCCCCCCCCCGTTTACATCCTCCACTTCCCTAAGACCGGTACCCATTACTCCTGTTTATCTCTTGTCTTATCCAGCCTTGTCTGTGACAAAAATGCTTATTCCTGTTCTCACAAGGCCATTTGACCTCATCCCATCCTTTGCTCACCATTATCTACTCCCTCCATCTGTGCTGCCCCTCACAGCATCTTATCACGAAGCCCTTTTAATTGGAGTTTGTTCCTGTGTTTCTGTAAAAGTAGGAAACAGATGTTTATACGGGCATATCTAGTTTAACTGCCTCTCTTCACAGTATCTTACCTAGTGCCTGTATTTTTACCATTGTTTTGCAGTCCCGTTTCTTTCTTGCATACATTTTTAGCTAATACAAAAAAACAATTTCCATTCTTGTTGACTCAGCTCTTGGCTGAAACAATTACACACTGATGTGAGTTCATTTATTTTGTATCAGTAATTATAATTGCAGAATTGCAGAAATAACATTAATTTACCTTTATCCCACATGCTGGACAGTGGGTACACCCAAATCTCGGCACTCATGCACACAGCTGGACCTGGATGTTCACACATCCAGCCCTGTACATTCAGAGGCAGGGAGAGTGTGCAAACTCCATGCAGACGGTCACCCGAGGCTGGAATCAAACTCAGGTCCCTGGCGCTGCGAGGCAGCAGTGTTAACCACTGAGCTCGTGTGCTGCCCTAAATTAGTATTTAATCCCCACTGTATGAAAGCAGAGCTGTTCGGCGCATCAAATCCACACCGGCCCTCCGACGAGTGTCCCAGCCAGACCCACACCCCTACCTCGTTAACGCCGCATTTTCCATGGTCGATCCACTTAACCCTGCACCTTCTTCGGGAGAGGCAACTCACGTAGAAAACGTACAAACTCCACAGGGACAGTCACCTGAGGGTGAGAATCGAACCCGAGTCCCTAGCGTTATGAAGCAGCAGTGCTAACCATTGAGCCACCGTTCCTGTTCAGTTTGTTCCTCTGCAAAATCTGGAAAGGCATTCTATGTGATGTGATGTACAAAACAACAAAGGTCTCATTATATGAATTAAAGGTTAGGTTTCCTTGTTTTGATACACATCTCCAGGGATTGATCGTTCATATCATATTCATAACACTGACCCAGAAACATGAAAGAAAATTTGCAGATGCCCATCCTTGACTGCACAATGTTTTGTTTAGACAGGTATAAGGCTGACATTACTAAATGATGTCAATTTTCTGTATATTGCTACACCCACCTTGCCTTTGAAAGCAAAGATTTTAGATTCGGCCTCAAAGCTGGCTGGCTGTGTGAATGTTCCATTCTAAGTGTCTGAATGTACAGGGCTGGATATGTGAACATCTAGGTCCAGCTGTGTGCACGAGTGCCGAGGTCTGGATGTGCCCACTGTCCAGCATCTAGATCTGGAGAATCATAGAGTGCCCATAGTGTGGGAGCAGATCATTTCGGCCCATCAACGAGCATCTCACAGAGCCCCAGCCCCTCTAACCCTGCATTTCCCATGGCTAGTCTAGAGAAGTTTCAACAAGTGGAAGGAAGGAGAGAGAATTGGATCCAGGGTAGAGGGTGGAGTCCGTACTGAAAGACGACTTTTACAAGGACCCAAGTGTAGACAAATGATGAAAAGTCACCTTACTGTAGTGGTGATAACATGAGGAGAAATTATAGAATGATGTGTTTTGTGGTATCTGAATAGATTTAATAACTACGTTGCACATGTAGTTCATGTGCACATGTAAACCCAGAATTCTGCAACACTCCAGTCCTGAATGAAAATCTATCATTCTGCAGCACACAGGGAGGGCTGAGAAATAAATTTGACATCTTCAGTGATTGTATTCATACATGTGATTTATTCTAAACATTGCTGACAATTCACAACATTTTGGCAGCAGGAATTTGTGAATATATCTCCAGTATTATCAACAGAATTAATGCTGGATTAGATGGATGAAAATCTGTAGCCTGTGAATTAGTCTATACAGAGGTTTTGACCAATTTATTACTCTTAAAACAGGTTT
This sequence comes from Hemiscyllium ocellatum, assembly GCF_020745735.1. Taxonomy (NCBI): domain Eukaryota; kingdom Metazoa; phylum Chordata; class Chondrichthyes; order Orectolobiformes; family Hemiscylliidae; genus Hemiscyllium; species Hemiscyllium ocellatum. The sequence continues at coordinate 53,791,921 of NC_083420.1, forward strand.
ACCTAGGTGCTCTTATTATGTGAGACAAACAAAGGAATGTGGTTCAAACTTTTATTGAAACATATGAGTTAAAGAAACAATTCCTACACAACAAATTCAGTTAACCTTTCACCAAACTAGGCTGACTGCCTGAAAAATGCATATACTACCCACTCTGGTGAATGAGATTGGGCTGCTGGATTCAATTCACTGAGCTGTGTTGATTGGTGCTTTCGGGATCTTCTTGGTACCACAGTACGTCTTACACAGAGTCTTTGCTGGCTGAGTTTTCACTGAGGGCATGGCCATTAGATGTCCCCTCTTATCCCCCTTTCTGAGCCCTTCTGGAGTGTTCTCTGGCTTCAGCCAATGGGGTCACATGGCAGGGGTCACGGCACCCAATGAGATTAGACAAGGTCTTCCTTGGTGCACCCATCCCCTTTCCAAGATATCATTCCTCCATGGTACTCAGAGTCTGGCTAAAGCTGGGGAAGAATTTATTTTCCTCCTGCCTAGGCTGAGCACATCCTAATGGGTTTTGGGTCACAATGGATGATCACACAATTTCATAACAGCCAAAAATGTCCCACAGATCGATTGACTTACAGAACTTGTGCAAAGCCCATTCACTCAGTAAGAACGTTTAGAACAAAGAAAGAAGATTGTAAATGTGTACACAGAAGCAAAAAGAACAGAGAAGAATGAGAAAGAACATAAAATAAAGCATACACACCCTGGAAGATGAACATGACAACCAAATTGCCTCTCCTGAGCTAGAATCATTTCATGACAGAGTTTCCCAAGCGTCCCAAGTTGGGTCACGAACTGACCTTTTGGTATTGTGAGCTTCAAAACATCAAGCGTTGCCATGGAGCTCTGACTGAGTTATAATTGCTCTTGTTCTATATTCTCAGTTCTCACCCAGTGGCTGTGAAAATGTTCAAGCCATGGAATGGGTCACATGGGGGGAAAATGTTTTGGGAGAAGCAGTGTTCTTTGATTCTACGAAATTTGTGGCCAGCTCCTTAATGAACCCAAGCTACCACAGGAATTGCTCCTGGGTTTGATGGAGCTAAGAGGAGTCCACAAAACAAACCAATGATGGTTTGTGCCTTCCATGCAGGGTCTGCTTCGTCATCGTCTCCCCTCTCTCTTTAAAATCTGCTCCATTTGTTGGTTTTGTTGCAGACCCAGCGGCACTGAACCTGTAACTCCCTCACCTCTCACAAGATTGGATTATCAGGTCCCATTGCCACCCTGAATATTATTATAAGCATTTACTTTCATGATTCATCTGTTTTAGAAAGCTTTTGTTTAGGTTTCTAAGACAGTTTGGTCATTGAAATGGTTAAATGTAAGATAAATGAAAGCTCCTTGACACTCTAGCCACAAGTGCTCCAGGGTCTCAAAACTCTAAGGCCAACAGGCGTTGTCATTTTGGACAGTGGCATTGAACTGAGACACAGTGGGAAGGAAAGGGAAAAAAAGGCCAACTGAGGACAAGTGGCTGCCATTGGTGATACTTCAATGCAATTACGTTGTTGTTTTCATAAATATACATTAACTTTTTATCATCATGGAGGGTTTGTGTCCACAAAGTGTAGCGAGTCCTCTTGCCAAATTGTCCTAAACTTTCATGAATGACCCACCCATCTGATGCTAGCTTGATTCTTCCATTCACTGTAGATGGAAGTTTTTACTACTGCTGGGATATTCTGTGATCCCTGGCACCAGTATTATTTTTAAAAGCCTGTCATGGGCTGGTGCCGTGGAGGTGCCCATCATGGTTCATGACATTTGTACTGGATGTGGCAGGCAACGGGAAAGTAGTGCACTGTCATTCAGATGGGGATGCGGAGGTTTCGGTGGACAGGGTGAGTTGCTTCACATTCTCTCTATCTTGCTACTGCACCCACCAAGGCCTTCTAGATGGAAGTGGTTGTGTGTTTCGAAGGTGCTGCCTCAGGAGTATCTGGTGAATTTCTGCAGTCCATCTTGTAGTTGGTCCGCACCTCTGCTAATGAGTGTCAGTGATAGAGAGAGGGGATGTTTATGAATGTGATGCCAATCAAGCGGGCTGCTTTGTCCTGGATGGCGTCAAGCCTCTTGAGTGTTGTTAAAGCCACACTCATCCAGGCAAGTTAGGGGTATTCCATCTCACTCGTCACTAGTGCCTTATTGACGGTGGACAGACTTTGGGGAGTCAGCTCTTGTAACTACAATACTTATGCTGCAAGGCCAGTTCTTTCTGGTCAATAGTAACCCCCAGGACTTTGAGAGTTGGGAATTCAGTGATGGTAATGATAGGATTAAAGCTAGAGGTAATGATTAAATTCTCATTGCCTGGCACTTGTCTGGCAAGAATGTTACCTGCCACTTGTCAGTCAAATCTCAATATTGCCCCGGTCTTGCTGCATTTGAACGCAGACTGCTTCATTATCTGAGGAGTCATGATTGATGCTGAATAATGTGCTGTCTTCAAGGAACAGTTCCACTTCTGATCAACGGAAGGTCATTGATGTAACAGCCGAAATAATGAAGTGTAAATTCATTCATTGAGCCAATTGCTTTTGGAATAGAAGCAGGTTTAAACACTCAGTAACAGTAAAAGTATCATTAAAATCTATTAACCCGGAAATGGTAGACACCAAAATGAGCTAAAGTTATTGATAAATAGAAAAATGCCAAGAAAATACAATATTATGACACTCCTGTCACATTAAAAGGTAAAATAATTAAAGGAACTGAAAGGATTTCGGATGCTGTAAATCAGACGAAAACAGAAACTGTTGGAAAAGCTCAGCCGGTCTGGCAGCATCTGTGGAGAGAAACCAGAGTTAATGTTTTGTGTCTGGTGACCCTTCCTCAGAAATTCTGAGGGTCACCCAACACAAACATTAACTCTGATTTCTCTGCACTGATGCTGCCAGAGCTGCTGAGCTTTTCCAACAGTTTCTGTTTTGGTCTCAAGATTAAGAGCAATGTATTCAAGAAAGCCATAGCTAACAGAACTTCAGAGAGAAATGGACTCTATTTACCACATTTGAAGAAGACAACTCTTGTTATATTGCTATGGGAAATTGGATAGTGATTTCAAATGAACATTTACAATGTGATCTGGTCAATTTTACACAATTTGAAATCGTACCAGCCAGTAGAACTAAGATTCCAAGTGAAACATTAGTTTGAGATTGACAAAAATAGCCACCATAATTAGTCCATTGAAGAATGAGAAATTAGATTGATGAAGCCAAAACAAAATATAAAGCAATCAAACAGACTCTTTACTGAAGCTGCTCTAAAGGAAGCTAACAAGATTCCAAATTGGTTGAACAATAATGAGACAACTCCCTCACATCTCATTCCAGGGACTAGACATGGATACAGTCATCAAATCACAGACTCCCTCCAGTGTTGCAGACCACTGAGCCCACCGACCCTCCGAAGAGTATCCCACTCAGATCCACCCTCTTACCCTATCCCTGTAACCCTGCATTTCCCATGGCTAATCCACTTAGCATGCATATCCCTTGACACTATGGGCAATTTAGGTTCAGTATTCGTATGGTAGACAAGCAAGATGCTGGAAGAACACAGCAAGTCGGGCAACATCAGGAGGTGGGGAAGTCAATGTTTTGAGTGTAACCCTTCTTCAGTATTGTCATGGGCTGGTAGTGCTGCTCAGAGATTACTTGGATTAATTTTTAGTGCTGCAAAATATCTTCGTCCATTGATTATTACTGCAGGAATGTTAATACTTATAATGTGGTCAAAATAAAAATATTTATTGAAGTGGAATTATCAGGGACTGGCTTGTTGTGCACAAACAACTTGGAAGAGGAGAGTAGTCTGTGTAAATTATTGAGACTGCAGAGGGAAAGGTCAGGGATGTCTTCTGTACATAAAGTTAACTAATTCAAGTAAAATGTACAAATGTTTTTATGCAATAAATCATATTTGGTTTAATTTTAAACCTTCTCTCTTAAGTACAGTGATGTGAATCATAAACGGAAGAATGCTTATTGCCTTTTTTGTAAAGAAAATAGGTCCATAATAGAAGTGCCACGTAGCCAGATTATTTTATTACTGGCACATGCTGCTTTCATTGAACTTTCTGGATGTTACTATCTTTCTGGAGCCAAGATTTTTTTTGTAGTACTGCGTTGAAGAAAATTGCAATGCAACGCGATGTATGTTTATCTCAGAATCCATACTGACTAGTTCAGCACATCAAAGTTTCATCTTAGCATTCTCTTCAACTTTACATAGAGAACAGCAATTTATAGCAAATTTGTCTATCTGTTTCCACATGAACTGTTTCTTCCTAACTTTGAAATATTATTTTCCTGTCAGCTTTCCCAGGTTTACGTCAATGTTTATGCCATATTGAGATGAACCTGTCAATGGCAATTTAATGTTTTAAATCAGGTTTCCAGGAAGACTAACATTTTAGGCAGTGGTTCGATTGATGTTTCTCTGACTTACAAATATAACTCATAAAGGAGATTGGCAGAACCCTCCTGGAAAATGTGGAAACAGCGAACCAGTTCTCTGTGTGTTCCAACTGGCACTGCATGTTAAAGACTACTTTGCTGCTGTGCAGCAAGGATTATCCTCGAAAATAAAACAAAGAACTACAGAAATCTGAAACAGAAACAGAAATTGGTGGAGAAACTCAGCAGGTCCACTAGCATCTTTGGAGAGAAAGCAGAGTTAACAGTTAGGTCCAGTGAAGTAGTGGTGTTCCGCAGAAGGGTCACTGGACCCAAAACATTGGCTCTGCTTTCTCTCCAAGGATGCTGACAAACCTGCTGAGTTTCTCCAGCAATTTCTGCTTTTATCAAGGATTATTCTCTCATGTATTTATGGCATTCGGGTTATTCAGGCACCGTAACTGTCAGTTTCTCTGTGTGAAGCTGAGCTTTTAATAGGATTCAGGCGATGTTCTGCCCCTACATCTGTTGCCTTGTCCTTCGAGTTGGTAAAGGTCATAGATTTGGCAGGTGAAATTGAACATGTTAGAACTATGAGGTTTATAACCTTCTCTTTGCATTGTTTCTTGAGTATAAGGTTAAAAAGAAGGGGATTGTGTGACCTGTATTGAGGTCTGCCTGACTGGAAGCTTGGCTGCTTTGATTATTAGATTTGATTGTTTCAATGGGAATATAGTGTAGATGTTTACACTCAGAGACAATGACAACAGGCTATGTGCTAACTGTGAGGCTCTGATATCTCAGAAACCAGTGGAAAACATCAGGTTGTAAATGGTTTCACTTGAAACTCCATTTCTAAACAGGTAAGATATATCTTGCAGTGTTGTCTCAAGAGCTAATTACTCAGAGGGTAGGAAAGGAAGAATCAAATTTATTCAGCAGAGGGAGCTTGCAGAAGAGGACCGCAAGAAAGAACAGATGAAGGATTCAAGTCACAAAGTCATACAGACTGAAACAGACCCTTTGAATCAACTCTCCAGTCAAATTCAAGTCATCGGAAATTCCAGTATTCATTTCAAGTCTTCAGTCGGGAGTTAGACGAGTCCATTACCAACTTTGTAATAAGATTGAAAACTACAACCAGAAATTTGCATTCAAGAACATAGAAGGTAGCCTGACTGACTGACTATTGAGATAATCCATAATCAGGGATGGTTGCAGATAAGCATTGGATGTATGGTCTGATTTGGTGGATATGACTATAACATGCTGCTTGAATGCTCTGTGGGATAACGATCCTGATTTCCCATGACATAAGCCCACAGATGTTGATGAGTTAGAATTTGAAGGGTCAACACAACTGGATGTATCCTTGCATTTTGGAAGTCCATTTGGACTTACTATTTATTGTTTATTGACTTTACTTCAGCAGCTTAATACAACACCCATTTCAGAGGGCAGTTATGATGGCTCATCACCACCTTTTCAAAAGTAATTGGGGATGGATAACAGATATTGACCTTGTTAGTAACACTTAGATCCCAAGAACAAATAAAAATATGAAATGTCAACCATATAGTTGTGCATCCAGAGTCTGTAGGTCCAGCGAGTAAAGATGGCAGATTTCCTTCCCTAAAAGACATTAGTGAACCAAACGAGTTTTTATAACAATTGAAGAAACAGCAGATGGTATAAATTAGAAACAAAAACAGAAATTTCCGGAAAAGCTCAGCAGGTCTGGAGTGACAAATCAAAGTTAACGTTTCGAGTCCGTTCTGTAGAAGGGTCACTGGACCCAAAACATTAACTGATGTTGCCAGACCTGCTGAGTTTTTATAACACTTCAGTAAGTTTATTCTTACCATTCTTAAATCTAACTTTTTTAAAATTCAGATTTATTATAAAATTGAATTTGAGTTCTTTATTTGCTCTATTGAAATTTAAGTTTGTGTTTTGAATGTGCAGGGTGCAGTCAACCCCTGAGTGACAGGGGGCGCCACCCTCTAATTGACTGGCAACTCCAAATGCCCTGGTAGTGCAAGATCCCCACAGTGGGCATTGCCAGGAATGAAGACACGTCAAATCGATGTAGATGCGGTGGAGATATTGTGCACAGAGCATTTTGCCACATTGTGGAGGGGGTGGGGAGTTGGGGGGGGGGTGGGTGCTGAATTGGAGGGTGAAGTTTAACATACATAGGGTGGGGTAAGATGGAAGAAGGGTACAATTTCTCAAGAGAAGTAGGAACATCAATGGACAAAGATTTTGCTCCAAAGATAGCACCCCTTTCCTTCCTGTTGTTTTGAAAATGTTATATAAAATGGCTGCCTACTTCTGCCCACCTGCCAACACCCAACCACATGAAAAACACAAAACGAAACATGAAAAATTCCATCAAGCCAGATTGCATTCTGGGATCTGACTTGTCAAATTGTCAGCTGGGGTCATAATAGGTGGGACTATCCTCGAAACTCTCTTTCACCTATACAGCCTCTCCCACAACTTTTTGCCAGGTCAGAAGTGAAGGCTTTAGCCTCGTGTGCTATTTCTCCCTATTTTCTCTTTTCACAAGTTCTTGCTGATTGCCTAAGCACTTACTGTGTGAGTAGCTCTTAAATTAAACAGACCTATTTGTGTTTGACAGTTGGCGACACACAATTGTTGAGGGGAAGGTTTTAAACACAACCAGAGAAGCTGTTGTAAGGATCTTGCAAGAAGCGTTTGCTACATGTGTGTTCATTGATGCAGCAGTGTCAAACAATGGGCCATAGTTTGGTCATGAGTCTTCCAGCTGGTTTGCAGCCAGTTCTGGACGTGAACATGTAACAAGCTCATCAAGATAGCCACATCAAATGGGGAAGTTAAGGATAGGGTCCAGGTGGTCAAATCCTTTTTGAAGAAAGAAGCTGACTTTTACAGTCATATTAAATTACCAACCCACCCACTCCAGTTTTGTATTACCATCATAAAAGCTACTGACTGATGGCTCCTTTCTTCTACCCAAAAATAGCACAGTATTGTTGGGATGTTAGGGATAGAAGAGGATTGCTTTGATGAAGTCCTCTTTAATCAGTTACTCTCGTTGCTATGGTTTATAATGCAGCTCCTGTTTGCTGTAAATCTCATGGTGTAGGTGGCGATCAGAGATGATCCTTCATGATGACAATGTTGTTATAGTTGCAGGAAAGAATGCTGTGCGACTCTGACTGGATATCTGGCTTTGTCAAAGTTCATCCTAAATAGGCCAAATGGTGGAGATATTGCTTAAACATGCGAATTGTTCAATCATGCTGTACAGGACATTGGTGAGGCCACTTTTCCATTCAACTCTGGTCTCCCTGCTATAGGAAGGATGTTGAAAAGGATAAAAAAAAGACTAACAAGGATGTTGCCAGGATAGGAGGGTTTGAGCTTTAGGCAGAGGTTGAATAGGCTGATACTGTTTTCCCTGGAGTGTCAGAGGCTGAGGGGTAACCTTATGGACAGGGTGAATAGACAAGATCTTTTCCCTGAGGTGGGGTAGTCTACAACTAGAGGGCATAGGTTAAAGGTGAGAGGGAAAATGTATAAAAGGGACCTAAGGAGCAACCTTTTCATGCAGAGGGTGGTGCATGTATGGAATGAGCTGCCTGAGGATGTGGTGGAGGCTGGTACAATTACAACACTTAAAAGACATCTGGATAGGTACACGAATAGGAAGGGTTGAGAGGGTCATGGGCCAAATGCTGCCAAATGGGACTGGATTAATTTAGAATATCTGGTAGGCATGGATGAGTTGGACTGAAGAGTCTTTTTCCATGCTGTACATCTTATGACTCAATGACGTTTGATGTAGTAACACGGTTCTTATTGTCGACCTGTACTGTCACTGTGCTGACACATCCTGGACAATTTCTGGAGAGCGCATGTTTCAACAGATAGCGTTCAGAGTTTACAAACTGAGACAGAATCGAAGGCTTTCTTTTGCTTCTGAATGGAAGAGCATTGGATGAGTCATTAGCGTAAATAGAAATAAGTAGCTATGATAGAAATGTGTATGCAAGGTTACTGAGGTACGCACCTCATGTTCTAGATTTCTTGACATTTTGGGAATACCACATGCCAGGGAAAGGCAGTGGAGTCGCTCTATTTTAGGTCAGGAAGTAATTAGCACAGTAGTGAGTAATGATCTTAGTTCCAAAGGTTGAGGTGGTAGAATTAGTTTGTAAAGAGATAAAAATAGAAACAGTAAGAGGTCACTTTCAAAGCAGTTTTGAGGTTTCCTAGCATTTGTTCCATTTTAGCATAGGTTATATTGGAAAAGCTAATGGATGCTTGTGAGAAAAGTGTTGGAATTATCATAGAATCCCAACAGTATTGAAGCAGGCCATTCAGCCCATCAAATCCACACAAACCCTCCGAAGAGCATCTCACCCAGACCCACCTATCCCTATAACCCTGCATTTCCCATGGCTAGTCCACCTAGCCTGCACATCCCTGGACACTATGGGCAATTTAGCATGGCCAATCCACCTAGCTTGCACATCTTTGGACTGTGGCATGAAACTGGAGCACCCAGAGGAAATCCATGCAGACATGGGGAAAATGTGCAAACTCCACATACAGTTTGGATCCAGCCCGAGACTGGAATCGAACCTGGGTCTCTGGCACTGTAAGGCAGCAATGCTAATCATTGAGTCACCGTGCTTCCATGAATGATTTAAACATGCATCGAAATGAGATGAAATAGATTGGTAAAGATAGCCTGGAAGATTAATTCATAGTGTTTTTGAGACACTTTCTTACAGCAGCACATTGTAGACCCAATTTGAAAATAGGTTATCCTATACTTGGTAATACACAATAAGACAATTGATAAATGACCTTATAGTGAAGGAGCCTTTAAGTACTAATGATCTTAACATGATTGACTTTGCATTCAATGTGAGGGAGAGAAGAGGAGATCTAAGATGAGTACTTTAAACATAAATAAAGACAATTAATAAGATATTGAGACAGAGCTGCTTAAGATGAACTGTGTAATTAGACTAAAGGGTAGATCAGTGGAGATGCAGTAGGAGATATGTCATAACATTCAACAATGATTCATTCTAGTTAGAAAGAAAGATTCCGGGAGAAGGAGGCACCATTTTCAGTTCACTAAATAAATTAAGAACAATATCAAATTGGAAGAATTCTGTAAAGATATGGGTAGAACAGATGATGGAACAGAATTTAAAATCACCAAAGAATGACTTTTAGAAACGAAAGGAGTAATTAGAGTATGAGAAAAAGCTGGCCAGCAATATAAAAACTGTGAGTAAGAGTTTCTATATTTATTTGAAAAGAAAAAGAACAATTTTGGGAACATCAGTCCTCCAGAAAGCAAGTTTATGGAATGAAAATGGAAAATAGGGAAATAGTAGATGGATTGAACAGATATTTGTATATGTCTGCACTGTAGAAGACATAAATGGCATCCTAGAAATATTAATAAGTCAAGAGGTGAACTGACACAAGGAATTATAATCACCAGGGGAAGACTACTGCAAAAACTACATGAAGTGATCACTGAAAAAATGGACACATTGTTTATAATTTTCCAAACTTTCCTCAATTCTGGAAAGATCCCATCAGCTTAGAAACAGTAAATATGACTTTTCTAGTCAAGAAAATAGTGAGATAGAAAGCAGAGATTTTTAGCTTGACATCTGTCATGGGAAAATGCTAGAAGCATTGATATTATTAAAGAGGTTAGGCCCTTTGCAAATCTCAATATAGTCAAGCAGAGTCAATGTGGTTTGGTGAAAGGAAAAGTGCATTTGACAAATTTAATAGAAGCCTTTAAGAAAGTAAAAAATCAATATTGACAAAGGGGAACACTATAGATGTACTTTATCTGGATTTCCAAAAGACTTGATAAGGTAACGCATCAACGGTTATGTTACAAAATAGAAGCTCATGGTATTGGGGTAACATATTTGGATGTCTAGAGACTGGTTAGCCAACAGGAATCAGAGAATAGACATAAATAGGTCAGTTTCAGGAAATCCAGGTACAGCACATCTTCTCCTTTGTCTATGTTGTTTCTTAAAGGCCTCTATTAATTCTATTAATAATTCCAAAGATTCACTATCCGCTGAGTGAATAACTTTCTCTTCACCTCAGTCTTAAATGGGTTAAACTCTTATCCTGAGATCTGTCCCTTGGATTTTGACTCAGCAGCCATACCTTTGTCCATTCTGGAGGAATTTTCTAAGTTTCAATAAAGTCACCTCTTATTCTTCAAAACTTTCAGGAATATGACTCAGTTTCCTCATTCTCTTCTCATAAGACAATCCCTTCGTCCCAGGGATTAATCTGCTGAACCTCCATTGCACTTTGTCTCTGGTAAGTATGTTCCTCCTTAGATAAGAGACCAAAGTTGCACACACACTCCAGCTGGTCTGCAGCAAGGCACCTTTACTTCTGGACTCAAATCCCCTTCAAACAAATACCAGTATGAATGCATTTTTCGAATTGTTTACTCACCTGCTAACCTAAAGTTAGTCATTGACAAGGACAGCCCGGTCTCTTTGGACACAGGACCTTCTCTACCTCTCTATTTAAGAAATATTCTGTCTTTCTATATCTTCCAAAGTGAAATACCTTAAATGTATTCATTCTCTATTCCATTTATCATATTCCAGCCCACTCACTTTGCCTGACTAAACTTCTTGAAGCCTCCTTTTATCCTCATCACAACTTACTTTCTGACCTAGGTTGATGTCATTAGCAGAGTTAGAGATATTACAATTGGTCGCAACATCCGAATCACTTATACAGATTGTGAACAGCTATCGACCTCGTTCTGATCCTTGTTGTACCCCACCAAGAAACAGCCTGCCATCCTGAGAATGGTCTGTTTATTCCTTCTCCCTACTTTCTGTCTGTTAACCAATTATCAACCACACTAACATATTAACCCCGAAGCCCACGCATTCTAATTTCCTGACCACTTTATCCAAGGCCTTCTGAAAATCCAAGTGCACTACACCTACTGGCTTTCTGTTTTCTGTGCTATAACTAATACCCCCCAAAAATACCAGGAGGTTTGTTAAACATGATTTCCTCTTTACAAATTCATATTGACTCTACTTAATTTTACGATTCTATTCAAATGTTATATAGAATCATAGTCATAGAATCATACAGCACAGAAACAGACCCTTTAGCCTAACCAGTCCATATTTTATATTCAATTCTAATATATTTTCTACTGCTAATGTCAAACCAACAAGTCTTTCTCCCTCTTTCTTCTTACATTTAGTATTTCCAGTTTGCAGGAACCTTTTTAGAATCTATGAAGTTTTCAAAAGGTAACACCTGATACGTTCATTATCACTCTAGCCATCTCCTTCAATATCCTGAATCATAAAAGATCAGTACGCAGATTCAGCAACTGATAAGGAAAACAAATGGAATATTGCCATTTATTACACGGGGAATTGAAATTGAAAGTAAGTAAATTTTAATAAATGTCTACAGGGCCTTAATGAGACCACAACTAGAATACTGTGTGCAATTTTGGTCTCGTTGCTTAAAGAAAACCATAAAGAAGGCCCAGCAACCACTTCTCTAGCTTCCCACAGAGTTCTTAGGTACACCTGATCAGGTCCTGGGGATTTATCCACCTTTAACCGTTTCAAGACATCCAGCACTTCCTCCTCTGTGAAATGGACATTTTGCAAGATGTCACCCTCTATTTCCCTACAGTCTATATCTTCCATATCCTTTTCCACAGTAAATACTGATGCAAAATACTCGTTTAGTATCTCCCCCATTTTCTGTGGCTCTACACAAAGGCCGCCTTGCTGATCTTTGAGGGGGCCCTATTCTCTCCCTAGTTACCCTTTTGTCCTTAATGTATTTGTAAAAGCCCTTTGGATTCTCCTTAATTCTATTTGCCAAAGCTATCTCATGTCCCTGTTTTGCCCTCCTGATTTCCCTCTTGATAGACCATGAGTTTTACTTTTGCAATTTGTTTACTGTGATGCTCAGTCATTCATCACATTCACAAGCAGCTGCTAATGTACCTTGAAGAAAGAAACATAAAAGTTTATTGCATACACAAATGAAAAATAAACTAACTATATTACAAAATACAAGAACAGAAATAAAGAATTAACCATTTTACCTGAACAACAGATCTCAGTGAAGGTTCACTCTGTCTCCCCTTCAGTGTTTCTCATTCAGTTGGAATAGCTATAATTGGTTTCTGGAACTTTCCTCTTATGGCTTCTGAGCACTTTTTGAGCAAACACAAATGGCTTCAACTTCCAGCGATCTTTTGCTTCTAAAGTTTTCTTTGAAACCACTCAAGACCTTTTCCCCAGCCATGACTCCCTTTCACTTTGAATGAACTTTCATGAGCACTGCCTGATCTTCAGAATGGTTTCTTCTTTCTGTGATTCTGGGCTCCTGTATCTCTGTCACTAGACAACAGCAGTTATTGTTTCTACCTTTTTTTCCAAATGCATTAACTGCAAGATCTACTCCAAAACTGCAAACATTTGTTATAAATACACTTAGACCAAATTTTCAGACAATTCACTCTGACTGACAGAACTCAAGAATTGGCGATGCTGGTGTTGGACTGGGGTGTACAAAATTAAAAATCACACAACACCAGGTTATAGTCCAACAGGTTTAATTGGAAGCACTAGATTTTGGAGCGCTGCTCCTTCATCAGGTGATTGTGGAGAATAAGATTTTAAGACAGAATTTATAGCAAAATTTACAGTGTGATGTAACTGAAATTATATATTGAAAAAGACGTTCTTGTATTTTGTAATACAGTTAGTATATTTTTCATTTTTGTCTGTAATAAACGTTTATGCTTCTTTCTTCAAGGTATGCGTGAATGTCTTGAATGACTGAGCAATGCAGTAAACAAATTGCAAAAGTAAAACTCATGGTCTATCAAGCCAGGTCTCAGTCTAGGATCTGACTTGTCCAAGATTACCATCAGATGGGATCGCAGCAACAAATAAGATAGATAATTACATTTACATCACACTGTAAGCTTTTGCTATAAATTCAGTGTCTTACAATCTTATTCTCCACAATCACCTGAAGAAAGAGCAGCGCTCCGAAAGCTAGTGCTTCCAAATAAACCTGGTGCAGTGTGATTTTTAATTTAGAATTCAAGAATTGAGCTAAAACCTATGTAATTCCCTTCATTTCATGCAATACAAATCAAACTTCAATGTATCCAATTTAAAACGCAATATTCAAACAATTATAATAAATCATGAGCCTTTTTCTCAATGTTCTTACAGCTGCTGGCAGGATAGTAACATAGACGTGTATGATGCATGGTCTTTGGTCACAGAGAAACTGTACATTGGGGGAGAAGAATCCCTTGATTTGATTGATGAAGATGCTGGATTGGTGCTAATAGGCATACAAGGCAATGTTGAGGCAACTGTTGGCACCTTTCACCCTTAGCACCATAACGTTTCTACTGCAGAGGGCTGTCACATAGGAGATTGAGTGCCAGGCATCTCTGTGGATATTTCTTGTTAAATCAATGTCTGTGACTTCATTGCAGTGACCCATATAGCATTATTGGCACTACGGTGATATACTGCAACATACACATTTGCAAGGATTTTTACTTAAAATATACAAGGAGCAGTGATTCTAAAAGCTTACATCCTCTCAGGCCATTGATCTTGCATCATGACTAGGGGGAGGTACACATCTGATAACTTTTCACCAAAAGATTGCGTGGGCTTAAGGTCAACCACAAATGATAGCCTTTGTATTAAAGCTCCCTTTTGAGTTAAACCCTGCTAACCAGCTCTGGTCATGTTTGCTAGCATCAGTTAACATGGCTGGCCCTCTTGGGAAGTCTTGTTGGCCCAGTCAGGCTTGATCCCTAACACTGTATGCGTTTAACAATAACAAACTAGACTGAATACAGCGAGGCTTTTCATGAGCTGGTCAACATGGAGAGGCTTTGTTTTATCATGTGGTTTGGTCTCACAGTCTGAGTTTGGGTTCAAAGCAGGCTGATCAATGAAAAGGCAAACTTGAGAAATGTCTTCATGTTTGGACATTATGTCTTATACGTAATGAATACTAAACACTGTTACACATGGGGTAATCTTTCAAAACCAAATGCTAATCTTATAGTTTTATCAGGTAAAGACTAATCTGTCTTCTTTTTGTTATCAGATCCATGTGTTCTCAAGGTTCTTTCTCATTCTGGAATACAGTCTTGTTGTAGTCTAGTGTAAATTTCCATTGTGTTCTGACTCCACCCATTCTGTGCTACTTATATTCAGTGATGTGCAGCTCAATGACATCATCATAAGTTTCCTCTAGGACCCTGAAGCCTCCACACAACCTTGGCATTATAAACATTTGCATAAAGGAATTGACTTAGTTATGAAGAAGTCAAGTAACTCAAGAAATTTGTTGGCGTTGGAGCTTGGAAGAATGAACATGCACCATCAGGTAAATGTATCATAACTATGGTCCGGTTTGTGGACAACATTTGTTTCAGGTTTGTGCTGAACGAGATTGTGCCCATCAATGATATTGCAGGAGGCTGAGATGGTGATAAGTATGAATGAAATGTTAATGATTCCGTCACAGGTTTCCGATCACAAAGGTGGGGAAAGCTGACCTGCTCGAAAGGTTCGGAGAATCCACAAGCAAAACCCCTCATTGGGAAACTGACATTTCACCCAACTAAGTTCCCCTGGCCACCTCTCCTACCGCTTCCATTCGGCCTGGACAATTCTGCCGAGTTTCTCAAGGCAAAAGACAGTTAGAATTTACAAGCTATTATTGGAGCAATACTCCATTTTAAATACTCTTCCACCTTCAAAGATCAAAACAGCCATGAATGAAAGTAGTAATTTATTGCAGATTGCATTATTAAATGAAATGTGCAAGCAATTTAGCTGGCCGCTGAGCATTTCATTCAATGGGTTGGCGAAGATAGAAGAAAAAGCCACAAAATCACGAAACTCTGCTCAGTTTTCTTGTCTCAGCCAAACCAGTGTTCTGCAAAACATATATTTTCGGAGATTCATTTATTTATAGATGTTGAAGGAATTTTTCCTCTCTTTAGACCTTTCAATATTGGCTAACATTGTGTCAACGGACCCAGAAATCAACTTTGTCCTTTAGAATAGTTTTAAAGGATATAGTACACCTGCACAGCCTTGATCAAAGTATATTCCTTCATGGAAGTACCCTAAAAATAATGGAAATTAAACTGCAGGTACCAGGATATTCGCCAGATGTCTACAATTTAATGATGAATTTCACAGCATGGCAGCCTATTATATGCGTTCATTACAGAAGAAAACATCTTCTCAAAAGTAACCCATAGGCTTGTAAATAATTCCAAGGAACTGCTTTTAATGATCTGGCACTATAATATAATCTGAAACATTTGCTGGTGGAATGGGGCTCATTATATTCATCGCTTTACGTCTGTTGAGTAAGTTATGTAACAAGCTTTGAACCGCTTGACTAAGCTTTATGAAATATGTTTGTTTTATAATAGTTAAATTTATAGAATTTGCATCATTAGTAATTTTTTACATTTTAAATCTAGTCTGCAGGCTATGTGATGTCCATAGTTTTCCAGAAGGTAGTCAATGCAGTAGATTTGTGACCAACCAGCTGGGTTACAACACGCACAGTAGCAGCATGGATATGTAATTGGCTGGGTTTTAGGAAACAAAGACATGGTTTAAGGATGTGGTTCAGACTGGCGGAAGGTTGGTAGTTAAGCTCCCCCAGGGGTTAACGTTCTGATTCCTGTGCTTTCCAATATATATCAATGAAAGAGATTCTACAAATATGTTAAGGGCAAAAAGAGTAAGCAAGGAGAGAATAGGGCCCTTAAAGATTAACGAGACTGTCTACGTGTGGAACTGCAGGAGGTGGGTGAGATACTAACCGAATATTTGGTAGTAGTACTTACTGCGAAGCAGGATGTGGAAGCGAAGGTGAAATAAATAGTGGTGTCTTGAAAAGTGTGCATATTACAGAAGAGGAGGTGCTGGAAGTTTTAAAATGCATAAGGGTTGATAAATCTCTGGGATCTGATCAAGTGTACCCCAGAGCATTGTGGGAAACAGGAAGTGATTGCTGGTCCCGTTGCTGGCTTTTTGTATCTTCGACAGCCAGGGTGAGGTGCTGGAAGACTAAGGGGTGACTAACATGATGCCAGTAATTAAGAAAGGTGGTAAGGAAAATCGAGGGAATATAGACCAGTGAGCCTGATGGGTAAGTTGTTGGAGAAGATTCTGAGGGGCAGGACTTCCATGCATTTAGAAAGACAAAAACTGAATCATAGAGTGATATAGCATGGGAACAGTCCTCGGTCCAACCAGTCCATGCTGAACATATCCCCAAACTAAACTGGTCACACCTGCCAGTGCTTGACCCATATCCCTCCAAACGGTTCTTTCTCTGTTCTTATCTAAATATCTTTTAAATGTTGTAACTGTACGCGCAACCAACACTTGCTCTGGAAGTTCATTCCACACACAAATCACTCTCTGTGTGAAAAACTGGTCCCTCACGTCTCTTTTAAATCTTTCTCCTTTCACCTTGAAAACATGCCCCCTAGTCTTGAAATCCCCCACCCTAAGGAAAAGACACCTACCATTCACCGTATCTATAATGCTCATGATTTTATAAACATCTAGAAGGTCACCCCTCAACCTCATGGAGTCATTGTGTCTTAGAAATGTATAGCATGGAAACAGACCCTTTAGTGCAACTTGTCCATACTGACCAGGTATCCTAAATTGATCTACTCCCATTTCCCTCAAAAACCTCTAAAATGTTATAATTGTACCAGCCTTCAGCACTTCCTCCGGCAGCTCATTCCATACACATACCAGCCTTTGTGTGAAAACGCTGCCCCTCAGGTCCCTTTTAAAGCTTTCCCCTCTAGTTTTGGATTCTCCTACCCTGGGGAAAAGACCCTGACAATTCACCCTATCAATGCCCCTCATGATCTTATAAACCTCTCAGTTTTTGATGTTCCAATGAAAATAACCTCAGCCTGTTTAGCCTTTCCCTAATGCATAAACCCTCAAACATCTTTGTAAATCTTTTCTGAACCCTTTCAAGTTTCCTATAACAGGGAGGCCAGTATTCCAAAAGTCTAACCAATGCCTTGTACAGATGCAACAAGACCTCCCAATTCCTATAATCAATGCACTGACCAATAAAGTTAAGTGAACCTAATGTCTTCTTCATTACCCTATCTACATGTGACTCCACTTTTAAGGAACTATGAATCTGCACTCCAAGGTCGCTTTGTTAATCAACACTCCCCAGCACCTTACCATTAAGTGTAAAAGTCCTGCCCTGATTTGCCTTTCCAAAATGCAGCACCTCACATTTATTTAAATTAAACTCCATCTGTCATTCCTTGGTCCATTGGCCTCTCTGATCAAGGTCCCATTGTACTCTAAGGTAACCTTATTCATTGTCCACTACACCTCCAATTTTGTTACAAACCATATCTCCTATATTCACATCAAAATTATTTCTATGAATGACTAAAAGCAATGGACCCAGCACCGATCCTTGTGGCACACCAATGGTTACAAGCATCCAGTCTGAAAAGCAACCCTCCTCCTCCACCCCCTGTCTCCAATCTTATGAGCCAGTTCTGTACCCAAATGGCTAGTTCTCCCTGGATTCCTTGTGACCTAACCTTGCTAATCAGTCTCCCATGCAGAATATTGTTGAATACCTTACTGAAGTCTAAATAGACATGTCCACTGCTCTGCCCTCATTAATCTTCTTTATCACTTCTTCAAAAAACTCAATCAAGTTTGTGAGATATGATTTCCCATGCCCAAGTCCTTGCCTTTCCAAATACTTGTAAATCCCTTCCCTCAGGATTCCTCCAATAACTTCCCCACCACTGACGTCAGGCTCATCGGTTTACAGTTCCCTGGCTTTCTCTTACCACCCTTTCTTAAACAACGGCACTACGTTAACCAACCTCCAGTCTTCCTGCATCTCACCTGTGACTGTTGATGATACAAATATCTCAGCAAGAGGCCGAGCAGTCACTTCCCTAGCTTCCCCCAGAGTTCTAGGGTACACCTGATTCAGGCGCTGGAGATTTATCTGCCTTTATGCGTTTTAAGATGTCCCCTTCTGTAATATGGACACTTTTCAACATGTTGCTATTTATTTCCCCAAGTTCTCCAGCTTCCTTCTCCACAGTAACCACTGATGCAAAATGCTAATTTAGTACCTCCCCCGCCTAAGACCATAAGACCATAAGAGATAGGAGTGGAAGTAAGGCCATTTGGCCCATCGAGTCCACTCCGCCATTCAATCATGGCTGATGGGCATTTCAACTCCACTTACCCGCATTCTCCCCGTAGCCCTTAATTCCTCGAGACATCAAGAATCTATCAATCTCTGCCTTGAAGACATTTAGTGTCCCGGCCTCCACTGCACTCTGTGGCAATGAATTCCACAGACCCACCACTCTCTGGCTGAAGAAATGTCTCCTCATTTCTGTTCTGAATTGACCCCCTCTAATTTTAAGGCTGTGTCCATGGGTCCTAGTCTCCTCGCCTCTTATGGTTCCACACATAGATGGTCTTGCTGATCTCTAGGGGGCCCTGTTCTTTTCCTAGTTACTCTTTTGTCCTTAATGTATTTGTAGCATATGTTTGGATTCTCCTTAACACTATGTGCCAAAGCTATCTCATGTCACCTTTTTGCCATGATTTCCCTCTTAAATATATTCCTACTGCCTTTATACTCTTCTAAACTTCAGCGAGAAAAGTCCCAGACGATTCAATCTCTCCCCATAACTCAAAACCTCCAATCCCAGCAATGTCCTGGTTAAACTTTTCTGAACCCTTTCCAGCTTAATAATATCCATCCTAGAGCAGAGCAACCAGAAATACACAGTGTACTCCAGAAGAAGTCTCACAAACATCCTGTACAACCTGAACATATCATCCCAACTTAAGGGTCTGAGCAAATAGAAAGTGCTGGGAAATCTGAGCAGATATGACAGCATTTTTGGAGAGACAGAATGAGTGTTAACATTTCAAGTCTGATGTGACTCTCTGGCTGTTAACCTTCACTCCACTTCCCCAAAACTCTTAACCTTTGTCATTAAAAATCTGCCTTACTTGATCTTCAGCAGATGTAATGACCCAGTCTCTCCAAAGATTAAAATCCCTCTGAGAGAAGAAGCTGTTCCATGTCCATTCAAACAGGGGACCTCTTACTTCTGCACTGTGTTCCCTTGTTCCAGCCACCCCCATGAGAGAAATAATCTCATCAGCACCCATCCTGTGGAGCCCCCTCTTAACCAGATTTTTTTGTTTCAGTATGATCGCCTTGCATTCTTCTCTGGGGCAATGAGTTTAGTTTCAAGATGCTCAACCTTTCCTGATAAGACAAACTCTTCATCCCTGGAATCAGCTGAGAGAATCTTCTCTCAACTGCCTCCAGTGCAACTATAACCCACCTTAACAAAGGAGATGAAAACAATACACAGTGCTCCAGATGCAACCTGACTAATGTCTCATACTGATATATCAAGACTCCCCTACTTTTATACTCTATCCCTTTGCAGTAAAGGTCAAGATTATACTTTGCTTCCTAATTCCTGTATCTAAATGCTAACATTCTATGATTCATGCACAAGGAAACCCAAGGCTTTTTGTATTGCAGTATTCTGGAGTCTCTATCCAGTTAAATATTATTCTGAGAAAGGATCACCGGACCTGAAACGTTAAACTATGATTTCTCTTCACAGATGCTGCCAGACCTGCTGAGCTTTTCCAACAATTTCTGTTTTCATTCGTAAATAATATTTGGGTTTCTATTCTTGTTGCCAAAGTCAGCAATGTGTAATTTTTCCAAATTTACTCCATCCGCCTATAGTTTGCCCACTCACATAACTTTTTAATATCCATTTGCAGCCACGTGTCTTCCCCACAATTTGTTTTGCCATCTACCTTTGTAACATCACAGAAAGTCCCATCAATTGACACAGATTGTAAACAGTCGAAAAGTGTGGCACTGGAAAAGTACAGCAGGTCAGGCAGCATCATGGAACAAGAGAGTTGACGTTTGGGTACAAGCCCTGCATTATGCCCCACACATCGACTCTCCCACTCCTCGGATGCTGCCTAACCTGCTGTGTTTTTCCAGCGCCACACCTTTTGACTGTGGTCTCTAGCATCTGCAGTCCTCACTTTCTCCATAGATTGTAAACAGTTGAGATGCCACCACTGGTTTCCTCACTAGTTACAGTGCTGCCAATCTGTAAAGGACCCCTTTTCCCCACTGTCTGTCTCATGTTAGTCTGTTCTCCATCCACGTTAACATATCATTCCTAATGTCTTGAGCTTTAACTTGTGCAGTAATCTTTTATGTGACACCTTATCAAAGACCTTTTGAAAATCCGAAGACAATGCAATAACTGGTTCCCATATATCTACCCTGCCTTTTTCATCATCAAAAGCCCTAACAAATTTGTCAAACACAGTTTCCCTTTGACAAAATCACATTGACTCTGCCTGATACTATTAGGACTTTCTAAATGCCTCGTTATTTAGAAACTAGTATTTTCCCAACGATAATTATTAGGTTAACTGTTTCAATTTTCCACCTTTCTTGAATAGTGGTGTTACATTTATGGCTTTCCAACCTACTGGGGCTTCTCCAAGTTGTAGGGAATAGTCAAAGATTGCAACCAATATATCCAGCATCACTTCTTTTTAAAACTTATTATGCAGGCCATCGGTCCTATGAAACTTGTCAACTTTTAGAATCATGGAATCCCTATCATTTGGCCCATCAGGTCCAGACTGGCTCTCCAAGAACCACCCAGAGTCACCCCATCCCTGTAACCCTGCATTTCCCATGGCTAACCCGGTTAGCCTGCGCACGCCTGGACACGATGGGTGATTTGGTATGGCCAATCCATCTAACCTGCACATCCGCCAGAAGAAATGGGAGCATTAGGAGGAAGCTCATGCAGAGGCAGAGACAATGTGCAAACTCCGCACAGATAGTTGCCAAAGGTGGAATTGAACTCAGGTACTTGGTGCTGTGAGGTAGCAGTGCTCACCACTGAGCCACTGTGCTGCCCTTGACCACTTATTTTTCCTAGTGCTAATTGTATTTATTTTGGTTCCTCCCTTATATTTACCTCTTAATTTCCTGTTATTTGTGGGATGTTTTCTGTGTCTTTTCCATGAAGACAGATATAAAATACTTGTTTAAAGTTTCGGCTATGTCCGTATTTCCCATTACTAATCACCCCAAGAGACCAACACTTCCCTTAGCTACCCTCATCCTTTGTAGAAGCTTTTACTCCCTGTTTTGATATCGTTTGCGAGTTTGCCACTGTACTCCAATTTCTCCCACTTTACAAATATCAAAATAACTTGTTAGCTGTTTCAATTATGAGAGTGTATTGGAAGTTTCCAAAGCAAATGTGTTAAGAATCTTATATCAGCAGCAGCCTTTTGGCAGTTCTGGACCTCTGCCCACCACTCTGACTCTCACTGTTAACTGTTAATTCTGGAAAATCATCCAATTATCTTGTGCAAAACCAGCATAAAGAGGCAAAAGACATAATTATAAACTGAGTAAGCTGTAAACTATACTTAGCATGAGTCACACGATACCAGGTTATAGTCCAACAGGTTTATTTGAAATAGGTGACCTGATGAAGGAGCAGTGCTCTGAAAGCTTGTGATTCCAAATAAACCTATTGGACTATAACCTGGTGTGGTGTGACTTCTGACTTTGTCCACACTAGTCTAACAGCGGCACCTCCACATCAAATGCTCAACATAAAGGGTTAATTTTATTTATGGAGTTGTTAGGTTGCTAAAATAACTTCCTCAGTGCCACAATGGCTAACTCAATCAAATCTTTCAAAATTGCAATTCAATTTTTGTTTCAGGTAAAATAATTATTTTTGAAACAGGAGAAAAACATTTCACGCCTGTTTATGTCGAGCTCGATTTTAATGTGATTGAGTCAGACCTAGTTTAAAAATATCAAATGTATAATTTAATAAGTTCCATGTGTTCTCAAGTAATATTTCTTTTTTTTGGTCATGCATGTAAATCTTCCCAAAATCAGCCAACGGACATCTCATATTAAAGAGGAAGAGTGACTATTGGGTTCTGCCTGACTGAATTACGTTAAACTGAGCGGAATAATGGGAATATGATTTGTTGAACATCACTTGAAAGAAGCTCTGAGGGTGACAAAGGAATAGAAAGTGCTTAGGAAAGTACATTTCACCGGGGGTCTCACTTTCATTGCTAGAGAAACATTGTTAGTGGGTGGAATTATATATTGCTCTTGGGATGGGTTGGCAAAAAAAAAGACCACGAGTGCCTTTCCAAATATCTACCCATCTCCACCAACCTCAGTGCAATTTTACATGTTCATAAAATAATGAGAAAAGAGATTCACCAGAATGAAATTTTTTTTAAAAATCACAGCATTCTGCATTTATAATGTTATGACACATCGTAAGCCACTTTTCTGATCTGATTTATTTATTCAAGTATTCCATTTGCCTATGTCCTGTCAACTGAGTTGATATTTTCCTGAGATAGAAGATAAATTGATCAGGATATTTTGATGATACTCCCATTACATGCTGGGGATCACATAGGTCACGATGGTGGGAATTCCAGACTACGGAGTCCTTTAAGGGCTAAAATACAATGCTGGGCCAAATAGAGGGAGGCCATTACTTGGTTAAAAGTAGTCACTTGCACCCACAGAATTAGAAAGTGACCTTCGTACTTTGAACACTGCTATTCAATATTGACTTAAGTGGTTTAGACTCCACAATCAGAAGGATATCAAAATCTGCATGCGACACAAAGGGTTAAAAGTGTGTTAAGTTCCATTTTCTGGCACACATTTCAGTCTCTCACAGACCATTCTCTTTGAGATGGTGTTCTCTGTTTCCTGTCACACCCAAGGTGAGTATCCATTGTATCCAAAGTGTCACTGACCCTATCAATTCATGGGCCTTGGCTTTACTGGCAGACTTGAAGTGTGGCACTTTATCAAATACTGTATCACACCAACATCATTACCTTCAGCAGCCCTCTCCCTATCTTCATCAATAAACTCAATCGGTCATCTCTGTTGACTCTACTCAATCCTATTATGAATGCTAAGTCCTATGTTACAATGCTCCTTACAGCAGATTATCGTATTTTGGTCATTATTGGTGTTTATATAACTAACTGGCCTCTCATTTTCTCTTTCCTTTCTCCCTCCATTCTTGAATAGTACGGTGAGGTCTGCAATGTAGAATGCCTTGCCTGCAAAAGAAGTAGACTCACCAACTTAAAGGGCATTTAACTGGTCATTAGATAAGTATATAAATCTAATAGTGTAGTGTAGGTTAGATGGGCTTCAGATCAGTTTCGCAGATTGGTGCAACATCGAGGGCCGAAGGTCCTGTACTACGTTGTATTGTTCTATGTTCTCTATTCTATGTTTGAACCTGTGAGGATTCTTTACACTCGAAGGAATTTTGGAAAATACATTTAATGCACCTGTTTGTTCTGCAGCCAGTTCTTTTTACAAACCCTGTGATGGTAGCCATTAGATTTGTTAGACTTTAGTTAGATTAATTTCTACAGTACTGTTTCTTAACTTCATTGTCACTAGACCCTTGCTTGTCCACTGATCCTGGAATATTGTCATGATTGCCACTGGGAAGTTGAATAGAAAGCGTCATATTTAATATCTCCCCCATTCCCTTACTCACAAATATACTCACTCCTGTTTTAGTCTGTAAAGGGCCTGCGTTTATTTCTGGGAATATTAGAACTGGAACATCTGGAAACACTGAGGAGAGAGAAAAACAATGTCAAGGGGTGGTGTTTAAAGTTGCCCTTGAGATGGATTGGCAAAATAAAATTGGTCAAAAGACCACAAGTAGTTTTCCCAGTATCTACCCAGCTCCACCAACCTCGCTGTAATTCTACCTGTGGTTGGACAGTCCACCCACTGCAGGCCAATGGAGATCTGAAAGCTGTCACTGAAGGAGCTCCAGCTGCATTGCTGAAACATTTTCTGTGACTGGCAGAAAAATCTCCTATTGTTTACCACGTGGCATCCTTGTTCGGCTGATGGATCAGTACTCCTCCATGTTGAACAACACTCGGAGGAAATACTGAGGGCAATGGTGCAAAATGTACTCTGGGTGGGGGATTTCAATTTCCACCACACAAGCAGTGCTACCGATCAGGTTGCTTGGGTCCTAAAGGACATAGCTGCTAGACTGCGTCTGCATAGATGGTGAGGGAACCAGCAGGAATGGATAACATATTTGACCTCATCCTTACCAATCTGCCAGCTGTGGATGCATCTGTCCATTAGATATCGCTAAGAGCAATCTCCACAGAGTCCTTGTGGACACAAAGTCCCCCCTTTACATGGAGAAAACCCTCCATCGTGTTGTGTGGCACTATCATCCTGCTAATTGGGACAGACTTCAAATAGAACTAGCAACACAAGACCTCGCATCCAGGAGGCACTGTGTGTCAGCAGTAGCAGGAGAATTGTACTCCAGCACAATCTGAAACCTTATGGTCCCACATATCCCCCATTCAACCATTACCATCAAACCAGAGGATCAGCCCTGGTTCAATGGAGAGTGCAGGAGAGCATGCCAGGAGCAGCACTAGGCATACCTGAAAGTGAGGTGTCAACCTGGTGAAGCCACCAAACAGGACTATATGCATGTCAAACAGCAGAAGCAGCAAGTGATCCCACAATCAATGGATCAGGTCTCGGCTCTGCAGTCCTTCCACACCCAATCGTGAATGGTGGTGGACAATTAAACAACTTACTGGAGGAGGACGTTCCATAAATATCCCCACCCTCAATGATGGAAGAGTCCAGCATCATCAGTGCAAAAGATACTGCGATGTGTAACTCACCTCTGGACTTCCCAAAACCTGTACAAGGCACAAGTCAGGGGTGTGATAGAGTACTCTGCACTGATCTGGATGGGTGTAGATTACTTACAGTGTGGAAACAGGCCCTTTGGCCCAACAAGTCCACACTGACCTGCCGAAGCACAACCCACCCATTTCCCTACATTTACCCCTTACCTAACACTACGGGCAATTTAGCATGGCCAATTCACCTGACCGCACATCTTTGGACTGTGGGAGGAAACCGGAGCACCCAGAGGAAATCCATGCAGACACAGGGAGAACATGCAAACTCCACACAGTCAGTTGCCTGAGGGGGGAATTGAACCCGGGTCTCTGGCGCTGTGAGGCAGCAGTGCTAACCACTGTGCCACCGTGCCGCCCAACAACACATAAGCAGCTTGACACCATCCTACCTACGGCAGGTGGACTGCAGAGGCTCAAGAAGTCATTCACCATCACTTACCCAAGGGCAACCAAGGATGGGGAAATAAATGAAACAGAAACTGTTGGAAAAGCTCAGCAAGTCTGGTAGCATCTGTGGAGAGAAATCAGAATTAACATTTCAGATCGAGTGATCCTTCCTCACAACTGATGGTAGATGGCCAGCCAGCAACGCCCATGTCTGAGGCATGAATCAAAAATGTCACAGGCAGTAGAGTGTGATATGAATTTAACTCTGCCCTTCCATGTTGGGAACCATACAGGGCAACTCTGGATTGACTGTTCGGGTGCACTATGAGCTGTTAAACATGGTCTGGATGCCAGGGACGCTGGTCTTTCAGCAGATATTCAGTGAGTTGTGTGTTGTTCTGGAAATAGTGTGTGGTAAGATAGGAATAGATGTGGATGTAAGGGATAACATAGGGGCAAGTAGCTAGCAAAGTAGACAAGCTTAGTTTGAAATGAGAATCATTTTGCTAGACTTTGCAATAGGGAGTGCTCCAAAACACTCAACATAACTTGGAATGAACCAATTCAAAACCTGCAATATTCACCCTTAAGAACTGACAGGAGTGTACAATCTCTTGCTATATTTACCATGTGACAGTCAAAGTCTACAGTTCACAAGTTACTTTTCCTGCTATTTCTCTGATTACAGTAAGTTTTAATGTACAGTGTATGGGATGCAGAAAATAACAGTGATCCACCAAATTGCAAAATGATTATTCTAGCTACTGCATTGGAAGCTGCCAAAACAAATATTTGCCTGAAATATGAACACACAAAAAATATTTTTGGTATTCTTTGAAACATTGTATAGATTTAGAATGAGTATTTATTAAAAATGTGTGAAAACAATTTATTTTCATCAGAATTGATCCATGTTACGAGGAGATAGTGTAAACAAATGTTCATGTTTATTGTGTTGGATAAATCTAAAACATATGGCAGAGACATTTTTAGATCTGTGCAGATGTTAAGTGCTTATTTTCTGTTTTCCACACCCTAAGCATGTGATGCAGCCAGCCATCTCTGCATGTTCCAGTAAAACATCAAAATCAATTCCAGATTAAACATCTCATAGTGTTTGTTGCACTAAAGGACTTCACTTCTTGGTTCAACATAGGGTAGGCAATTGTATTTATGCTTCACTGTGATAGAGATCATTTTGAAAAGACGTTTTTAATATTGCATTGTTTCTATTTTAAAGTCTGTTAAAACTCAGATATTTTAAAAGCTTTTCATTTAATCCTCTGTGGTATTTATATTTGGATTTCAATAAATGCAACAACTAACTTGTTTGCTTTTATTTTAAGTCATCTCACTTTAGGACTGTTGACAAGGACAATTTCCTACTTCTCAACCCAGGATGTTCCTCAGACTCTTGGTCTTTTTCCTACTTCTCCTGCCAGGGATGCAGGGCAGAAAAGTTGTTAAAAGTGGCGAATGGAACTACAAAGATGGATGTAAGTAAAATGCCTCTTGTATCTGATTTACAGCAATTGCATATGTAAAATTTCATTAGTTAAAAGAAATCCTGCTTCAATAATTAATGTGAATACGTTTTTACCTGCTGACTTGCATTCATTGAAGAATGTGGCATCTAATGTTTGTAAACTTTAAATATTAAATTTGGGATATATCAAATAAAAGCAACAGTATCACAAACACAGAGAATGTTGCTTATACTTAGGTAATATTCTAGCGTATTTCGGGCTGTTTATTTTAAAAATGTTGTCACTATCGAATGAGTGAATTCTGTGAGAATAAGGATGACATGGGTTTGTGTTTAAATCTTTGTTTGTAAAGTGACATGATGCTGCTCCAAATTGCATTGTCAGCTGATGAAGAGAAATCGCAGAAAGACTTGTTTCTGACGCAGTTTACAATGCTTTGTTATGCCAATTTTGTTTTCAGAGAAGTTCAGTTATAATTTATAAGTATTTACCCTATTTTTGTAGCTGATAAAGTTAATATGCGCGGAGTTGCCAATCTGACACAGATACTGGACAACTGGAGATTTGACATTTTGACTCAGATGAGAGACATGCTGACGAATGACCACCAGTCCCTCCTCCCAGACTATGCCAGGTGACAGATGTTTGTTGCATACTGCAATAATTTACAATGATGTGTTTAATTACATTGACTAAAATTCAAGTTAGTGTGGGGTATTTTTCAGTTACAGTTTCATTCCAGCAGTGCTAAATTTATGATTACGCTGCTGAATTAAGTAAAAGTTGGTGGATTCAGTTTCAAATTCTATGTTCAGAGTTTGGTTGGAATTGATGTTTGAACTTGTTTCTGTCCTCCTAATTAAAAAATACAACCTGCTTCGTTAAAAGTGTAAACGTGGCTGTTTCCCAGCCAGCTTGAGTTGGGATTTCTTTAGAAATGCTGGCACTTTTCGCTGATTCTCTACCTTGATCCAATTGTTGGGCTGAACTTACTTTGGAACTGCACTGAGTAAATATTTCAGGGGAATGTTTGGTTTGGCCACTTACAGTGATGTAGCTGGAACCATCATTTTGCATCTGGATGTGTCGTTTTGGAGTCTGTGCCACATCAGAAATAATTATAAATCTGCCCCTGAAAGTAAAACAGAAGTGTTGTGGGTTTTTTACAAAAACAGCTCTGGAAAGCAAATAGGCAGTTTGGCTTTGAGGAATTCCGAATAACATATCCCACGTTGGCACAATCTTGGATGCCAACGCTGCAGGCACCTCCAGCAGCCAGAAACATTTTGTTTTGATGTGGCATTGGATTTGGCCGTAGCAAGATCCAAAGTTTGCAACTTTAACAAAGCACTCCACATTCATAAAACTAGGCGGCTTTCGAATATTGCAAAGTTGGGAAACACTTTTGGGCTTAGTTGTCAGATTATTTCAGAACTTTGGAAAGCTAAAGTAAAAGAAAGAGAATGTAAAGGAATCAGAAATGTTTCTGGGTTTTCAAGATCACCCAAAAACATTAAGTATTTGAAATGGGTGCACATCTCAAATATTTATAGCTGTGGTCATGTATAAAACAGAGTTTAAAATAATCTCCAGAGCACATGGAATGGGCAATGTGTGCCACTTGTAAGGCGGCTTAATTTTGTAGAGCTTAGTGTGTGGCCCATTAGTATTCCCATTACAAATAATATCTTTACACACAGATAACCCCTGTACTGTTAGCAAACATTGAACAAGAAAATCATTCCTTGGTCCAGTTCTTGGCTAGAACATTTCACAATGTCTCCACTGCCACATGAAACAGACCAACATCACTTCCACATTCCGATCAGCGATTTACATGAATAGATTAATGCAGCAAATTGTAATGGCAATACTTATAAACCAGTTAGCAAAACGATCTTTAAAACAAAAGTTGTTATTGACTATTTAGGAAAAGTATCTCTTGTATCTTCCTGTTGATTTCTTAAACAAGGTACGAATTCCACTACAATATCAGGAAATCCGATACAAAACGTCCAGATAAATTCAGGTTGTACGGCACACAGATGATCAGAATTAAATAGAAACCTCAAACCCATTCATTCTGGAAGGAACATGCACTGGCCAAAATGAGAAACCATTTGCAAAGGCACTACTGATCATCGATCAGATTTGTACAGTATAGACAAAAGATGGAAAAAGACACCTACCATTGTATTAACAGCCCCTTTAATGCATCAAGGAAGTTGAGCTGGATCATAGCTTAACCTAAGAATATAAAGGTGCACTGTGAAAATGAGTAGAGATATAAATGCATATTGCTTCCCCACAGGGAGGGAGGGGAAATCAGGAAGCGAATCAATTTGATCCAGTCCTTGACACTCTGGGACAATGAAAGCAGCGTAACACAAAGTTTTCTAGTGCTGCTTATGGGAAACCCCTTATTTGGGAAAACATGAAACAGGAAAGAAGAAGATAATTGAATGAAGGTTTCAAGAAATATGATTTTCGAAGACCAAACGTTTTCACTTAATCATGTTATGGTTTCATTCTGTTTCAGAATAACACCTCTTTCAGAGGCACTTAGCGATCTGTTTACTGAGTTTAATGCTCTAAAAGAACGACTGAAAGATCTGACCGACAAGTTTACTGCCCTGGAGGTGACTGTTGAAGAAATGAAAGCGAATAATAATGCTCCACGTTTGATTCCAAGTGGACCCAGGCAAAAACCCAATCTACCAAAGAGAAAGCTGATGGTTCCAAAGAAAAAGAAGGTCCCCCAGCAATAAAGCAAAGCAAGAATTAATTGCAAACCACATCATTTCATATATATTTTATATATATATTATATACATACAACAAGCACATAAAAAGACCAGCAGGATTTGCATGTGCTGTTATGCAATTTCCTTTTGATGATAAATATTTATCAATTGCTAATGAAAAATTTTTGTTGCTGTAGAGCATCTCTTGTGCTGTGTTCCCAAAACTTTGCCGACCATATTTCTACATTTTGAATAGTGTTCTGTTACTCAGTTTTCTCACTGTCTACATATCTCACCTATACGCAATAACTGTAATGGAGAAAATGTATCTTCTGTTCAGCAATTATAATAAAAGGCTGTTTAAATTAAAGAAAGCACAACAATGCCTCGCCTTCATTTGGGCCATTGTAAAGTTCTTGTATTTTCTTTGAATGAAATGGTTAGAGTAGGTAGGTGAATCACTCACGGAGATAATGACATGATGGCGCTGTGGTTAGCACTGCTGCCTAACAGCACCTGTGACCAAGGCTTGATCCCACCCTCGAGCGACTGTCTGTGTGGAGTTTGCACATTTTCCCCCTGCAGAGTAGCTTTTATTTGTCATGTCTACCAAATGCAACTGATACAGTAAAAATGATACAGCGTTCCTCCAGAACCAAGGGTGCTGCATGGACAACACAAACTACACAATTATATCCAGCATAAAGTGCATAAGTGCATAACACACCGGTTGCGGTGTAATAGAATAATTATAAACAATAGACATAGCAATTCGAAGTAGTGCAACGAATTTCAGATGGGAAAGAGTCTGATCATGCTGTGTTAAGGAGCCTGATGACTTGGGGGAAGAAAGTATTGCATAGTCTGGCCATGAGAGACCGAATGCGCCGGTATCTTCTGCCGGATGGTAGGAGGGAGAAGAGTTTGAGTGAGGGGTGTATGGGGTCTTCCACAATACTCTTAGCCTTTCGGATGCTGCATCCCGATGAAGGGCTTCTGCCCAAAATGTCGATTTTCTTGCTCCTTGGATGCTGCCTGACCTGCTGTACTTTTCCAGCACCACTCTAATCTAGTGTGGTCTGTAATGTCTGTAATGGGTATCTGCATGGGTTTCCTCCCATAGTCCAAAGATGTGCAGGTTAGTTGGATTGACCATGTTAAATTGCCCGTAGTGTCAAAGGGTGAGTGGGTTAGCCATGGGGAATGTGAGGTTAAGGGGATAAGGTGAGGCAGATGGAATGCTCTTTGGAGGGTTGGTGTGGACTTGATGGGTTGGATGGCCTGCTTTTACAGTGTGGGGATTCTATAAGGCTGATATTTTACAGGATACGTCACAATTTCGGACACAAATCAGGGTGCCAGAGGAGTCCAAGGCGATAGTAAACCAAAGTTGTTTCTTCATCCTCATCAAAATAATTGAGAATGAGCCGGTGATGTCAGAAGCTGCTGGATGCTGAGGTGCACTGCAATTTCTAACGGTTGCCTCATTTGTTGAGGTACGGATGGTAATAAGGGTAAGGAGTGGAGAGTTAGGCAGTGAGTCCAGCCCAGTTAAACGATGGAAACACCCCGGATGCTTCTGGCTCCATTTACTGTTGAAAGAAAAAGCTCTTGGTAGTTGCCTCCGAAGCCCTTACAAGAATCATTGGGTTAGGCTGCACATGCTCCAAATAATCTTGAGGAGCCCCTCGTGCAGGACAGATGGGTTTCTCCAGTGGGTTTTAGACCAATTGTTAAAGCCTCCTCAGTAATATATGCAAGGGACCCACTATCTGTTTTAGGAGACTAACTAGAATAATAGAGTCATCCAGCACAGAAACAGACCCTTTGGTCCAATCCGTCCATAATCCCAAACTAAACTAGTCCCACCTGCCTGCACTTGGCCTATATCCCTCCAAAACTTTCCTTTCATGAACTTATCCAAATGTCTTTTAAACATTATTTAGATTTCTTACAGTGTGGAAACAGGCCGTTCAGCCCATACCGGCCCTCCGAAGCACAGCCCACCCAGACCCATTCCCCTACACCTAACACAATGGGCAATTTAGCATGGCCAATTCACCTGACCTGCACATTTTTGGACTGTGGGAGGAAACCCACACAGACACGGGGAGAATGTGCAAACTCCACACAGTCAGTCACCTGAGGCGGGAATTGAACCTGGGTCTCTGGCGCTGTGAGGTAGCAGTGCTAACCACCGTGCCACCACACATTGTAACTGTGCCCTCATCCATCACTTTCTCTGGCAGTTCATTCCATGCACGAACCACTCTCTGTCCTTTATAAATAAAAGTTACCCTTCATGTCCTATTTTAAATCATTCTCTTCTCACTTAGTTTTGTACTCCCCTAGTTCTCTCACCTTATCTATGCCCTGCTTGATTTTATAAACCTCCTGTGCTCCAATGAAAAAGTCCCAACTTTTCCAGTCTATTTTTATGACCCAAACCCTCAATTCCTTGCAACATCCTGGTAACTCTTTCCTGAACCCTCTCCAGTTTAATAATATCTTTCCTATAACAGAACTGTACACAGTGGGCGGCATGGTGGCACAGCGGTTAGCACTGCTGCCTCACAATTCCCGACTCAGGCGACTGACTGTGTGGAGTTTGCACATTCTCCCCGTGTCTGCGTGGGTTTCCTCCCACAGTCCAAAGATGTGTAGGTCAGGTGAATTGGCCATGCTAAATTGCCCGTAGTGTTAGGTAAGAGGTAGATGTAGGGCTATGGGTGTGTTGCGCTTCGGTGGGTCGGTGTGGACTGGTTGGGCCGAAGGGCCTGTTTCCACATTGTAAGTAATCTAATCTAGTACTCCAGAAGATGCCTCACCTGTCTAATCTCAACATGACATAGTTTGACTCATGATGAAGACCTTTTGCCTGAAACATCGATTTTCCTGCTCCTTGGATGTTGCTGGAAAATGCTATGCTTTTCCAGCAGCACACTCTTGACTATAATCTCCAGCATCTGCAGAACGCACTTGCGCAAAGCTTGACTCAGTACATTGTTTGTCATCTGACACAGGGCCTTGTAGCACAAATCTACTCCACTTTACTCTGCTTTTTGCCTGACTCCTGGCTGCAATGATGTTCAGTTATTTTACCTTCTGAATTGAACCATCAACAGCAAATCTCTGTGGAAGGACAAACCAGGATTAACGTTTTGGTTTCTGTGACTCTTCTTCAGAATTTCAAAACGTTGACTCTGCTTTCAGTCATCGAATCCTTACAGTATGGAAACAGGCTCTTTGACCCAACAAGTCCACACCGACTCTCCAAAGAGTAACCCACCCAGACCCATTCCCCCTATCCTATATTTTACCTCTGACCATTGCTCCTAACTTACATATCCCTATGAGGCAATTTAGCACGGCCAATCCAATGGAATTTGGGAGGAAACCCACACAGACACGGGAGAATGTGCAAACTCCACAAAAATTCCAACCATTCCAAGGCTGGAATTGAACCTGGGTCCCTGGCGCTGTGAGGCAGCAATGTTCACCACCAAGCCACTGTTCTCTGCACAGATGCTGCCAGATCTGTTGAGTTTCTCCAGCAATTTCCATTTTTGTTTCAGATCTTCGGCATCTGGGGTGCTTTATTATTGTCGGAGCAAGTTGTCATCCAATTAGGACAGAGATGGAAAAGCATCCCGTCTCTCAGAGGGTAGTGAACCTGTATAATTTTCTTTACTATGAGAGTTGTTGAGATTGGGTCCTTAAGTATATCTAAAGCTGAGATAGATTTACAATCAGCTAGGGAATCAAGGGTTTTGGGGAAAAGGCAGGAAAGTTGGGGGGGGGGGGGTGGTTTTGAGGATTATCAGGTTAACCATGAGCTCATTGACTGGTGGAACAGACTCGATGGGCTGAATTTTTGATTTGATTTGATTTATTATTATCACATGTACCAGGATACAGTGAAAAGTTGTGTGCAGTACTGGCAGATCATACCATACAAAGTGCATTAGGGTAATAGAACAGAGTGAAAAATCCAATGTTATGGCTGAAGAGAAGGTGCACATAGAGCGAGGTGAACATTAAATTTAAAATTTGAGAGTCCCATTCAGAAGTCTAAAAAGTTCTTGAATCTATTCATACATGTATATGATTTGTTACATCTCCCGCCCAACAGAAGAGGGTGGAAGAGAGTATAACGGAGGTCTTTGATTATGTTGGTTGGTTCCCTGAGGAAGCAGGAAGCATAGATGGAGACAATGGATGGGAGGCTGGTTTGCGTGATGGGCTGTGTTCACCACTCTCTGTAGTTACTTTCAGTCCTGGGAACAACAGTTGCCAAAGCGTGCTGTGATGCATCCTGATAGCATGCTTACCATAGTGCTTCTGTAAAAAATGGTAAGAGTCTTTGTGGGCATGCCCAATTTCCTGAGCCCCCTGAGGATGTAGAGACTCCACTGTGCTTCTTTGACCGTAGCATCAATGGCCTAGTTCTGCTCTTATGTCTTATGCTGAAAATGTGTTGCTGGTTAAAGCGCAGCAGGTCAGGCAGCATCTAAGGAACAGGAAATCTGACGTTTCAGGCATAAGCCCTTCATCAGCATTCCTGATGAAGGGCTTATGCCCGAAACATCGAATTTCTGTTCCTTGGATGCTGCCTGACCTGCTGCGCTTTAACAAGCAACATTTTCAGCTCTGATCTCCAGCATCTGCAGACCTCACTTTTTACTCTTATGTCTTATGCTTGTGCATCAGCTATTGTCTTACTGCCTTTGCTGTTTGAATTCATGTATCGCTGGACATCGGAGGATGGATTGAAGTTAAAGAAAGGGGGGAATGTCTCAGATACAGTCACATAGATGGGTTAACTCCAGGAAAGGTAAGAGAGGTAGGCAGCTAGTGCAGGAACCTTCTGTAGTTATACCCATTTCAAACAAGTTTGCTGTTTTGGAAAATGTAGGGGGTGATGGATTCTCAGGGGAACATAGCACGAACAGCCAAGGTTTTGGTATTGAGATGACTCTAATGCAATGAGGGGTACTTCAGGTTCCAAGAAATCAATTGTGTTAGGAGACTCTCTATTCCGAGGTACAAACAGACGTTTCTGTGGTCAGCAACGAAAAATCAGAATGGTGTGTTGCTTCCTTGGTGGCAGGATCAAGCATTTCTCAGAGAGGGTGCAGAATGTTCTCACGGGGGAGAGGGGCCAGCAAGAGGTCATTGTCCACATTGGAACCAATGACATTGGAAGGGAAAAGTTAAGATTCTGAAGGGAGATTACAGTGAGTTAGGCAGAAATTTAAAAAGGAGGTCCTTGAGAGTAGTAATATCTGGATTACTCCCTGTGCTGGTGTATGGGAGAAGGATTCACATTTTTGGATCATTGGAATCTCTTTTGGGGTAGAAGTGACTTGTTCAAGAAGGACAGTTTGTACCTAAATTGGAAGGGGACTAATATACTGGCAGGGAGATTTGCTAGAGCAGCTCAGGAGGATTTAAACTAAAAAGGTGGGACCCAAGGAGATAGTGAGGAAAGAGATCAATCTGAGACAGGTACAGTTGAGAACAGAAGTGAGTCAAACAGTCAGGGCAGGCAGGGACAAGGTAGGACTAATAAATTAAACTGTATTTATTTCAATGCAAGGGGCCTAACAGGGAAGGCAGATGAACTCAGGGCATGGTTAGGAACATGGGACTGGGATATCATAGCAATTACAGAAACATGACTGAAGGATAGGCAGGACTGACAGCTTAATATTTCAGGATACAAATGCTACAAGAGGGATAGAAAGGGAGGCAAGAGAGGAGGGGGAGTGGCGTTTTTGATAAGGGGTAGCAATACAGCTGTACTGAGGGAGGATATCCCCGGAAATACATCCAGGGAAGTTATTTGGGTGGAACTGAGGAATAATAAAGGGATGATCACCTTATTGGGATTGTATTATAGACCCCTAATAGTCAGAGGGAAATTGAGAAATAAACTTGTAAGGAGATCTCAGTTATCTGTAAGAATAATAGGGTAGTTATGGTAGGGGATTTTAACTTTCCGTACATAGACTGGGACTGCCAAGGTATTAAGTGTTTAGATGGAGAGGAATTTGTTAAATGCGTACAAGAAAATTTTCAGAGTCAGTATGTGGATGTATCTAATAGAGAAGATGCAAAACTTGACCTACTCTTGGGAAATAAGGCAGGGCATGTGACTGAGGTGTCAGTGGGGGAGCACTTTGGGGTCAGCGACCATAATTCTATTAGATTTAAAATAGTGATGGAAAAGGATAGACCAGATCTAAAAGTTAAAGTTCTAAATTGGAGAAAGGCCAATTTTGATGGTATTAGGCAAGAACTTTCGAAAACTGTTTGGGGCCAGATGTTCGCTGGTAAAGGGACGGCTGGAAAATGGGAAGCCTTCAAAAATGAGATAACGAGAATCCAGAGAAAGTATATTCCTGTCAGGGTGAAAGAAAAGGCTGGTAGGTATAGGGAATGTTGGATGGCTAAAGAAATTGAGGGTTTGGTTAAAAAGAAGGAAGTATATGTCAGGTATAGACAGGAGAGATTATGTGAATCCTTAGAAAGTATAAAGGCAGTAGGAGTATACTTAAGAGGGAAATCAGGGGGGCAAAAAGGGGACATGAGATGGCTTTGGCAAATAGAACTAAGGAGAATCCAAAAAGTTTTTACAAATACATTAAGGACAAAAGGATAAATAGGGAGAGAATAGGGCCCCTCAAAGATGAGCGAGGCGGCCTATGTGTGGAGATATTAAATGAGTATTTTGCATCACTATTGACTGTGGAAAAGGATATGGAAGATATAGACTGCAGGGAAATAGATGGTGACATCTTGCAAAATGTCCATATTACAGAGGAGGAAGTGCTGGATGTCTTAAAACGGGTAAAGGTGGATAAATCCCAAGACCTGATTAGGTGTACCCTAGAACTCTGTGGGAAGGTAGAGAAGTGATTGCTGGGCCTGTTGCTGAGATATTTGTATCATTGATAGTCACAGGTGAGGTGCTGGAAGACTGGAGGTTGGTTAATGTAGTTTAAGAAGGGCGGTAAGGACAAGCCAGGGAACCATAGACTGATGAGCCTGATGTCGGTGGTGGGCAAGTTGTTGGCGGGAATCCTGAGGGACAGGATGTACATGTATTTGGAAAGGCAAGGACTGATTAGGGAGACTGGTTAGCAAGGTTGGTGGGCGGCACGGTGGCACAGTGGTTAGCACTGCTGCCTCACAGCGCCTGTAGACCCGGGTTCAATTCCCGACTCAGGCGACTGACTGTGTGGAGTTTGCACGTTCTCCCCGTGTCTGCGTGGGTTTCCTCCGGGTGCTCCGGTTTCCTCCCACAGTCACAAAGATGTGCGGGTCAGGTGAATTGGTCAAGCTAAATTGCCCGTAGTGTTAGGTAAGGGGTAAATGTAGGGGTATGGGTGGGTTGCGCTTCGGCGAGTCGGTGTGGACTTGTTGGGCCGAAGGGCCTGTTTCCACACTGTAAATCTAATCAAAAATCTAATCTAATCTCATGGAATAAAGGGAGAATGAGCCATTTGGATACAGAACTGGCTCAAAGGTAGAAGACACATAGTGGTGGTGGAGGGTTGTTTTTCAGACTGGAGGCCTGTGACCAGTGGAGTGCCACAAGGATCGGTGCTGGGTCCTCTACTTTTTGTCATTTACATAAATGATTTGGATGCGAGCATATGAGGTACAGTTAGTAAGTTTGAGATGACACCAAAATTGGAGGTGTAGTGGACAGCGAAGAGGGTTACCTCAGATTACAACAGGGTGGCATGGTGGCTCAGTGGTTAGCACTGCTGCCTTACGGCACCAGGGTCCCAGGTTCAATTCTGGTCTCGGGTGACTGTCTGTGTGGAGTTTGCACATTCTCCCTGTGTCTGTGTGGGCTTGTTCTGGTTTCCTCCCACACTGGGCCTGTTTCCACACTGTAGGGAATCTAATCTAATCTTAACCAGATGGGCCAATACGCTGAGAAGTGGCAGATGGAGTTTAATTCAGATAAATGCGAGGTGCTGCATTTTGGGAAAGCAAATCTTAGCAGGACTTATACACTTTATGGTAAAGTCCGAGGGAGTGTTGCTGTACAAAGAGATCTTGGAGTGCAGTTTCATAGCTCCTTGAAAGTGGAGTTGCAGGTAGCTAGGACAGTGAAGAAGGCGTTTGGTATGCTTTCCTTTATTGGTCAGAGTATTGAGTACAGGAGTTGGGAGGTCATGTTGTGGCTGTACAGGACATTGGTTAGGCCACTGTTGGAATATTGTGTGCAATTCTGGTCTCCTTCCAATCGGAAAGATATTGTGAAACTTGAAAGGATTTAGAAAAGATTTACAAGAATGTTGCCAGGGTTGGAGGATTTGGGCTATAGGGAGAGGCTGAACAGACTGGGGCTGTTTTCCCTGGAGCATTGGAGGCTGAGGTTTCCAAAATTATGAATGGCATGGATAGGATAAATAAGCAAAGTCTTTTCCCTGGTGTGGGGGAATCCAGAACTAAAGGTTTAGGGTGAGAGGGGAAAGATATAAAAGGGACCTAAGAGGCAATTTTTTCACACAGAAGGTGGTACGTGTATGGAATGAGCTGCCAGAGGAAGCGGTGGAGGCTGGTACAATTGCAACATTTAAAAGGCATTTGGATGGGAATATGAATAGGAAGGGTTTGGAGGGATATGGGCCAGGTGCTGGCAGGTGGGACTAGATTGGGTTGGGATATCTGGTTGGCATGGCTGCGTTGGACTGAAGGGTCTGTTTCCATGCTGTACATCTTGATGACTCTTGACTCTATACTGATGACATGTCGCCACATTTCCATGGCGATGTGGTGAGTAAGGCTGAACTTAGACTACCCATTACAAGCTTAAAGGACCTGACTGCCCATGGTGTCTTATGCTTAACTTCTTTTTCATAATATGTATCATAAGTGACTTCCAGTCAGTGTTATTCAAAGGCATTCTGCAGGAGTTCTGCTCTTTTCTGACCTTTGGCTATTGCACAATTTAAAATCACTTGTTTCTTCAAGCCATCCACAGAGAGGGGGTTAGCTGCTCTTGCCTCCTCTTGTTCTTAATATTTGTTTCCAGACATGAGAGGCCTAATAGTGCCAACTCTTGGAATTGAGGATGACTAGAAAAATGAACAAGGAGCCCAGCAGAACAAATAAAACTGCCAGGGGAGGTAAAGCTGCCATGAAGTCAGCAAGAAGCCTTATCCACCAAGGTGCACATAAAGCACATCCTTCATCACCCTCAATGAGGGGAACCGTACTGCAGCATAAAGGCAGCTCATGGATTACACTGCTTTGTGGTGCATCTTTGCCTCTAGTCATGTGTTTCAGCTGATGTGGTGATACTTATATTATCTCCTAAAGTAAAGAAACTGGCCATGGATCTTGTGGAGCTAAAGAATCCAACAGATATTCTCTATAGCTAACTATTGTGTCCAAATACTACATTCCCCAGGTATACAAGTCTCTGGCTGATATGAAGCCAATAACCATGACTCACCTTCTCTCAGGGTAAAAAATGAGGTCTGCAGATGCTGGAGATCACAGCTGAAAATGTGTTGCTGGTTAAAGCACAGCAGGTCAGGCAGCATTCAAGGAATAGGAAATTCGACGTTTCGGGCATAAGCCCTTCATCAGGA
This sequence comes from Hemiscyllium ocellatum, assembly GCF_020745735.1. Lineage (NCBI taxonomy): Eukaryota > Metazoa > Chordata > Chondrichthyes > Orectolobiformes > Hemiscylliidae > Hemiscyllium > Hemiscyllium ocellatum. The sequence goes on from NC_083420.1 coordinate 53,831,576, forward strand.
ATCACCTTCTCTCAGCCTAGTATAAATACCTCCCTATTTCTCCCTTTTTTTTAGCTTTGACAAAGGGTCAGTTAGACTCGAAACGTCAGCTCCTTTCTCTCCTTACAGATGCTGCCAGACCTGCTGAGATTTTCCAGCATTTTCTCTTTTGAAGCCAATAGTTTATCACCGAGTAGCATTCTTCAATGCTTTGAGCGATCATGGGTAAGTTAGAGTCAGAGCATTTTATATCTCTAGGCCACGTGCTATGGCACAGTGATAATATTACCGCTATGTTTCTTAAAGATACACAGACATAGAAATCGTGAGACGTAACACACCTATGGCTGTCAAAGTCACTGCCACCCTCAGGCCTTCTGCACAATGGATCATTTCCTGCTGCATCTGAAGTCACGTGCAACACTTCAGAGTTTGATTTGCACATTTGCAATAGGGGCGTGACTAAGACTGCATTCAATGACAAATAAACATATTTAATTCCCTTTTGCCGAAAACGCACACACATTGCTTCGCATGATACCCCATCAGCAAGCTGCAATTTTTACCAACTGAATGGCATTTCATTCGACAGAAGCAATGAATCAGTTAATATCATTGAAGAGGTCACGACCTCTTTACCCTGCAGAAGCCCTCTGTGTAATAAGGTGAGAGGGGAAAGATTTAAAAGGCACCAGAGGGGCAACACGTTCACGCAGAGTGTGATAAGCATATGGAATGAGCTGCCAGAGGATGTGGTGGAGCTGGTTTAATTACAACATTTAAAATACATCTGGGTGGAGCACATAAATAGGAAGGGTTTAGAGGGATATGGGGCAAATGCTGGAAAATGGGACTGGATTAATTTAGGATATCTGGGAGGTATGGATGAATTGGACTGAAGGGTCTAATTCCATGCTGTATAGCTCTATGACTCTATGACTCTAATTTCTGCCCTATTATCTTTCACCTGATACTGCCTGTTATTTTGCCACTTACCTTCAGTCGGTTCTTTCAGCTCAACATTAAGAGAGAAATGACTGGAGCTTGTAGCAAGGCAATACAGGGAGAAGACCCTTTATCTGAAATGCTTGGGACCAGCTGTTTTGCGGAATTTGGAACTTTTCGGTTTCCAGAATAAGTGAGTTTAATGGTGAAATTTTGAAAATCTGACTGGAGGAGCAGGCTTCTCAGTAAGAATGTGCCTGGCCATGCCCCCACCCCCACAACATTGCATCTGAGTGACACACATTGAGTGGGTGTCAACTTGGGGGCCTGTCGGTGCTTGGCCATAGCCCCCATGTTACATCAGACTGACACACATCGAGTGGGTGGCGACTTGGGTTGACTGTTTGCTCGCCAAACAACCTTGTTAAGGGCAAAAAAACTTCACAAAAACCTTCAGATTTCGGAGCTTTTCGGTTTTTGGATGTTCGGATAAAGGATCTTCTACCTGTACAAGTATTTCTGGTAAACTGCAATAGTTGAGTTCCTGTGCGACCTCATGCTATTGAAAATTGTTCTACCTGTACAGTAGAAAGTTTGCGTTATCCAAATAGTGACTATTTGTCAGTCACATCATAGCCAATTTACATTGACAAATCACACATAATAGCAGAAATAATAATTATTTCTGTATAATAATTATTGGGGACTTACATTTTCATTTCAACTTGGTCAATCAGATAAGAACGTGTGGTCTTGGAAATGAGTTTGTAGGAAGTTTTGTTATAGTTTACTTAAGCAATAGGTCTGACTAAGTACAAAACTATCTCACATCTTATATTGTGTAATGAGATGGGATTAATCAGAAATTACAGTCTGAAAGATAATAGTAAAACCATTGAATTCCATGTTAAGCTTGAGCGTAACACACTCCAATCACAAATAGATTTAGATTTCTTAGTGTGGAAACAGGCCCTTCAGCCCAACAAGTCCACACTGACCCTCTGAAGAGCAACCCACCCAGACCCATTCCTCTCTTCACCTAACACTACAGGCAATTTAGCATGACCTGCACATTTTTGGACTGTGGGAGGAAACTGGAGCACCCAGAGGAAGCCCACGCAGACACAGGGAGAATGTGCAAACTCCACACAGACAGTTGCTTGAGGCGGGAATTGAACCCGGGTCTCTAGCACTGTGAGGCAGCAGTGCTAACCACTGTGCCACCGTGATGCCCAATTAGAATCTTAAATCTTAAACAATGCCAGTCAAGGGGAAAAATGGCTAAGTTTAATCAGGTAAATACAAGACGTCTCCATTTAAAGTTGGTTCACGTGAACACTTATAGGAGAAAGTGAGGACTGCAGATGCTGGAGATCAGAGCTGAAAAATGTGTTGCTGGAAAAGCGCAGCAGGTCAGGCAGCATCCAAAGAGCAGGAGAATCGATGTTTCGGGCATGAGCCCTTCTTCAGGAAAAAGGGCTCATGCCCGAAACATCGATTCTCCTGCTCTTTGGATGCTGCCTGACCTGCTGCGCTTTTCCAGCAACACATTTTTCACCTCACGTAAACACTTCTCCATTTCAAAGTTGCTAATAAATTCAGTTCCTCCTGGTCTTCCTCCTGTTCATGGAGGAACATGCCCCTACCTTCAATCACCCTTCACCCCACTCTTATCCTCTACGATTCTTACCATTGAAGCTCTGGTGTTGACTTTCTCTGATGTCTACCGAAGCCTTGGTTTCCACCTATTGGCAGTTGTTTTGCTTGCACTGTCTAGATTTGTCATTAGATGGAGCCTTATGAATTCAAAAATCATCAGAAGATTTCACTTTTTAATCTGTATTTATGCTTATAATTTATTTGCATTTCTTATATACTTTAAAACATATTTTATTTTAGGAATTATTATATTGATGGTTTAGGAATAAAGAAGATTCTCCATAGAATCCCTACACATCAACCCTCCGAAGACCATCCCACCCAGCCTCATCCCCCTACTCAATCACTGTAACTCTTCATTCCCCACGGCTAATTCACCTAGCATGCACATCCCTGTACACCACAGACAATTTAGTATGGCCAATCCACCTAATCTACACATCTTTGGATTGTAGGAGGAAACAGGAGCATCCAGCAGAAACCCATGCAGAGAAGGAGAATGTGCAAACTCTACACAGATACTCAAGACTAGAATCGAGCCCTGATCCAGTGAGGTAGCAGTGCTAACCACTGAGTCACTGTGCCACCTATATACTGTAAGTCAATGTAATGTTTGAAAGTTGCTTTCTGCTGAGAAAGATCCTGAAGTGTGATCTTTCTTGCTTAGCAATTTGTTATATTTTGCAAAGTATGGCACTATAATAATTCAACTTTCTTTATACAGCAGAAATCATTTCAGAAGCCAAACTTGGACTCTTAGGGAATCAGTGCTTCACTTAAAGTTGCAATTTCCAGGAATGGGACCCCAAATTTAAGTGAGGGGTTCTCTGTGGTCTAAAGTGTATGATGGCAAATGAACAGTAGGATACATTCAAAGAAACAGTTCAAAACGTTTAACAAATACATATTCCAATAAAAGTATACTCCTCCAGTAAGACCCAGCTGAGAGTTACTCAAAAAGTTAAGAATAGCGTTAAATTAAAAGGAAGGGTATATAATATCACAAAGAACAATGGTAACTCTGGGCTTTGGGAATATTTAATAAACTTGCAAAGGGTTACAAGAAATTTAAGTAAAAGTGGAGGAAAATAGGAAAAATATTAAACTAATTAGAAATGTAAAGAGAGAAGGTGAGTATTTGTTCAAGTATTACAAGGAAGATGATAACTAAAGTAAACATTTGGTCTTGTCAAAGTGCAGTTTAATTAGCAAGTCCCAGTCCCTTAAAATCCTTAATTTTGCCTGTACTTTGTCTGTGAGATTTTTTCATTCGATTTCTTTAAATGTGCTCATTGTCAGCATAAATAAATAAATATGATTGTCAATGTAGAAGATAAGGCATCAATATTTTTAACTAATGTGCTGTGTAGATAACCACAATATTGATTGTTTTTTTCCAGTTTTGTAGCCCAGTCTCAATTTGTTTCATTTCACTTTATCTTGCAATGGAGCCTAACAGAGCCTGCTGTCAATGGCAGCTCATTGTGAAAGATGGGAGCTCTCTTGTACATTCACTCACTTTTCCTTTCTGGTCTTCACACCACTTATCAGAAAGTTATTCCATTTTTGCTTCGAGATCTCTAACTTTACATCCTGGCACCTTCATTTTATCTTATCGAGCCTTCTTCACTGAGAGCCCATATTTTTTCAGTGCGGCTGGCTTTTCTCCTTTCCTAGCCCACATACTTCTTAGCAGCTTTCAGTCATACTTTGCCTTTGGAACTAATACCATCATTATTCACATCTCCAGGCTACAACATGTATAGGACCAGAGCAATATGGCCACCCTGAGTGAAATATAACTCACCAACCTTTGTGTGTGATTGTTTAAACATTTTTCTTATGAAAATTATTGCTTGGGATGAGGTCAGCCATGTGGATATCATAGAATATAGCTTCCCTGACTGGGGCTGTTAATATGGTCCAATCAGGAAGCCCTGGCTGACAGATATAAACAGGAGTGTCAGGGGTTCTGTGACTCAGTATCATGTACTGTCAATGTGTAAATAAAGGGTGACTTGCTGACCTGTGATGATACTATGCCTTTAAGAGGTGTGTTCCATCCTAGTTTCTTTTAAGGAGAGAGGTTGGGGGACAGTTGCTGAGCAGTCCATGAGAAGATAAACAACTTGTCAACCCTTGGATTTTTTTAAAATTTAAAAGCTGGAACAATAGAAGCAGCCTGAATGGGTGTAGTCAAACTCCACCCACAGTACCAGAGTGTTTTAGTTTTTAGTTTTCAGTCACAGTTACTGTTGGGGTCCTGAGGAAATGGAAGCTATTTTCCCTCTTTTGATTACAAACGAAAGCTGGGGGTCCTCTTCCTGGGCTGCTGGATTGCATGTGAGACAAACCTATTTTCTGAATTTGTTTTTTTGCTGAGGATATGTATGGGATGTTACTGTCTTGGAATAGGTAATTACTAATGGCTACTGTATCCATTATTCTGTTAAGTTTTCCAACAGAGTTGAGTTATTCCAAGTTCTTCTTGCTTTTGTTGTATCTTAACAATAGCATTTGAATAAATTGTGTTTAGTTTAACGTCAGTAGTTTGACTAATAAAATTGCATTTGGAGCACAGCACCTCACATGTAACTTTAAAATAAGAAAAAGTTTGGGTTAAGGCTACCTTCTTAATATACCTTGAGGGGTCTGGTCTGGTTCATAACAGACAGGATATTGGTCGTTGTGGAGTTATTTCAATCAGTTGATGAAATTGTAGATGCCAATATTTCATGCAATCATAATAACATTTGATTGTCAATCTGCAAGACAATAAGAAATCAATTGTTTTGACTTATGTGTAGTGTTGGTAACCTCAATATTGATTGTGGTCCTGATCTCTTTTTTCAGTAATCTCATTCTTTTCCTATCCCTTCAAACATTATTAATCTTTGAACTAAACATCATCTACTTCCCAAGTAGCTGTGATTTGAATGAAAAAGAATGATTCGAGCCAGATATGCAATTTTTGTTGATTGCAGTAGGTTAAGTGATATAGTAAATTGCATTGATGGAAACAGGAAGAGCTGGTTAGCTAATGTTCTTTAGGGAAGGAAACTGTCATCCTCACCTGATCTGGCCTACATGTGACTCCAGACCCACAGCAATGTGGATGTAGCTTAACTACCCTCCGGATAGGCCATAAATGCTGACCCAGCCAGTAACACCCACATCTCTGTCAATGAACTTTAAAAACATGTAAATGGCCAAGCAGTAAGGGAAGTTGACAGGTACATGCTCGGATTTCCCACATCGAGAACTCTCACTGTCCTGTTTGCTCATGGTGGGTAGTACAATAGAAAGCTGTGTATTAATGAGGAGAGATCGGCAGTTAATAAGGTCATTAATACCCAATAACCTTCCTTCATGGACAACTTGTCAATGTCAAGTGAGAATTTTGCTTCAACACCAGGGACTCGGATAGAGGATACAGCAAGTTGTTCCTGATGCCGAGATAGGCTGTGTTGGATTTTCCACATGATTCTCCCAAATTTCTTGCTATAGCCTACGCCATTCAGAACCCTACAAGATTCTGCCCATTACCCCTGTCTCCAGATACGTTTCCAGATTTGCTAAATATTTCTAGTACAAGGTTTTCATTCTGACATAGTGCCATACAGCACGGAAACAGACCTTTCGGTCCAGCCAGTCCATATGGAGCGTAATCCTAAACTAGACTTGTTCCTAGATATGTATATATCTAAATGCCTTTTATATTGTAACTCTGCGCACATCCACCACTTGCTCAGAAAGTTCATTCCACACATGAACCGCCCACTGTGTAAAACATTTGGCCCCATGTCTTTTTTTTTAAATCTCTCTCCTCTCATCTTAAGAATATAACCCCTAGTTTGGAAATCCCCCCCTCTGAGCGAAAAAGATAGCTGCCATGAGCCCTATCCATATTAACCCTATGATTTAATAAACCTCTATAAGGTCCCCTCCAGTGGAAAAAAGTCCCAGCTTATCCAGAACTCAAACCTTCCATACTCTTCAACATTCTGGTAAATCTTTTCAAAACCCCATGTGGCTTAATAATAGCCCTCCTATAAAAGGGTGACCAAACTGGATACTGTACTCCAGAAGAGGCCTCACCAATGTCCTGTACAAATTGAATGTGACTTCCCAGCTCCTCTATTCAAAGATCTGAGCAATGAAGGCAAGCGTGTTAAGTGCCTGTTTAGCCATGCTGTGATGCAAACTTCAAAGAATTATATACCTAAACCCCTAGGTCCCTTTGTTCTACAATACTGCCCAAGGCCCTATCATTAATTGTATCAGACCATTTTTGTAATATTGTTCTTTGCATCTATCAGAATCTAGAGAAGGATGAGAGAGAACAAAACTAATGAAAACAATTTACTGTGAAAAGAACAAATAAATTTAATAGTCAAAACTAGCCTGTAGGAAATGGATTACATCTCATTATTACCTTGGATAAGGTTAATGATTAAATGAACAGAGATTTATGCATTCTGGAAGGAAAAAGCATAATAATTAGAGAAAAGCAGTATTGCTTACAATTAACTAGGGTGTTTTGTGTTCTACAAAAATACATGTTGACTGTTCGTGCACAAGCTGTTATTATAACAATTGTCCAGTAGGAGGCTGTACAGAGCTGAGAATCCCTTGTGCTGTAGCCCTCAGAAAAGTCAGCGATATAACAGACCTTTCATGCTTGAATGCTCTGTTGATAGACTTAATAAGTGTCAGCCTATAAGGAATGTCTGACTATGAATGTACACCGACATGAATGTATCCCAAAAGCCACAAGTCTTCTTAAAAATTAATCTTGTTGGATAGCTGTTTAATAGATCACAACATCAATGGAAATGTGATCTTTTGCTAAACACTTGCAGTCTTAAATAAATACCCTTAAAGATGCTTAAATACATAATAAGATTCACACACCCTTAGCAAACTGATGACTGCTAGAAATCTGGGCATTCTGAAATAATCACATAGGGCTTCCTGCAAAATGTTTTAATTACATCAAATCTGAAAATACATTTTTTGACATTAAAGAGGATTCCCTCCCCTCCCTTGATCCAGATATGTATAAAAAATTGAATCATCTAAAACATACAAAGAGGCTTAAAATTGATTGCAAAAAGCAAAACAAGAAATCTGCTTATAAAATTATTTTGAGTGATTCCCTCCGCAACTCTCGAGCAAATATCATTCCAGTTCTTGCTAATATTACAGAAATATCAAATTGGATGATTCAGGTGGTTAGTAATTGCTCTTTTAACCCTATAGTGTAAGTAGCACTAATTAGCTCTTGAGGATTAAATTAAAATCAACTCATCCAATTTGAACTCCAACTGAGTTTTTGCCTTGATGTTTTCTCAATCTCAAATGCCACCTGCCTTCACCTCTCCAATTTTACTCCTCCCACAGCCTATTATTTTTCATTCTTTGTGTTTAGTACATGGGCATCGCACACTAAAACAAACTTTTATTCTCAACTATAGGTTTCCTTCTTGGACTGCAGCAGTCCATGTTGTGTAGGGACACACACAGTGCTGTTATAAAGGGGAGCTACAAGTTTTTGGCCAAGGGGTGAGGAAGGAAAGGGGATGCAGTCCGAGGCCAGTATGGTGTGTGTGTGTGTGTGTGTGTGTGTGGTTTGAAGGGGATAGGCCTCCCATAAGATATAGCAGCAGAAACTTAGACCATTTGGCCCATCAAGACTGCTCCACCATTCAATCATGGCTGATAGGTCTTTCAACCCCATTTTCCCACTTTCTCTCTGTAAGCTTTGATCCCCTTGGCAATCAAGAACATATCTATCTCTGTTTTAAGTATACTCAATGGCCTGGCCTCCACAGCCTTCTGTGGCAGTGAATTCCACAGATTCCCCACTCTCTGGCTGAAGAAGTTTTGCTTTATCTCCATTCTAAAGGGTCTTCCCTTTACTCTAAGGCTGTGCCCTTGGGTCCTAATGTCTCCTACCAATGGAAACATCTCCCATGCATGTGCTGCTTCGTTTTCACGATGGTAGACATTCCAGACTTGGAAGATGGTGTTGGAAAAGTCTTGGAGTTACTGTAATGCATCAGGTAGCTGTTACACACAGTGTGTTGGTGTGGAGGGAATAAATGCTTAATGAACTGGATGCGGTGCCAATAAATCGAGTTGTTTTTTCCTGGGCTGAATGGCCTGCTTCCACACTGTCAGGATTCTATGATTCTAAGTGAACCTGCAATCGAATTCCCAGCTTTTCATCGGTTTGTCTTTACATGTTATGTAATTGGCTGGTCCAATTTAGTCTCTGAACCACAATGACCCCCAGTTAACTCCATTCAAACAAATTGGTCATGGACAAATCAGTGATGATATGTCTTTGAGTATCAAAAAGGGATAGTTAGACTATGTCGCATTGGAGATGGTCATTGCCTGGTACTTTTGGGCATGAATGTTACTTACCAGTTAACAATCAAAGCTTTTGTTATCCATATTGCGTATGGGCACTATTGCAAATATCTGGTTCATTGTTCATGCATTTAGTTCATCGTTATTTGTTTAATGACTGAAGTTTGATAGTGAAATGCGGCACATGAATGCAACTAAAGCACGTTAAACCCTGGAGCACTTACAGGATTGAGGCCCCACGCTTTAAGAGATTAACAGCTGGGAAAGAAAGATAATGAAAATGCTAGACTTTAGTTATTGCCAGAATACCTAAAATGAATTACTGTTCAGCAGGGGGTGGTTTTAGACCAACCAGGTCCCGGTAGCAGGTGAAGGGATAGTCCATTTCAGACTGAGATGAGGAGAAAGTTCCTCCCTCAGAGGGTGGTAAATCCATAGAATTCCTCTAGCAGAAGGAGGCAGAGGCTGAGGTTCTGAATATGGTGAAGAAAGAAAAAGATTTCTGGAGTCTAAAGGCTTCAGGGGTACAGAGAGTGAGGAGGATGGTAGCTTTTTTTTTAAAATTCGTGCGCGAGGACTCTCAATTGCAGCTTTCTGCAGTCTTTCTCCATTTAATAATATTCAGCTCCTCTATTCTTCCTGCCAAAGTGCATAACCTCACACTTTTCCATCTATTTATCAAGCTTTGTCCACTCACCTACATCCCTCTGTAGTCTCTTTAAATCATCCTCACTACTTGTTTTCCAACCTATTTTTGTGTCATCTGTGAAAATGGTGATAATATATTCACTTTTGTCATTCAAATTATAAAATATATTGTAAATAACTGTAGACCCTGCACTGATCCCTGTGGCATTCCACCACTTACAGGTTGCCTTCCTGAAAATGCTGCCTTTATCCTAATTCTCCCTCACCTAGAGTGAGCCAGTCCCCTATCCATGCAACTATACTTGCTCCAACAATGGGCTCATCTTCCTAAGTAGCCTTACATGCGGTACTTTATCAAAAACCGTTTGAAAATCCAAATGTATTACATCGACATGTTCTACTTTATCTATCCCAGCGGTGATCTTCTCATAGATTCAGCCTTTGTGAAGCCATGCTGACTCTGCTTGATCATTGTACTGATTGGAACAAGGTCAGCAAGGTAGACCGCACAGAATATGAGCTTCCTGATTGGGACTGTTAACCTGACCAATCAGGGAACCCTGGCTGACATAAGAAGGTTGAATGGCAGAGATACTGGCACTGTGGTTCCTGAGGCAGTACAACCATCATGGACTGTTTGTGCGTAAATAAAGAGGGACTTTATTTATGCATGATACTGTCCTCTGTGGTGCTATTTCAATTAAATCATGCATTTCTAAATGCTCTGCTGTTATATCCTTTATGTAGATTCTAACATAGTCCAAATAACAGATTTTAAATTAATTGGCCTGCAGTAATCCATTTTGTTATATCCCTCACCTTTAGGATAAGTTGTTCCACTGGCAAATCTCAGGGATGTTTTCCAGAATTTAAACATTCTTGGAAGATTACTACAACCATTTTCTTTGTCGCTACTTTCTTTAAAATCTGACGACTCAAGGCATCAGAGCCAAGGGTCACATTCATCTTTTGCTAGCACCTATTGTGTAATGATAGTTATGGTGTTTATTTTCACCCTCCCTTTCCCCCTTTATTATTTTGTACTTACAGTTTGCTCTTCATTCCTTCTATCTTCTCTATCTTCTCTGCCATCTTCTGGATCCCCAACATTATTTCCACAGTCTCGTTCTCTAATGGGCCTATGCTATATAAAGAAGAACTTGCTGTCCATTTTTATGTTACTTGCTAGTTTGCCCACATGATTTATTTTCTCTCTCTGTTTATTCCACACCCCCCCCCCCATTTATTATCCTGGAATGCTACCCATCTGGCACCCTATCTCCTGGCAACCTGCCCACCTGGAATTCTAACTCCTTAACCATCTACCACCCTAACCCCACACTTACCTTACCCTTCCAAAGTGTCTGGGTGTTCTGCTGCATGATTAGACCTCAGCACACGGCACACTGACAACTGCAAAAGAGGCACACGATTTGGATGCCCCTTGATCATCTTGCACTCTGAAGGGACTGCCTGATTTCGGGAATGTTCTGAAGGAGTCAGGATCAGAATTCCCAGCTAGAAATGCAGACTCAGAAGAAACAGAGAGAGAAAGAATAAAAATGGAGGGCCAGATGCCTGCCTTGAAGAAGTTTTCCTCCTCTCTCTACAAGACTCTCAGGGAGTCCCTCTCCCACTGCAACTCCCAGGTCATTTCCTCTGCCCTGAAGCTCTTCAAACTTCCAGCTCAGCACTGTCCCCCTGACTTGTCTGGACTTGTCCGACCTGCCTAGCTCCTTTTCCACCTATCCACTCCACCCTCTCCTCCCTGTCCTATCACCTTCATCCCCTCCCCCACTCACCCATTGTACTCTATGTTACTCTCTCCCCACCCCCACCCTCCTCTAGCTTATCTCTCCACGCTTCAGGCTCACTGCCTTTATTCCTGATGAAGGGCTTTTGCCCGAAACGTCGATTTCACTGCTCGTTGGATGCTGCCTGAACTGCTGTGCTCTTCCAGCACCACTGATCCAGAATGCTTCGGAATATCCAGGTTTAAATCTCACCCACATTTTGTTGAATTTTATTTTTAAGGAAAACCTTTAGTTAACTATAATCAGTTGGAAATGCATTAATTTTCTGGTTCTAATTTTATAAAGGTAGGAAAATTGATACGCTCTGAATATTATTGCAATTTCCTTTAACAATGTTCAATTTCCTACAAAACTAATTGCATTGCAAAACATCAATTAGGCTTTTCAGCTTTCTCTGTCGAGCTATGGGAAATTGGTTCTCTGCGGATAATTAACAATGGTGTCTTCAGGAGATTGTGAGCCGCTCATTTGTGCACGTTCTCCTCCGTTCAGATTGCTTGCACTGACATGACAAGGGCTTTCTTGCTGTACTGACAATGTGGAGAGCCCCCGCCCTCCACTTTCTGACCGACATGCGAAGTTGTGTCCAACAGAAAAGTCATTGTCACTGGATCCAATATAGAAATACACCCCTTTTCCTTACAGAACCACTCTCATATTCCATCTGAAAGTGCCTCTTGTTTAATTGAAGGGCCACAACCCTAAAATAGATTGTGATCTTTCGAGAATGAGACTTAATATTGTTATTGTCCTTGTTTTAGTAACTTTATCATTTTTACGCTCAGTGACGTTGAGAGAAGGAATTTGATTTATTTATTGTCATGTGCATCTTGTCAACAAGCCACAGTGAGAAGTGTTGTATAGTGTCACCACTCTCCGGCACCATCTTAAAACACTGATAAATAAACAAAAGCGTAGGATAAAAAAGGAGAAAAATGAGGGAATAAAGAAAAAGTGCTCCATCTTAGGCTATGGGCCTGGTGGCCAGGTATGAGTCCCTTCGCCATGCCAATGCTGCTGGAACGAAAGTTGGCAGCTCTTCAGCGCCATCTTGCCTCCAGCGATGCCCTCGGTGCTATGAGTCCTCGTTGAATCTCACCAATGTAGGCATCATCTGGTACCGCACTGGCCCAAACTTGACTCTGCCACTGCCACGGGTCTGCTTCGGGCCCTCCTCACTGCTGATTCTGGCGAGTCTCATACTGGGCCCAATCGCATCTCCACCGCTGCCTCCATGAATCTGCAATGGAAGCAAACAATGCTGGGAACTCAAACTCAACAATGACCCTCAATGATAACAATGCTGCTGAGAACCTGAACAAGCCTTTGATTTTGCTGCCACGAGTCCACACTGCTCTGTCCACTTGAATCCTATGCTGCTGGGCCCACTCAAGTCTGTGCTGCTGGGCCCACTTGAGTCTGTGCTGCTGGCCCCTCTCAGGTTTGTGCTGCTAGGCCTACTTGAGTCTGTGCTGCTGGGCCCACTTGAGTCTGTGCTGCTGGGGCTACTCGCATTCATGCTGCTGGGCCCACTCGAGTCTGTGCTGCTGGGCCCACTCGAGTCTGTGCTGCTGGACCTACTTGTATTCATACTGCTGGGCCCACTTGAGTCAGCGCAGCTGGCCCGACTCATGTCCGTGCTGCTGGGCCCACTCGGGTCTGTGCTGCTGGGTCTACTTGTGTTCATGCTGCTGGGCCCACTCAAGCTTGTGCTGCTGGGTCTAGGTGAGTCTGTGCTGCTGTGCCTACTCGCAACCATGCTGCTGGGCCCACTCAAATTCATGCCGCTGAGCTCACTTGAGTCAGCGCAGCTGGTCCCACTCATGTCCGTGCTGCTGAGTCCACTAGAGTCTGTGCTGCTGGGCACATTTGAGTCTATCTTGCTGGGCCCACTAGAATCTGTGCTGCTGGGCCCACTCGAGTCTACCCTGCTAGGCCCACTCAGTTCTGTGCTGCTGGGCCTACTTGAGTCCATGCTGCTTGGCCTATTTGAGCCCATGTTGCTGGCTCCACCTGAGTCTATGCTGCTGGGCCTACTCAATTCTAGACTGCTAGGCCTACTCAGGTTTGTGCTGCTGAACCTGCTTGAGTCTATGTTGCTGGACCTCCTTGAGCCTGCACTGTTGGCCCACTCAGGTCTGTACTGCTGGGTCTATTCAAGTCTACGCTGCTTGGCCTGCTCAAGTCTATGCTCTTGGGGCCTACTCAAGTCCATGCTGCTGGGCCTACTCAGGTACATGTTGCTGCACCTACTTGAGTCCATGCTGCTGGGCCTACTCAAGTTCGTACTGCTGTGCCCACTCAAATCTGCATTGTTGGGCCTACTTGAGTCCAGGTTGCTGAACCTATTCGAGTCTGTGCTGCTGAGCCTACTTGAGTTTGTGCTGCTGGGCCCATACAAGTCCACACTGCTGGGCCTACGTGTTGCCGATACCATTGCCATGACTGAGCTCTCACCAAGAGGTAAGATAAAATTTAAAAAAGGGAAAAAAAGGAAAAGAAATAAAAAGAAAAGCAGACAAGGCATACGAGCCCCGGGCCCAGAAGTCCCACTTCACCATCTTACCAGAACTGTGTGTGAGAGAGAGTGAGATATGACACTGGACCTTGGGGTGAACAAGTGGAAAGGCCCCAGTGTTGGCAGTCATGGAATTGGTGTGATATATTAATTTGTAATGAGGATTGGTTAAAAGGACAGATATTGAAAAGTAGGAATAAATTGTTCTAGGGTGGCAGGCTCAAATTGGAACATTTCAGGGATTAGTGCCCAGATATTGCAAACAATATTAATAAATTGGAAAAAGAGCCCAAAATTAATATATCCATTTGCTGACAATAGAAAGATAGGTGTTAAAGTATGCTTAGACTTGCTAGTCAATCAGGTGTTTAAGTGCAAGGGAAGCAGACTTCACACTGAAAAGGTGCCAGTGTTTCAGTCTCTGGGGAGATGGTACGCAGAAAAACATCTGCAAGTCAGTATTTACAGCTAAGGGCTGTGCTTAAAGCTCAGAAAAACCCTGGGAGCTGTCTAAAGCAGCTGGACTTGGAAGAGGCCTGAGGTATTAGTGATTCAGTGCAGTTGAGAATGGAGACGAAGGGAGCCCGCTAGAGGTATTTGCTTGGTGCAGCTGAGACATATTGGAATTCTGAGGGATGCAGGGACTGGTGCCAGCTTAATGAAAGCCAACTGACTGCCAGGAGTGCAGTTTCATGGGAAGGAGATTGAATTACTAGGATATGCGCAGTCAATGAGGCAATCCATGATGGACCTGCTTTTCAGGGATGTATAAGATTAAGTCTTTGAAAATCTCTTGGACAGGAGACACACTTTCAATGAGATTTACTCAACCACTGAGTTAATGTTTACTGACTAATCCATCAGCCACATTTGTTATCTATTGTGCATTGTGGGGAGTTTGATCACAGTTTATTTCTTACTAATATTTACCTCATGCTAATTCCAGTTGTTAGAATATAAATGGGATGTATATTATGGATTGTTTTATTGTTCTAACCTGGTAGAGCAAAGTTTATTTTGTTCATTCAAAACGATGTAATCTTGTGACTTTACTGTTTATGTACATACCTGGGATCTTAAATTGTCTCTTTTTTAAAAACAAAGTTGCTGGTCTCAAGCCAGACAGGAATGTCAATCTGGCTCTCTCTGTGGGGGATCAGAACAATACGGACAGGATAGGTGATAGACTATCTCCCCTGCTTTGAAGTGAAGAGTTGGGGCAGAGATGGGGGTAAGAAAAAAGTCTTCACTTCATTGTCTGGAAAACTTCAGAATTTGGAGAGCTGCAATTATAGAGTCACAGAGATGTGCAGACCCTTTATTCCAACCTTATCCATGCACCTGTAATTTAATCTAGTCCTGTTTATTAACATTTGACCCATAGTCCTCTAAACCCTAAATAAACACCAAAAGAACTGCAGGTGCTGTAAATCCGGAACCAAAACAGAAATTGCTGGAAAAGCTCAGCATGTCTTGCAGCAACTACGGAGAGAAATCAGAGTTAACGTTTCAGGTTGAGTGACTCCCTCCAAATCCTTCCTTCTCATGTACCCATCCAGATGTCTTTTAAATGTTGTAATTGTACCAGCATCCACCTCTTTCTCTGGCAGCTCATTCCACACCCACACCACCGTCTGTGTTAAAAAGTTGCCCCTTAGGTCCCTTTTAAATCTCTTACTTTCAACCTCTCATTTCTCAATTGTTGAGAATTTCTGAGTTAGAGAGGTCTAAGGGAATAAAGAAATATGAGAAAGTGAAGTTAAGTTTGAGAACCAGGCCAGGAGAGGGAAGCATCCTCACCACTGGAGCTTTTCTGGCTCCTGCATCTATTTTTATGATCTTGCATGTTGTAGAGTGTTCACACCACAAAGATCTTCCAGGATCTCAATAGATCCACAGAGACGTTAACAAGGCAGGACTATCTGAGAAATATTGTTGTAGACTACAGATATGCAGCCTTTTAAGAAGGTGCTCTTGTTGAATGATCTTGTGGAAGTCTGCTACATCTCTAACACTCTGACACAGAGCAAGGTGATCATAAAAGATCACAAAAGTATGTAGTTAAGAGTAAATCAAGCCTGAGTTCCTGAAACATATCCTGTCCTTGGATTCTCATCTCCCATCCTCCATCTGTGTTATCATCTGGACTTATTCAAAGGATGACTTCCACAATTCTTTTGAACATTTGTTCCAAGGATGTGGCGTCACTAGCCCATCCCTGAGAGTCAAACACATTGCTATGGGTCTGAGGTCATGTGGAGACCAGACAAGGTAAGGATAGCAAACACTCTCCTCGAAAGGACATAGAGTCAGAGAGTCAATATGATGTACAGCATGGAGACAGACCCTTCAGTCCAACTCATCCATGCTGACCAAATATCCCAACTCAATGTAGTCCTATTTGTCAGCACTTTGCCCATAACCCTTTAAACCCTTCCTATTCATGTAGCCACCCAGATTCCTTTTAAATGCTATAATTGTATCAGCTCCCACCACTTCTTCTGGCATCTCATTCTATACACGCACCGCCCTCTGTGTGAAAGACTTGCCCCTTAGTTCCCTTTTAAATCTTTGCCTTCACATCCTAAACCTATGCCCTCTAGTTCTGGACTCCCTCACCCCAAGTGGTCTTGGTAGTTTTCAGCTTTCTAGTGAATCAGATGGGTTTTTATGAAAATTGACAGCATGTGTTGTCAACACTAAGCCAGCCATTTTTTATTCCAGATTGACACTGAGTTCATTTGTCATTGGGGGATTTGAACTAACCATCCCAGAACATGAGCCTGGCCTTAACATTACCACTTCATCATGACTGCCTCATGCTGGTGTAGGTCAAAAACACTGTGAGAGTAGGCAACTTTGCTGTAAGGGGTTCTGTTCAGCTGGATGGACAATGGATCTAAGGGGTAGTGAGTCTTGAAACTTTCAGTGTTCTGGCCTGCCTGCCATTCATATGGGGTGGGGAGCTGGGTGGAAAGGCAATTGCCAATGGCCATTCTGCTTTGGAAACAATCACCACTCCAATGCATCATACAATATCATCCTAGACAGGTTCATTTTCTGCATAGCCAAAACCACATGGAGTTAAACTTGGTCAATAAACTTGACTTCAACATTGCAAATCCTACCAGAGCATGCACTAATGTGATCGATGACACAGATTGTACATCCATCACTATTTACATGATTTAGCTGGATCAAAGGATTCTGGTATGTTCTGTGTGGCGAGATGTCAATTCTGCCAGGTTCGCAACATTTTATTGAGTTGTGAACATTGACCCATGGAAGGGAGATGGTTCAATTCTCCCCGCTGATCATTAAGTATTGTTAGCCATGTCAGGATCTGGTCGTTGATTTATTTAAATCTGTAGATCTCTTCAACCACTTGCGTCATAAAGATATCCAAAACGGAAATTTTTCGGTCCAACTCATCCATACTGACCAGATATTCTAAATTAATTAGTCTTATTTATTAATCTAGTGCTATTTGCCAGTATTTGGCTACATATCCTTCTAAACCTTTCCTATTCCTCTGGCAGCTCATTCCATACACTCACCACCCTCTGCGTGAAAAAGTTGCTCCTTAGATCTCTTTTATATCTTTCCCCTCTCACTGTAAATCTATGTCCTCTAGTTTTGGACTCCCCTACCCCAGAGAAAAGACTTTGGCTATTCACCTTATTTACACCCCTTGTGATTTTATAAATCTCTATAAGATCCCCCCTCAGTCTCCAACGCTCCAGGGAAAACAGCCCCAGCCTATTCAACCTCTTCCTATAGCTCAAACCCTCCAACCCTGGCAACATCCTTGAAAACCTTTTCTGAACCCTTTCAAGTTCCACAACATCTTTCCTATAGCAGGGAGATCAGATTTGAATGCAGTGTTTCAATAGTGGCCTAACTGGTGTCCTGTATTTCTTTCAAATCAGGTTGGCCTCACACTGATGCAACTGAGCAGCCAATATGCTGAACTGCATTTCTAACACCGACAGTGTTAAGCCATAAAATGAAGGAGCAGAAGTAGGACTTTCAGTCTATCATATCTGCTCTGACATTTGCTGAGAGTGTTGCTTATCTGACAATCCTCAATAAAAGTCTTTGTTGTCACAACCATACTCATGTACTGTGAGACCTGGGCTCTGCACCCACGACCCATTAGAGCATCAGAAACATTTAGGGGGTCAGTAATGCCTACACCACCTCAGGAGCACTGAGCAAACACTGATGAGCTTCTTGCAACCATCAGGCAAAACTCTTGCGAAACCAGCTCTGATGGACTGGACACCGTGACCGGGGGTTAGAAAAGCATCTCCTCAGGTTATCTCAACTCTCAAATGAACAGTGTTCCAAGTGACAGACCAAGAAAATTCTACAAAAACTGTCTGAAGTGACCCCTGAATTTCAGTGACATTAACGACGGAGGAGCATGCTAGCAATTTTTCAAAATGGTGACAACTTGTTGGTGACAACAAGTTGAAGTTCCTGAATGATGAGAGACAGTGGCGACAGAAAAGGAAGTTAAAAAGAAAGTACGTTGCACCCTTCTGGACCTCACTACTAGAGGCAGGACTGCCTGCCCCATAGGATCAGCCAATTGGGATTTGGCCTTTTCAATCACTCATAGCAGAGACTCACCACCATGACTAGATGCCATCTTAGAATCAAGAGACAGATGACAGTGATCAAACATGTTAATGCTTGGAAGAGTTATATTAATATTGATGTACTATTTTTTTCTTTTTGATAAAGGTGTAATGTTGCTACGTTATTCATAACGAGCTCAGAATGACTTGCTTGATTTGATTTGATTTGTTATTGTCATCGTTATCTAGGTACAGTGAAACGTTTTGTTTTGTGTGCAGTATAGCAGATCATACCATACTAAGATCATCGGGTGATAGATCAGAGCGAGGGATACAATGTTACGGCTGCAGAGAAGGTGCACAAAAAGCAAGATCAACATTAGACCTGAAATTTGAAAGTTCCATTCAGAAGTCTAATAACAGTGGGGAAGAAGCTGTACTTGAATCTGTTGGTGTGTGTGTGTTTAGGCTTTTGTATCTTCTACCTGAAGATGTTGGAACAGATTGTAAGTGGGGTAGGAGGGGTCTTTGATGATGGTGGCTGCCTTTCCGCAGATGGATGGGAGGTGGGCTTCTGTGATGGACAGGGCTGTTTTCAAAACTCTCTTATGGTCCTGGCAGAACAATTGCCGTACCAGGCTGTGATGCACCCGGATAGAATGCTTTCTGCTGTGCATCTGTAAAAGTTGTTGAGGGGTCTTATGGACAGGCCGAATTTCCTTAGCTTCCTGAGGAAGAAGACGCAGTGTTGTGCTTTCTTGACCATCGCATCAATGTAGGTGGTCCAAGACAGGTTGATGGTGATTCCTTTATTTAAACATTATTTGCATTCTTGTTGGTGTACTACAATCAGATACTGAGCAATAATGTATTGATCTGTCAGCCACATGGAGAACTGGAAGGAAGGAATTTGACCAGTTCTGTCTCAACTACCTTGGAAACTGGGATTTGGTTAAGTTTTAATGGAGTATGATAAGTAGTGGCCACAAAGCTGGGTGGAAAGCATGGTGACATCTCACAATTTCAGCAGACACATAGATAAGATGGAATATGCAACCAGTCAGGTCACTGAATCACCATTTTATTCATTATTTGGGATGTGGATATTATCAGGTAAGCTCTCATTCCTTCCCCATCCTTCGTTGTCCATGAGAACTTGGTGGCGAGCTACCTTCTTGATATTGGTACATCCAAAATACCATCGGAATAGGATTACGAGGACTTGGACCCAGCAATAAGGTTCCAAGTCAGGATGCTGAGTGGCTACAACAGTAACTCTCAGCTGGTGGTGTTTCCGTGTATCTACACCCTGGTCTTTCTCGATTGTAGAGGTTGTCGGTTCTGGAGGTGATATTGGAAAAGCTTTGGTGAGTTAGTGCATCTTGTAAATGGCACACTTTGTTGCTACTGAGTATCAATGGTGGAGAGATGGAATATTGAAAGTGATGGATGGAGAGTCAATCAAATACCCAGCTTTGTCCTGGATGGTGTCAAGCTTCTTGTGTTGTTGGAGCTGCACCCATCCAGGCAAGTGGGGAGGCAGGAAGTGAGTTGCTCTCCACAGGATAGAATCAGAGAATCCCTACAGTGTGGAAACAGGCCCTTCAGCCAACAAGTCCACACCGAAGAGTATTCCACCAAAACCCATTCCCCATTACTCTATATTTACCCTTGACTCATGAACCTAACTGACACATCCCCTCACACTATGGGCAATTTAGCCTGGCCAATTCACCTAACCTGCACACCTTTGGATTGTGGGAGGATACTGGAACACCTGGAGGAAACCCACGCAGATACGGGGAGAATGTGAAAATTCCACACAGGCATTCGCCCGAGGCAGCAGTGCTAACCACTGAGCCATTGTGCTGCCCCATTGCTACCCTCTCTCTGGTAGCTGCTGTGCTTATGTGGCCTGTCCAGTTGAGTTTCTGGTCAATGGTAACACTCAGCATTTTTATAGCAGGAGATTCAGGTTATAAGTGAATTTTTGATTCCCACTTGTTGAGGGTAGTTATTGCCTGGCACTTGTGTGATGCAAACATTACTTGACACTTATTAGCCCATGTCTACATATTGTTCGGGTCTTGCTACACATGGACATGGGCTGCTTCAGTATCTGAGGAGTCGTGAATGGTACTGAACATTGTGCAACCATCTACGAACATTGCCATTTCTGACCTTGTGATGGACAGAAGGTCATTGATGAAGCAGCTGAAGATGGTTGTGCCGAGGACACTACCCTGAGGAACTCCTGCAGAGATGTCCTGGAGCTGAATGACTGACCTCCAACAACCACGGCCATCCTCAATTATACTAGATATGACTCTAGCCAACACAGAGTTTCTGCTGTTCCCCACCTAATCCCTCCCCCCTCCCCAATTCTCACAGAGTTCAATTTTGCTTGGGTTCCTGGATGCAACATTAGGTCCAGCTTTGATGTCAAGGGCTGTCACTCTCTGTCTGGAGTTCACCTCTTTTGTCAATGGTTGAGCCAAATCTGGAATGAGGTCAGGGCAGAGTATCCTTGGTGAAACCCAGAGTGAGCATTCGTGAGCCAGTTATTGCTGAGTAACTGCTATGTTGACAACGTCTTTTATCACTTTGCTGATGATCGACAGAGCATAGCCTGCCGGGGTGGTAGTTGGCTGCTTCAGATTTCTCCTGCTTTTTTTGGAAAGGACATTTCACATTGTTACTTATTGATGAGTAGATGCTGGAGTTGTAGTAGCACTGGGACACATATCTATGGGCCCAGCTAATTCTGGAGCACAAGGCTCTGGACTCTTTCCGGAAAGGTGATCGGAACCATAGCTAAAAATCACACAACACCAGGTTATAGTTCAACAGGTTTACTTGGAAGCATTCGCTTTCGGAGCTTCGAAACCAAAAACTAGTGCTTCCAAATAAACCTGTTGGACTATAACCTGGTGTTGTGTGATTTTTAACTCTGTACACCCCAGTCCAACACCACCGTCTCCAAATCATAAGGACCATAGACTTTGTAGCATCCAGTTCTTTGAGCCGTTTCTCAATATTGTGCGGACTGAGATAACTGAGCTAAAGGTTGAGATTTTTGCAGTTGGGAACCTGAAAAGGAGACCAAGACAACCTTGTATTTAATCCGAATGTTTCGGCCTCCTCAGACAAGTGAAGTTTTGCAAAGGAACAGAATGTCGAAGGATGAAGTTTTGAAGAATAAGGTTCTTCATTGCAAGGGAGTTGATATTCCAGCAGTGAAGCACAGCAAGCAAGTTGGTCTATGGTTTGTAAAAGACCACGGGAACTGTCCCGGGCTCTTTAGAGAAAAGGTAGTTGGTGATTTTTTTGCCATGGAGGACACAAGAACCATTCCTGATGAAGGGCTATTGCCTGAAAAGTCGATTCTCCTGCTCCTTGGACGCTCTGGCTGTGCTTTTCCAGCACTGCACTCTCGACTCTGATCTCCAGCATTTGCAGTCCTCACTTTCTCCTAGGATACAACAACTGACTAGCTTATGAAGGAGAAGCTACAACTTTATGAGTCCAATCTGCTGAAGAATTCATTAGTTTCAGAAGCAAACTTCGCTCTGGATGACAGTTGTCCAAAACAAAAATGAACGCGACGAAATTTTAACTCTGAGGGAGCGGAGCAGCCGCATTCCCAGTTGCAGCTGGGAGTAGGTGTGTCACCATGCAGGGGAACAGGTGACATGTTGCTGTCAACAGATTGTTAAGACGGCCAAGCTGTTTGCCTAACTGTGCCCAACCAAACGGCAACGTGCTGTGAGGGGAAATCATTTCTTGGAGCAGCTTGTTGAAGCTCAGCTGCACAGCGTCAAATATGTTTTCAATGCAGCGGGCCCTGCTGTCTCAAGCTGCTGGGTAAGGCCTTTGAAGTGCCAAGTAATGCAACCGATACTTGCCTTTAATGCTTTTCAGATGTAGCAAAAGAAGAGCTTAAGTGGCTTAACATAAATGATCCTCTTTTTTCCCTATCTGCCATCGCGCATCTCACACAGATATTCAATCCCTGACCACAGGGAGATAGTGCATTTTAAAAGCCAATGTTTACATGTGTGAATTCGATTAAGTCTTGATGTTTGCTTATAGCCAATTGCACCTCTCTCAGTAATATCTGCTATCATTACTCAAAAAAAGAGACATCCTTTATGACTTTCTGTTTAATTTTGAGACAGGTGATCTTTTAGAGATTGCATCCTTTGGCAAAACTATCCATCCACACATTTCCATAAATATTCTAGACTCTCTGGACTGGATCACATGCAGATTATATTGAGTGGACAATCAGAGTAGAAATAATTTATCCCGATGTGTTGGGTGGGAACAGCAATCCTTGACCCTTTTTTATTCATGTGTCAATCTATCAATGCTCATCAATGGAATACTGCATTAATTTAATGGCACAGTGGCTCAGTGGTTAGTACCGCTGCCTCACATTACCAGGGTCCCAGGTTCGATTCTAGCCTCGGACGATTGTCTGTGTGGAGTTTGCACATTCTCCCCGTGTCTGCGTGGGTTTCTTCCGGGTGCTCCAGTTTCCTCCCACAGTCCAAAGATGCGTAGGCCAGTTGAATTGGCCTGTTAGGTGCATTAGTCAGAAGGAAGTGTCTGGATGAATTACTCTTCGGAGGGTCGGTGTGGACTGGTTGGGCCTATTTCCACACTGTAGGGAATCTAATCTAATCTTCAATTCTGGCCTCCCTGCTATAGGAAAAATGTGACACTTGAAAGGGTTTGGAAAAGATGTTGCCAGTTTTGGAGGGTTTGAAAACTGTAGGGAGAGGCTGAATAGGCTGGGGGTGTTTTCCCTGGAGCATCAAAGGCTGAGGGGTGACCTTATAGAGGTTTTATGAAATCATGAGGGGCATGGTTAGGATGAATAGCCAAGGTCTTTTCCCCAGGTCAGGGGAATCCAGGACTAGATACAATTGCAGCATTTAGAAAGTGTCTGAATGGGTATATGAATAGGAGGGTTTACAGTGATATGGGCCAAGTGCTGACAAATGGGACTAAATTAATTTAGGATATCTGGTTGGCATGGATGAGTTGAACCAAAGAGTCTGCTTCCATGCTATAAACCTCTATGACTCTAATATGACAATGTGAATGCTTTATGAAAGATTGTATGTAAACAGGAGGAGATACACCATTCGTTACCCCTCTTTCAACATTCACTTAGATCATGGTGATTGCATCAGAGTGGCCCAGCTGGTCATGGTATTACCTTGTTCTGAGCTGACAAACAATGGGTTCAAATCCCACTCCAGGAGTTGTTGACCATGAATGTGGCTCAAAACAGCCTTTCTATAAAATACAACAAAAGAATCATTGTGCTGAGGAATTCCTTTTTTATGGGAAAAGCTAAGCTCACAATTGCTATTTGCTGGAATTATATGCAAAGGCTATTTGAAGCAATGTGAAGTCATTAGGGCTGTCAAATTGTTAGGCTACAGTTATAAGTCTAAAATAACTTAATGTGCATAGAGCCCTGGGATGCTAAACCTGAAGTTGCTGAATGCTGAGCTTAGTATGATGAGTTTAGAGTGGAAATGTATGTCACAATGTAGGTTATCTTTCAAATATATATGAAATACAAATATTGAGGCTATGTTTAGGTGATGAGTGAATGCCCCACGGCTTTCGAAAAACAAAAAGCCACGTGACAATTAGGGTTTTCTGCTTGACGTTTAATGTTGTTCTAATCTAATCTAATGTGCAGGAGGCTAAGTACAATGTCTGTGGTTGCCTCTGTGTAATACTTGCTTGGTGATGTGGAGGGATGGATCGGGAAAGGAAACAATCTCCCTATCGCAGGGACCAGGGTGGGGAAAACTGGACATGTCCATCAGAACGAGCCCATGAAAGGGAACAGGGAGTTGGCTGGTTGCTGCTCAGGCCAATCACAGATTGTGACTCTTAAAGAAATCGGTCAAACAGAAGGGAGTCCACAGAGCAGGGTGGCATTCAAGGATGGATTTCAGCACGGCACCCAGTAAACATGGGACCCTGGATGCAGATGGACAAAGCAATGGGGGATAGTCCAGAGAGTGAATGCAAAGGAACTCATTGACCACCTGAAAATGACTGCTCCCCAGGAGCAAGGAAGCATCTAAACATCAGAGTTTATGGCTTGGTGATAAGGTGAGCCAGGAGGTTTGGGTATTGGTCGTGTTGACTTGAGAAGTGTGTAGTGACATGACTGACACACTTTGACTAGAAAAAAATGTATCTGAAACTCTGAAGAGCATTCAATAGGGTGAGCACTATTGAATTGTTTGAAGTCTGGTCAACTTGGTGGGACTTTTCAAAAAAGAGACCAGGCATGTAGATGAGGGCAATGCTTTTGATATCATCTACTTAGACTATGTCTCACATGGGAAAATGATAGAAAAGTTAAGAGTCCAAGGGATCCAAGGAAATCTGGATAATTGGATCCACAATTGGCTGAGTAGCTATTAAGCAGAGGGTGATGGTTTGAGGGCTATTTTTCTGACTGGAGGTCTGTGTCTAGTGGGGTCCCACAGGGGTCAGTGTCAGGGCCCTTGCTGTTTGTGGTTTATAGAAATAGAACATTGAACACTACAGTGCAGAACAGGCCCTTCAGCCCTCGATGTTGCACCAACCTGTGAACTAATCTAAGCCCATTTCCCCTACGCTATTCCATCATCATACATGTGCTTATCCAAGGATTGTTTAAATGTCCCTAATGTGTTGAGTTAACTACATTGGCAGGTAGGGCATTCCACGCCCTTACCACTCTCTGGGTGAAGAACCTGCCTCTGACATCTGTCTTAAATCTATCACCCCTCAATTTGTAGCTATGCCCCCTCATACAAGCTGACGTCATCATCCTAGGAAAAAGACTTTCACTATCTACTCTATATAATCCTCTGATCATCTTGTATGTCTCTATCAAATGCCTTCTTAGCCTTCTTCTCTCCAATGAGAACAAACCCAAGTCTCTCAGTCTTTCCTCATAAGACCTTTCTTCCAGACCAGGCAACATTCTGGTAAATCTCCTCTGCACCTTTCCCAATGCTTCCACATCCTTCCTGTAATGGGGTGAACAGAACTGTACGCAATATATTCTAAGTGTGGCTGCACTAGTGTTTTGTATAGTTGCAGCATGACATTACAGCTCCGTAACTCAATTCCTGTACCAATAAAGCCTAGCACACTGTATGCCTTCTTAACAGCGCTATCAACCTGGGTGGCAACTTTCAGGGATCTATGTACATGGACTCCAAGATCCCTCTGCACATTCACACTACCAAGAATCTTTCCATTGACCCAATACTCTGCCATCCTATTATTCTTCCCAAAGTGTGTCACCTCACATTTATCTGCACTGAACTCCATTTGCCACCTCTCAGCCCAATTCTATAGTTTATCCAAGTCCCCCTGCAACCAGAATTGGTTGGCTGACAGAAGGCAGAGAGTGGTTGTAGATGGAAAGTATTCTGCCTGGAGGACAGTGTTGAGTGGGGTCCCGCAGATCTCTGTTCTTGGGCCTCTGCTCTTTGTAGTTTTTATAAATGACTTAGATGAGGAGGTTGAGGAGTGAGTTAGTAAATTTGCAGATGACACAAAGGTTGGAGGTGTCATCAATAGTATCAAGAGCTTTTGCAGGCTGCAACGTGATATAGACAGCTTGCAGAGCTGGGCTGAGAAATGGCAGATGGAGTTCAACCTGGATAAATGTGAAGTGATGCATTTTGGAAGGTCGAACTCGAATGCTGAATATAGGATTAAAGACAGGATTCTTGGCAGTGTGAAGGACAGAGGGATCTGGGTGTGTAAGTACATAGATCCCTCAAAGTTGCCACCCAAGTGGATGGGGTTTTTAAGAAAGCATATGGTGTTTTGGCTTTCATTAACAGGGGAATTGAGTTTAAGAGCCGTGAGGTTTTGCTGCAGCTCTACAAGTCCCTGGTGAGATCACATTTGGAATATTGTGTCCAGTTCTGGTCGCCCTACTATAGGAAAGATACAGAGGCTTTGGAGAGGGTGCAAAGAAGGTTTACCAGGATGCTGCCTGGACTGGAGGGCTTGCCTTATGAAGAAAGGTTGAATAAGCTCGGACTTTTCTCTTTGGAGAGAAGGAGGAAGAGATGAGACTTGATCGAGGTGTACAAGGTAATGAGAGGAATAGATAGAGTCAATAGCCAGAGACTTTTCCCCAAGGCAGGATTGACGGGTATGAGGGGTCATCGGTTTAAAATATTAGGAGGAAGGTATAGAGGAGATGTCAGAGGGAGGTTCATTACACAGAGAGTTGTGAATGTGTGGAATGTGTTGCCAGTAGCGGTGGTGGAAGCAGAGTCATTAGGGGCATTTAAGTGACTGCTGGACATACTCATGGAGAGCAGTGAGTTGAGGGGAGCGTAGGTTAAGTTATTATATTTTACATTAGGTTTAAACCTTGGCACAACATCATGGGCCAAAGGGTCTGTTCTGTGCTGTACTTTTCTTTGTTCTATGTTCTAACCTGCAGCTTTCTTCCACACTGTCCACTACTCCACGGACTTTAGTGTCATCTGCAAACTTATTAACCCATCCACCTATGCTGCGTCCAAGTCATTTATAAAAATGACCAACAGCAGCGGTCTCAAAACAGATCCTTGTGGCAAACCATTCCAAGCTGAACATTTTCCATCAATACCGCTTGCTGCCTTCTTACAGAAAACCAGTTCCTAATCCAAATTGCTAAATCACCCTCAATCCCATGCCTCTGCATTTTTCCAACAGCCTACTATGCAGAACCTTATCAAAGGCTTTACTGAAGTCCATGTACACCACACCAATGGCCCTATCCTCATCCACATGCTTGGGCACCTTCTCGAAAATCTCAATGAAGTTTGTGAGATATGACTGCCCTTGACGAATGCATGTTGACTATCTGCAATCAAATTGTTGCTTGCTAGGTGATTATAAATCCAATCTCTTATAAGCCTTTTTAATATTTTTCCTACAAATGACGTGAGGCTCACTGGTCTATAATTACCTGGGTCATCTCTACTCCCCTTCTTGATCAAGAGCACAACATTTACAATCCTCCAGTCCTCCGGTATCAAACCTGTATACAATGATGACTCAAAGATCAAGGCCAAAGACCCGGCCATCTCCTTCTGAGCTTCCCAGAGAATCCTTGGATAAATCCCATCCAACCCAGGGAACTTGTCTATTTTCACTCCTTCTAGAATTGATAACATCCCTTCCTTACTAACCTTGATCCTTTCTAGTCTAATATCCTGTATCTCATTCTTCTCTATAATATTCTCCTTTTCCTGAGTGAAAGCAGATGAGAAATACTTGTTTGGCACTTCTCTGATCTCCACAGGGTCTGCACAACTTCCCATTCTTATCTTTGACTGGCCCTGTCCTACCCAAGTCATCATTTTATTCCTCACGTACCTATAGAAAGCTTTAGGGTTCTGCTTTACTCTACTTGCTAAGGACTGCTCATGTCCTCTCCTTGCTCTTCTTAACTCTCTTTAAATCCTTCCTACTACTCTGTAACATTCTATCGCCTCATCTGAACCATCTCGCGTCAATGTCACATAAAACTCCTTCTTCTGCTTAACAAGAGATGCAATTTCTTTAGTAAACCATGGTTCCCTTACCTTATCACATCCTCCCTGCCTGACAGGGACATACCTATCAAAGACACGCAATATCTGTTCCTTAAACCAGCTTGACATTTCGATTGTTCCCATCCCCTGCATTTTGCTACCCCATTCTATGCATCCCAAGTCTTGCCTAATCACATGATAATTGCCCTTTCCGTCTATAACTCTTGCCCTGTGGCATGCACCTATCCCTTTCCATGGCTAAACTAAACATAACCAAATTATGGTCATTCTCTCCAAAGTACTCACCTACCACTAAATCAAACACTTGGTCTGGTTCATTACCAAGTACTAGATCCAGTGTGGCCTTCCCGCTTGTCTGCCCTTCGACATACTGTGTCAGGAAACCCTCCTGTACACACTGGACAAAAACTGATCCATCCGAGGTACTACAGTTATAGCATTTCCAGTCAATGTTGGGGAAGTTAAAGTCCCCCATAATGACCACCCTGTTCCGTTCACTCCTACCCAGACTCATTTTGCCGATCCTCTCCTCCACCTTTCTGGAACTCTGCGGAGGCCTATGAAAAACTCCCAGCAGTGTGACCTTTCCTCTCCTGTTTCTAACCTCAGCCCATACCACCTCAGCAGACGAGTCCTTGTCAAAAGTTTTTTCAGCCACGGTTATACTATCCTTGACTAACAAGGCCACACCTCCCCCTCTTTTACTGCCTTCCCCGATCTTAATGAAAGATCTAAACCCTGGAATCTGCAACATCCACTCCTGACCCTGTTCTATCCATGTCTCCGAAATAGCCACAACATCGAAGTCCCAGGTACCTATCCATGCTGCAAGCTCACCTACCTTATTTTGGATACTTCTAGCGTTGAAGTAGACATACTTCAAATCGGGATGCTGTCTGCCAGCGCATTCCTGTGACCCTGAAATCCTGTCCCTGTCCACCCTACTCTCATCCTCCTGTGCATTGCAACTACACCACCATCCCCCTGCTGAGCTAGTTTAATCCCACCCGAATAGCACCAGCAAATTTCCCACCCAGGATATTAGTATTCCTCTGGTTCAAGTGAAGACTGTCCTGTTTGTAGAGGTCCCACCTTCCCCAGAATGAGCCCCAATTAATCAAGTACCTGAAACCCTCCCTCCTGCACCATCCCCGCAGCCACATGTTCAGTTGATATCTCTCCCTATTCCTCGCTATCACGTGGCACAGGTAACAATCCAGAGATAACAACTCTATTTGTACTAGCTCTCAGCTTCCACCCTCGCTTCCTGAAATCCTGCCTCACATCCCTATCCCTCTTTCTACCTATGTCGTTGGTACCTATATGGACAACGACTTGAGGCTGGTCACCCTCTCCCTTCAGGACCCCAAAGATACGATCTGAGACATCATGGACCCTGGCAGCTGGGAGGCAACACGCCAACCGCCAGTCTCGTTCGTTCCCAACAAACCTTCGATCTGAGCCTGTAACTATTGAGTCCCCAGTGACTAACACTCTCCTCCTTTCCTGCCTTCCCTTTTGTGCAACAGGGACAGGCTCTGTGCCAGAGATTTGCACCCCACTGCATGCTCCTGGTAAGTCGTCCCCCTCAACTATATCCAAAACGGTACATGTGTTTTTCAGCGGAACGACCACAGGGAAATTCCTGCACTGACTGTTTTCTCCCCCTTTGAACAGTTACCCAGATATCTTCGTGCCTAGGAGTAACTACTTCCCTGTAACTCTTATCTATCACAGCCTCTGCCTCCGGAATGATCCGAAGTTCATCCAGCTCCCGCTCCAGTTCCCTAACATGGTCTTGGAGGAGCGAGAGTTAGGTGCACTTCCTGCAGATGTCCTTGGAAGGGCCACTAATGGCGTCCCTGACCTCAAACATCATGCAGGAGGAACATTGCTCTCCCTGCACTGCCATCCCTGCTAGTCCCCTTATCACAAAGTAAAAAAGAAGAGACACTTACCTGATATGTCCCTGGTCTTTAAGGTTAGAGGAGGTCATAAAGTCATAGAGATGTACAGCATGGAAACAGACCCTTCGGTCCAACCCGTCCACGCCGACCAGATATCCCAACCCAATCTAGTTCCACCTGCCAGCACCCGGCCCATATCCCTCCAAACCCTTCCTATTCATATACCCATCCAAATGCCTCTTAAATGTTGCAATTGTACCAGCCTCCACCACATCCTCTGGCAGCTCATTCCATACACGTACCACTCTCTGTGTGAAAAAGCTGCCCCTTAGGTCTCTGTTATATCTTTCCCCTCTCACCCTAAACCTATGCCCTCTAGTTCTGGACTTCCCCACCCCAGGGAAAAGACTTTGTCTATTTATCTTATCCATGCCCCTCATGATTTTGTAAACCTCTATAAGGTCACCCCTCAGCCTCCGATGCTCCTGGGAAAACAGGGTGGGAGGCCCTCAAAGATAGGGTCTCGGGTTTAGAAAGCACTCACTTATATAGCTGGAGCATAATAAATAAGTGCCTCTTTTCCCAGCAACCTCTGCTCTCCGATGTCAGATGTAAAGACTCAAATCAGTAGCACACCACTCCCGACAGACCCTTGGTTCAAGCTCCTGCCCTTGGTGCTGCTAAGAAACAGAAATGGAATAATTTAGACTTGAATGTAGGAGGCTCGATCAGTAAGTTGCAGAGATTGCAAAAGTTGGTGGGATGTTAAATAGTGAGGAAGATAGCCTGAGACAATAGGAGAACATGGCTGGGCTAGTCAGACGGACAGATCAGTGGTAAATGGAATTCCGTCTGGGTAAATGGGAGGCAATGCACTTCGCCAGGACATACAAGGCAAGGGAATATATTTAAACAGTAGGACCCTGGGCAGCACTGAAGATCAGAGGAACCTTGGTGTGCATGTACGCTGGTCCCTGAAGTTATCAGGATAGGTGGACAAAGTGGTTAAGAAGCCACGTGGTATACTTGCTGTTATTAGTCAAGCCATAGAGCTGAAGAGTAGGAAGGTTCTGCTGGAACTGTGTAAATTGTTGGTTTGACCACAGCTAGAGTATTGTGTGCAGTTTTGGAAACAACATTATTGAAGGGATGTGATAGGACTGAAGAGGAAGGAGAAGAGATTTCCCAGGGTGTTGCCTGGGCTGGAGAGTTTCATTAATGAAGAGCGATTGGACAGACTGGGGTTGTTTCCCTTGGAGCAGAAGAGACTGAGGGGGGGCATGACTGAGGTGGAGAACCTTGTAACGGGCATAGGCAGAGGAGACAGGGAGAAATTGATGGAGGGATCATTGACCTGGGGCAGAGATTGAAGGTAAGGGACAGGAGGCTTGTGGAGGATGAGGGTAAAACATTTTCACCCAGAGAGTGGTGGGAATCTGGAACTCACTAGTTGTAAGGGTGGGAGAGGCAGAAACCCTCGTAACATAGAAGAAGTATTTAAATGATGCCAAGGCACAGAAGGCTATAGTCGAGAGAGTGGTGCTGGAAAAGCCCAGCAGTTCAGGCAGCATCCAAGGAACAGAAAAACTGACGTTTCAGGCAAAAGCCTTTCATCAGGAAGTGCTGGAATTGAGATGAGAATAGTTTGTTGTTGTGTTGGACAGGTTCTCATGCAATGGGCTGAAGGGCCTTATGCTGTGGACCTCAATGCCATGGACCATATGCTATCGTTGACAGAAATTGAATAATAAAAAGTTGCTACTTTGGGCAAAATCTTGAGTTTAGGTCAGTGGTGTCTAAGCAGATCTTCGGACCCAGCTGATAGGAATAGTTCATATTTACCAACCAGTTTCTAAACTCGATGCCATTTTCCAAGACAGAAAGAGTCAGGTTGCTAACCCTAACCTTAACCATTACCTCAACCCTAACTCTAACGCTAACCCTAACCCTATTGCATATCACAGCTCTGCCTGTCTTTTGTCTATTTGCCCTTACTGAGCAGAAAGATTTCCATCACAGTATAGACCCAGTGCTCACTCCCATTAGGTGGAGGGCATCACAGATGTCCACTACCCCTCTTTGTGAATAAATGCTTCCTGATTCCTCTTGAAGCAGAATAGCTCTCCTTGATGACCCTGCTTCCTTTCGAATTTCCATCACATTCTACCCCTCATTTCTGCTGACTCCTCACGGCTATCCGCATTGCCTGTCTTGTTTCCAAGCTAATTCCTGAATCATGTCCCAAGCTTATCACCATAGGGAGATAGGAAGAAGGAGCAAGAGTAGGCCACTTGGCCCTTCAAACCTGTCCCACATTCAACAAGATCATGGCTGATCCAATTGTAACCTCAACTCCTGCACATCTCTGATAAACTTTCATCCCCTCCGTCATTGAGAATCCATCTACCCTGCCTTAAAAATATTTGAAGATTCTTGAGGAAAGGAATTCTAAAGACTCATTACCCTCTGAGAGACAAAATGTTTCCTCATCCCTGCCTTGAATGGGAGACCCCTGATTTTTAAACCCTGGCCCATTGACTTTAATCATCGATTTCTTTTGCAGAGCCAGATAAATCCCATCAGCATATGCAGTAAGGCAAAACCAACACTCGCCTTCTGAGGAAGTGTCCCGAAATGTTAACTCTGATTTCTCTCCACACAAGCTGCCAGACCTGCTGAGCTTTTCCAGCAATTTCTGTTGTTGTTTCTGATTTACAGCATCCGCAGTTCTTTGGTTTTGTTGACAATCTCCTATTCACTATGTTGGTGAGCTCCTGAAAAGATTCAGTTACTCCAGTCAGACATGATCTACCCTTCACGTAGTGACTGTGTTTAGTCAACCCCCAAAGTCTCAGTGACCCTGCTTCTGATAACAGATCCCAGCAGCTTGCCCACGAGTGATTACCTGAGAACAAATGTCCCACATTCTCAATCTCTCCTACAATTGTGCACATAAAGTGCTCATTTATACAGATCCTTAATGTGACCATCTGCTTTTATTGGTGAGAGGCTAGTGGGCTCTGAGGTATTTTGTAACCTTGAAATGAATCATTGAAGACATGTTAATAGATTCTGGGAAGGACCATGCAGATTTTAGGCTCATCGTGTGAAGAATTTGTTTAGGCAATGCTGCTTCCCCCAGCAATGAGCTACTGGTCACTTCAAGTACATCACACAGTGTTGGAACAGGACAAGGGAGCACAGACTACTCGAAAGCTTTGATTTGGTGCTGGCCTGACATTCCTCAGCCCAATCACACTCGAGGGTTCCAAGTTTCTGATACACTGACCCCTGTGTTCATCATCCTTTAAAGAGCCAGACCCAAAACACTGCAACGCCAGTGATCCTAAAAGGGCCAGGCATCCACATTAGAGGGAGGTTAATTTTGACAACGTTTTCAAGTACCTGGGTAAAAGCTAGCCATTCTGTTTAAAGCTATAGAGTTTGTGGAGTGTTGCCATATCTTCACCAAGGGGCAGATGAGATTATAATCTGCCTACGTGAAGGTAATCTGCCAACGTCTTGTGGGCTTTTGCCTCCAGAAGGGTATTTGTACCTGATGGGGCAATATGTACATTAACTCCCATAACATAGGAACTAGATGTGGCTAATATGGTACTGAATGATTCAACAGATGGTCCTCATATTACAGTCACAGGCACATCACTGGCTGTGCTAATGGTATGCTATATGGCTACAAATAGTAGCACATTTCCATCAGCATTTCATGCTTCAAGTGGTCCCAGTAAAGATGGAAGCCGCGACCTTGATACTGTCAGGACAAATGCAATAATACAATGAATAATATGACCCTTAAACGCGAATTGTTTACAGAGAATGAGACATTGTGTGTGTGTGTGTGTGTGTGTGTGTGTATGTGTGTATCACAGTGTTTGGGGAGAGAGGAAAATCGGCCCCATGCTGATTGTCAAGACAGGCTCCTCCATGATGTCACTGATGGAGACAATTCAGTGGGTCAGCCCAATGCACTCAGTGTACACCTTCATTAGCGTTCTTCTGGAGTAAACAAGTGTGGTGCTGGAAAAGCACAGCAGGTCAGGCAGCATCCGAGGAGCAGGGGAGTTGATGTTTCAGTCATGAGGCTTTCATCAGGAATATTGGGGGCAGGGAGGAAGAGGGCTGGAGGTGGGGGGGGAGGAATGGGTGGGGCCTAAGAGATAAATAGGAGAGTGATAGTGGGGCTGGGGGGAAGGTAGCTGGGAGTGCAATAGGTGGGTGGTGAAAATGATAGGTCGGAGGGGAGGGTGGAGGGGATAGGTGGGAAGGAAGATGGAGAGGTGGGACAGTTCAAGAGGGCGGTGCTGAGTTGGAGGGTTGGATCTGGGATGAGGTGGAGGGAAGGGAGATAAGGAGACTGGTGAAATTGACATTAATGCCGTGTGATTGGAGGGTCCCAAGGCAGAAGATGAGGCGTTTTTCCTCCAGGTGTTGGGTAACTTGGATTTGGCAGTGGAGGAGGCCCAGGACTTGCAGGTACTTGGTGGAGTGGGAGGGAGGGTTGAAGAGGCTACCCACAGGGCCATGGAGTTGTTAGTGTGTGTGCCCTAGAGATGTTCCCTGAAACATTGCAGTAGGGGACACTCCAAGACATTACTCCAGTACCGCACTCTAAATGGTGATGGATTACACATTAAAATAAGCTCAATCTGACCTCTCTGGTGAGTATAAGATTCTATTTCATAAAGAGCTGAGAAACTAATTGTGGTGGCAATTTATCGTTCAAGCAACATAAGGACAGTTGCAAGCGAGGGGATTGGCTTGGCAGTATACTGATGGAAGGGTAATATCACTGTAATTCAGAAGCCCAGGTTGATTTTCAAGGGTAACAAATTCCAAACCCACCATGGCAACTGGACAAATTCAGGTTCAATTACTTAATACTTTTGGAATTAAAAGCTCAACCTAACCATTGCTAATTGTATGAAAACCCATCTGGTTCACACACTCCTTGAAGGAAATCTGCCGTCCTTACCTGGGCTGGCCTACCTGGGCTAGCCTACCAGGGCTGGCCTACCTGGGCTGGCCTACCTGGGCTGGCCTACTTGGGATGGCCTACCTGGGCTGGCCTACTTGGGCTAGCCTACCTAGGCTAGCATACCAGGACTGGCCTACCTGTGACTTTAAACTCAACAACAAGATGGTTAACCCTTAAATGCCCTCTGAAGTAGCCTAGCAAGCCAGACAATAGAATCAAACTGCAACACAGCAAAACATCCAATAGCCATCTGACATTGACCTAGGCATCAGAAATTACAACGGGAAACTTAACCCTGTCAACTCTTTTAAAAAGAAATCCGCCTCGCTAACATTTAGAGCCTAACATTGTCTTGGAAGTATGATGCCATGAGTGCGACAAGGTCCCAGGTATCACCATTACCATCTCCAGGAGTGCCCAGTCTGAGTAGCAGGTCCGATACTATGGAGTCAGCAGGGAGCTGCTCTGAGACCCTTCAATATTGACTCCTTGAACCTCATAGCATCAAGTCAAACTTGGGCAAGGAATCCACTTGCTGATTACCAAGTATCTCCTCACCCTCCAGGGCTGATGAACTTAGCACTCCTCCATGTTGAACACTATTTTGATGAGGCATTGAGGGCACAGGGTGCAGGGGACTCTAATGTCCATCTCCAACAGGGGCTTGGAAGTGCTATTGTCTATGCTGGCTGAATCCTAAAATATCCATCAGCTTCTTGTCAATTATCAGTAAAGGTGTCAATAACAATGCAGTCGAGTGACACTTGCTCAGCAATAACCTGCTCAGTGATGCCCTGCTTGGTTTCCCCCAGGCCACTCCACCCCTGATCTCATTACAGTCTTGGTCCAAACATGGACAAAAAAGCTGACTTCCAGAGGCAAGGTGAAAAGTGACAGCCCATGATATCAAGTCTACATTGAACTGAATGTGGCTCAAGGAGAGCAAGTGAAAGTGGAGTCAAGGAGAATCATGGGAAAACTCTCCACTGGTGGAGTCATAGCTCAGGTCCGAAACATTACTGCATGAGTTCCTCAGGATACTGTCCAAGGACCAACCACTTTCAGCTTCTTCATCAATGACCTTTCTCCATCATAACCTCAGGAGTAGTGACAATTGCTGATGATTGCACAATGCTCAGTAGTATCCCTGATTCCTCAGATATGGAATCAGCAAGTGTCCAAATGTAGCAAACACTAGATAAGACTGGGCTTGTGCTGATCAGTAATGAGTAACATTTGTAGTCTGCAATTATCATTGCTACTTGCTGGATGAGTTCAACTCCGATGATAAGTTAGAAGCTCAACACCATCCAGGACAAAGAACCCTGTCGATTGGCATCCATCCACCACCAATGCACATTGGCAACTGTGTGTGCCATCTACAAGATGCACGACAACACCTCACTAAAGTTACTTAGACAGCTCCTTCAGAAACTATTCAGCAGGTCAAGGGCAGCAGATATCTGGGAACATCACCACCTACAAGTTCCCCCCTCAAGCCACACACCATCCTGACTTGTGACTATATCTCTATATCTTCAGTGTCATTGGGTTGCAAGCCTAGAACTCCTTCCCTAACAACAGTGGGTGGGGGGGGGGGGGGGGCGCGGGCATACCTTCACTAAGTGGCTGCAGTGCTTTATTGAGGTGGTTCACCACCGTTTTCTCAATGGTAATTCTGTCACAGCGCTAGTCCGTTTTCCCAAAGTTACTGTGTCCTTGATTTTTTTCTCAGAGGGGTCGTAAAACACCCCAGGCTCTGAAACGGCTGAGTTGATGCAAAGATGAATGGCTTATTTGGGTCCTTTTTAGTTACCCCAAAAACAGATAATACGAAAGGCTTTCATGTTTTAGAAATAACTTATATAATGAAAGCGGGAGTGGCCAGTCCTGGCAGCTGAGGTTTTTGGTTCAGTTCAGCAGTTGTGTGTATAAAGAAAGGCTGGGTACTTTTTCTCCTTCTCATTTTCAACTGGGAGTTGCCTGTGCCATGTTTTACTGTTTGTGCTCAGGGATGTGTGTGTTTTCAGAACAGTGTCATTAAGTTGGGTTTGGATAGGATACGTTATCGGGTATTCTATTTTCTGTTCTTTGTGTTGCATTCCATAATTTTGTAAATAAACTTTGTTTGTTTAAGACTTGGCAGTCGACCCAGCTAATTTACCCTGGGAATATCCATGACACACCTAGCGAAACAAATAGCAAAGTTATGGTCTGGGTTACCTGCTTAAAGAGGTTTTGAGGGGATCTGGCCTAGTCCATAACAATTCAGATTGGGAGACAGGTGCTGGCCTTGCTTAGGTAAAGGACAGCATAGAAAGTAGGAACCAAAGCAGACCATTCAGCCCTTTGTCAATCAGTATGAGGAGTGATTGATCATGCAGGTCAGTCCCTACTTTCTCCTCATAACCTTCAATTCCTTTAGCTATATTTAACTCCTTCTGATAAACATTCAATGCTTTGGCCTCAACTGTTTTCTTCAGGCAGAGAATTCCACAGGCTCCTCACTCTCTGGGTGAAGACATTTCTCCTCATCTCAGTCCAAAATGGCTGACCTCGTATCCTGAGACTGTCACCCCTGGTTCTGGACTTCCCGGGAGTGCTCCACTGGGAAAATCCTTCCTGTTTCGGCTTGAGGTACGTCACTGTGAGAGAGTGAAGGAAAAACGCGAAAGCCGATTCCCTGGTCACTAAAAGCTGCGGATGCTATAGAGCTGAAATGAAAACAGAAAGAGAAACTCAGTAGGCCTGACAACTTCTGGAGACAGAGAGCAACAGAGTTAATATTTTGAGTCCAATCTTGGGGTGGTGACAGATCAATTGGTGTGGGCTGGGAGTTGTGGCTGGATGTTGGGTTAGGGTGAGGGGGTGGATGGGGAAACTGTTGGGGGTTCAGGAGGAGTAGTCAGGGAAGAGTCAAGGCCAGTTCTGATGTTTCTCAGGAATTAGCTTGGTGCTTTCTTTCTGACATTTCTTGGGAAGCTATCTAGTTAAGTGTGTCAGAACCATTTAACTCACAGTGAAACACTTTTGCAGCAAATCCCCAGACACATGGCAACTGCCTCAGATCATAAATGATAGAATAGCTCACAGAATCATAACAGTGTGGAAGTAGGCTATTCAGCCCATTGAATCCACACCAACTCTCCAAAGAGCATCCCACCCAGACCCGCCTTCCTAACTTATCCCTAAAACCCTACATTCCTCATGACTAACCCACCTAGCCTGCACATCCCTGGACACTATGGACAATTTCTCATGGCCAATCCACCCTAACCTGCACACTCTTGGACTGGTGTAGATACTGGGGTACCCAGGGGAAACCCACGTAAGCACAGGCAGAAGGTACAAACTCCACACAGACAGTCATCTGAGGGTGGAATCGAACCTAGGTCCCCGGTGCTGTGAGGGAACCTACTGAGCCACCGTGCTCCCCACTGCCTCTTGGAAAGTCTACCATTTTGGTCAATTCCCACACACCACACGGGGCCCTGAGATATGCAATGGCTGCATGTTCCATCTTTGACAGTGGGGAAGACAGGAAGATTGGGCCAGAATTCCAGGCGTTAACAGGATGTCTATCAACTGAATACAAAAGAAGGAAAATATTAGCCATTGTTTGTTGAAACCAATGAGATCCTCCATTGATGTTGCACAGTCGCTCTTTCAGAGCTCTCAGTTGAAGAGTTTAAACAATGCAATTGATTCTTCCAAACTCAAAATTTTCTTCCCGAAAGAATTGCTGAAAAGCTGACCTTCTGGTTTTTAATTAAAAGCGTTGTTGGGTAGCTATGCTGAAATGAGACAGCCTGACTCTAGACCGGACAGATGGTTCATCTCTCCCTGGTGCAGCTGTCAAACCATCTGGCCCATAATAATATTTTGATTCATCTTTCACTATTCTGGTGCCGGATGTAATATCTATTGTCTTCATGACCTTTGTCTCCAGATCTCAAACTGGAGAAGTCACAAGCTCTGACTCTGTAGAGGTTGTGGCTTCAGTGTAAGGGGAGACAATTGAGGTAAAAAAAAGCCCCCGACAACTTCTGGCATGCCAGGTGCTGATGTCTACTATATGTTAGTGCTGGGGTTTGCGAAAGCTCGACAGTTGTGTGATGTGGACTGTTTAGTGTCGTCTTGCTTTCCTTTTTGATCAGCAATGCCATTCCATAAACCTCTGGATTTTTTTTTAACCACCACTAGATCACCCGTGTTGCAAAGTGACAGAACAATTATCAAATATCAGCCAACAGCAACAGTGCACCAATGGCAAGAAATATAAGTGATGGTCAGATAAGTGGGAGGGAATCAAATTATAATTGCTTTTGCTACCACTTTCTCTTGAATGTATACAGCTCACGTGGGCTCCTCACAATGCCAGAGCCAGGTGAGCTTCCCCATATCACAGACCCCGCCCCCCCATTGGCGCACCCATCTTGTTGATTGCAGCAAGGTTAATTTCAAAAGGAACCCCTCTCTTATGGGAACGTTTCTTCCTGACCTAATTAAATTCATGTTTTAAAGGCAGCTGACTGAGCAAATCTTTCCTGAATTAAAGTAAGAGGGTGAGTTTGTTCATTGCAAACATTGGGTTGAATTAATACAGAAATATGAATGCTCACAGGCTGGAAATAAGGGAAGTGAGTTCAAAGTCTTTGTGAAGATGTTGTAGCTCAGGTTGTGGATGAGATTGTTGACTCACTCGTCAAGCTGGTGGGTTTGTTTGCAGGTGGTTTGTCACCATGCCGGGTAACATCACCAACGCACCTACCAGGGCACACTGATGATGATGAAATGTCTGCAAACAAGCTCACCAGTTCAGGCGAGCAAGTCGACAACCTCGTAAGAAGTGAGTCTAAAAGGTTTAAAAAATACAGATCAATCGCGGAGTTGCTTGAGAAGAATTGAAAGTTGGAACCATCACAGTAAAGGTTACCGGTGTCATCGGCATTGCAGGTGAACAGCCTGCTTCACAATCCTTATGTGTCAGGGTTGTTGAAATTCTGTAGTTCTGACCTCTCTTCTAACTGATAGGATCCATACCAGCTCTTCAACAACCCCCTGCTATTTATGTGCTTGCAGAAGATTTGTGGATACACTTTAACTTCAATTGCCATTCCATTCTCATATTCAGGTCTTTCCAATCTTAATTTTCTCCTGTCTCTGCCCCTCCCTCCCCCGTCACATTAGCAAATGATACTTAATGATATATTCCCTAATCTTGACCACTTGTCTGAGAGCATTGAAGTATTTCTTCCTTCACAGGAACATGGGAGTCATGGGTTGGGTCAGTATTAATTACTCCTTCCTACTGGCCCTGCAGAATGTGAGCGGTGAGCCACCTTCATAAACTGCTGTTGTACATGTCGTGTGAATCCACCCACCGTGTTGTTAGGCAGGGAGTTCTAGTATTTGGACCCAACGCTGGGTGATGGAGTAGCCAAACATTTCCAATGTGTGACTTCTCATGGAACTGGTGGAACTTGGTGTTTCCATGCATTTGCTGTTCTTGTCCTTCTAAGTTATGGATGTTATGGGTATGGAAGGTGCAGCCCAAAATGCTTCAGTGAGTTGCTTCAGAGCACCTTGTAGATAGTATCCATAGCAGTGAATATTCAAGGTGTTTGATGGCAGGCTGTTTGATGGCATGGTTCCTGCCTGTTGCTGTAACCACACTCATCCAGGCAGGTCAGGAATATTCCATCACACTCCTGACTTCTGCTCTGTACATTGTGGGCAGGCTTTTGGGAGACAATCACTCATTGCTGTATTCCTCACCTCTGACCTCCTTTTGTAGCCACAGTTATATAGATGCTCTAGTTCAGTTTCTGGTCAATGGTTGAAAGTGGAGGATTCGGTGATGGTGATACCAAAGAGCAAATGTCAATGGCCTCTTCAGGTGTTGTGTCTAGGTCCTGGGGTTAAGTTCCTGGCAGTGACTTCCAGGTTATTTTCTTCTACTGTTTTCACTGTTACTTTGAAAGATCTCCGGATATCCTGTGATAGATTGACTCACTCCACTGCTCAACTTCCTACATTGTCTCCAGCACAGCATCTAGGAGCTCTCTGACTAATTGCTCCAGCACTGATGTTTCTACCTGTGCAGCATGTATTTCTCAGCCATACTCGAGACTTGCTGAATCATCGTTTTTAAGAAATGGTGATTGGTTTCTGTTGATACATGAATGAGGGTTTACCTGCTCAGTGTGCTGCCACTCAGAAGTGGGTTTTGCACTGGAGTACACTCCACATCAAAGAAAACAGCAGGCCCTACACTGTTCTCAGTGTCTGCTGATTAATTGTATATCAGTACTCCCTTACCCATCACCAAAACTTGTTTTGTTTCAGTCCACCAATCTCATTGATTCACAGAATCTCCGCAGTTTGGAAAAAGGCCATTTGGCCCATTGAGTTCACACCCTCTGAACAACATCCCACCCAGAACCCCCCTCACTCTAACTCTGTAACACAGTGTTTTACCATGGCTAACCCACCTAGCCTAGACACTACAGGCAATTTATCACGGACAATTCACCTAACATCCAGGATTAGATTAGATTACTTACAGTATGGAAACAGGCCCTTCGGCCCAACAAGTCCACACCAACCCTCCAAAGAGCAACCCACCCAGACCCATTCCCCATACACCTAACACTACGAGCAATTTAGCATGGCCAATTCACCTAACCTGCACTTTCTTTTGGACTGTGGGAGGAAACCGGACCACCCGGAGGAAACCCACGCAGAGAGAATGTGCAAACTCCGCACAGACAGTTGCCTGAGGCGAGAATTGAACCCAGGTCTCTGGCGCTGTAAGGCAATAGTGCTAACCACTGCGCCACCGTGCTACCCACCCTTGAATTCTGGTTTAATTTGACATTTTGGCTCTTTAATATTGCCGCCACAATTATCAGATACAAACACTGTCTCTTCTGAGTCAGTATTCCTTGGAAAATGTCCAACAGCAAACACTCATGCATCATTTTTATCACTGCTTTAGTTTTCTTATATGTGGACATTAACTATAACCCTTTCACAAAGATCAAATGGTTCTTATTTTGGTTGTTAATTGGCTTAATTTCTGTAATTAAATGTAACTTTCCATGATATGTTTTGAAATATTGGTCATATTAAATTAACATGAGACAATTTGACAAATTACACATTGATGCTTGAGTAATAGCTGCAAACATTCAGTCCCCATCTCTCCAATTAGCCTTCATTGTGGCTACAGAAATAAAAAAAATGATATCACCCACATTGGACATAAATGTCTTTTAAAAATATTTATCTCTCAAAATACTTAGGCCCTTTCTCCCTTTTTGAAAATGAGTGAAATTCCTGCTCTTAATATAATTTACTGCTTCAATCGAGAAATCACTGGAGTCTTTGCCTTTAGAATGTTTGCTTTTTGTGAAGATGATTTTATTAGCGTTAATGAGATACTGGCAGCCAGTCAGGGTGCTTTGCAATATGAACCATTACTGATTCTAAACATCTTGCAATATACTAGGGTGCTTGGCATGCTGTAAGCGACAGAGGAACAGCTGGAACGTGGGATTATGCTGGATAGCTCTTTTTCAGCTGAATGACCTCTCTGTGTGCCATCATCTCACTATATTCCTGTGTTTCTACAAGCCATTAAATTGGGATTAAGAGAGCACTCGCATATCATCTTCCAGAATGCTAGGAGATTTCAAAGTGCCTCACTGTGAAGGAAGTGTTTTTGAAGCTTGGCATCGATTGTAATTTAGAACAGTGTAATGTAACAGCGGCCAATTCATTCATTGCAAAGTCCCACAAACTATAATAAAGTGTACAGCCTGAGTACCTGTTTTAGTAATGTTGTTGGAGGTGTAAGTGCTTGTTCAGACTCTTCCCTGGTCTTTTACGAATAGCATAATAGCTTTCACATTGAAATGAGCCAGCAATCTAAAACACTCCATCTGATAGGCATTCTCTTAGTACTCAATTGGAGGTTACATTTTCAAGTCTTTGCTTGAACTCAAGAGCTGCTTCAGAACTGAGAGTGTTTTTTACTGGGTTCAGGTTATTTACATGCTACACAGGGTGGTGGTTATTGAATTAGACAATTTTGTGGGAAGTAACTCAAAAACAAGTGCAAAAACAATACACTGGTATTGTTAACCCCAAGCATGTGTTGAGGATATTCTTTCTTCCAGCCTCAAGCAGTTTGGAATGTCAAGAACTGACTGCTACCTTCGAACCTGAAAGTAGAACATTGTAGTCAATAAATCCTGAAGCAAGTCTATTCTAAACCAATGGTAATACGCAATGTGACATGATGAATTAATAACCTCATATTAAAGGAGCATCTAGGAAACAGTGATCATAACATGATAGCATTTTGTGTTCTGTTTCAGTCTGAGCAGGCTTTAGATTAACATTTTAGATGTAAATAAAAACAATTTTTGTATGAAGGCAAAAATGGACTAGAAAATTAAAATGTAGGACAGTAGAAACGTAGAAGATTAAAATACATGCTCAATAAATCTCTGGAAAATTTTATCTCTGTGTTAAAGAAAACTCCTAACAGAAAGATGTACCTTTGTGAATAGGAAGTTAAGGATTATATCAAATTGAAAACAACACTGTCCACTTCTGTGTTAGAAGTTTGGACACATATTCAGAAATAACA
Source organism: Hemiscyllium ocellatum (assembly GCF_020745735.1). Lineage (NCBI taxonomy): Eukaryota > Metazoa > Chordata > Chondrichthyes > Orectolobiformes > Hemiscylliidae > Hemiscyllium > Hemiscyllium ocellatum. The sequence continues at coordinate 53,875,258 of NC_083420.1, forward strand.
AGGAATGATTGGAAAATAATAAATTTAAAAATGTTAAAAAGAAAGCTAGCTGCAAATATTGCAACAGATATTAGGAGTTTCTACAAATATTTAAAAAATGAAAGAGTAAATAAAACATGCGTTGCCATCTGGAGAATGAGTCTGGGGAATTATTTACAGGATAGAAAGAAATGCCGGAGGTGTGAAACAGATGCTTTGTTTCTGTCTTCATTGCAAAAGACTTTAAAAAATCTTCCCATGGGTACCTGAAGATCAAGAAATAAAAATGAGGGAGAAATTGCTCTGGGTCTAGAGTCACATGTAGACCAGACCAGGTGAGGATGGCAGATTTCCTTTCCTAACCAGACAGATTGTTACACCAAGCAACATACGGCTGCCATTAGATTAACTTGTTATTCCAGATTTTTATTGAATTCAATTACCACCATGTGTTGGGATTCAATCCATGTTCTCAGAGCATTAGCCTGGAGTTCGGAATTCCTAGTCCAGTGACAATTTCATTACACCATTGCCTCTCAAGTTACAATGAATGCAGTATGAGGCAAATAACTAGTTGCAGTGTGTATGTGTGGCATGAGAACTGATTCCTTCTGCTCTCAGCCCTGTACCATCCATCAATTGTTAGAGAGTCTTGCAGCTCAGGAGGACAGGAAATCAGTTCCATGCCTCTGTGTACTCTAATGCAGGCCTTGCATTAGCTGTGTGTATCATAGCTGATAGACGCTTCTTTTAAGACTGCCATTGCCTGTGACCAGCGTTTGCACCACATATTGACATTTTTAATCAACCTCTATTCAGACATCTACTTACACACCTCAGGGGCAGGTGCACCCAGGTCTTCTGGCTCCCAGGGAGGGGGACTACCACAAGAGCCCAAATTTTGATCAACCTGTCTAGCCATGTCATTCTACCCCTCTGGAACAGATGGAGATTGCACCTCCTAGCTCAGAGGTAGAGGCACTACCATAAGAGTCCTATTTGCACCACACACACACCGATTTTTCCCAATCAAACTGCTCAGAGATGTTATCACACACCTCTGGAGCAGGTGGGGCTTGAACCCGGGCCTCCTGGTCCAGGGAATAGGGACACTGCCAATGAGCTACAAACTCGCCCCTTACACCACAATGGATGCATAGCACATGCATGATGATATGATTGCAAAATGATTTCAACTAGATTCTGCATGTTCATAAATGATGCAATTTCCCCTTGAAGGGTTTCCCATTGTGCAGGTGTCGAGTCCATATTTTGGCCACCAAAGTGACACTGATTATTCAGATCAGACATGATCTTATAGAATGGCAGAGTAAGCTTGAAGGGCCGAGCGGCCTGCTCTTGTTCCTCATTTGCATGTTTGTATATTCAAACGTTTGAAACTGCCCACTCCGGGTGTGGCCATAGCCATTTTCCATTCACAATTTCCAAAGGCAGTGTGAAAATGCTAAAGCGTACTGTAAGTGGACTGGAGATGACCTTGACAGTGGGGAGAGGCTGACAGATTCGTGGACGTGGGACGTGAGCAGCCCATGTCACGTATCCTGAGGCACTGGTGCCAGATTCCAAGATGGAGGTTCAGTGAAGCACGTAGAAAGCTGCACGAAGGTTCACAATAGAAATTCTCAGCATCAAGTTTCTATCCAGAGGTGGAGATAGAATGAAGAGTTGCAGGAGGTCAGATAAGGTAGCAATGATGGTGATAATGAATGATAATCCCCTTTAATAGGCATCAACTGCTCACTAGCGAGAACCTTGTTTTTTGACATCTGGAAGGTCATTGGAAGTTACTTGTGACTTTTTGCTGCAAATGCACAATGTGTACAGACTGATCCGTAAGGTGGCCATAGTGCTTTCTCAAGACTCTTGACCAAACTGCATTGGTGAGAGGCTGTCACTAGGGTGGCATAGTGGCTCAGTGGTTCGCACTGCTGCCTTACTACACCAGGGACCTAGGCTTGATTCCACCCTCGGGTGCAGAGCTTTCACGTTCTCCCCATGTCTGTGTGGGTTTTCCCTGTGTGCTCCGGTTTCCTCCCATAGTCCAGAGATGTGCAGGTGAGGGTGGATTCACCATGGAAAATGCAGAGTTACAGGTATGGGTGGGATGCTCTTTGGAGGGTTAGTGTGAACTCAGTGGGCTGAATGGCCTGCTCCAACGCTGTAGGGATTATATTCATGAAACTGCTCTCTGTTCCTGAAACCAGAAACATCAAAATCTAAGCAGCTTGAAAGGTTCTTTTTAAAGTTTGTGAAAGTAGCTACATCAATGCCATTGATTTCAATATTTTGATCAGTGTCAAACATTGCTAAACATCAACATGGCTAATAAAAGGGAAGCTAAGTGACTGGAATATCTGACACTTTTTATTTTGCCTCAGGGCACAATCAAGCATACATTGGCAATTTAAAAGAAATGCGTGCATCCATCAATGCTGAATCTTGATGGAGACTACTAATAGTTGGACTAATCAACTCACAGACATAAAGCCCCTTTAGGATATGCAGATTAGCAAATAATTGCAAATTGTTGATAATCAGTGGAAAAACAAGTGCTCCAAAAAGCCACAGATTTAGTCCACTGACCGATCGGTTACCCAAGGGTAAACTGCCTCTTGATCTAATTCCACTCCTTACAGTGACATTTCTGTCTACCATCAACCTATTCAGGCAAACTTTGCAAATCATATGCTGTTAGACTCAGGAAATTACTGACCTTGAAATGAGAACAGAAGTTTCTGGAAACGCTCAGCAGGTCAGTTGAGTGAAATCGCGTCCACTGGACTTGCTGAGCTTTTCCAGCAATTTCTTTTATTGTTTCTGATTTACAGCATCTGTAGTTCTTTCGCTCTTAATTATAGACCTTGATTTTAACGGATTTCCTTCTCCCAACCCTTGCCAGCACCCCTGCCCTTCCAGGCTGGAAAGAAAGAGATGGGGTGGATCTAAGCCAGAAAATAGAATGTAAAAAGCATGACAGGTGTCCTCTGCAGGCCTCAACAAAGCAAGTGTTAGTGAGGTATTAGGGGAATCAGGTCAGAGGTCAAACATTGAGACTACCTCATGCGCGCCACTGTACATGTGGTGTATTGATCCTGACCACATCAGAATCTGCAGCCTTTGTGATTATATCCTCCTTATGGTGTGGCCACCAGCACTGCACACTGCTCTCCAACTGTGGCCAAACCAATTTCTCATGCAGCTCCATCACAAGCTCCCTGCTCATGTATTGAGTGCCTTAATTAGTAAAGTTAAAAATCACACAACACCAGGTTATAACCCAACAGGTTTATTTGGAAGCACGAGCTTTCGGAGTGCTGCCCCTTCGTCAGGTAGCTAGTGGGACAGGATCATAGGCACTCAGAATTTATACTCAAACATTCATAGTGTCATGTAACTGATACGATATATTGAACAAACCTAGATTGCTTTTATCTTTAGAATGACCCTCCTCATCTTGATTAATAAAGGCAAGTGTCCCCACTGTCCTTTAACCATCTGTTCTGCTATTTTCAAAGAATTATGGACACCAAGGTCTCTTTGATCTTCAGTATGAACCTGGTGCCTATCATTCATAGTGGCTTTGTTAGTCATTTCAAAATGCATCACCTCACACTTTTCAGGATGAAATTCCATTTGCCACTGTTCGGCCCAACTGACCAGCCCACACATACCATCCTGTCGCCTCAGACTTTCCTCCTCACCATTTACCATGGCACCAATTTTAGTGCCACCTGCAAGCTTACTGATTAACCTTCGACAAATTGTTAAGGCACAATACATACATCCTGGGACCTAACAGCGAACCCTATGGTACACCACCAGCCTTGAATAGGGTTTCTGGTAATCCTTTCACAGTTGTAGCAGTCAAGTGGGAGAACCAAAGGATTATGGGAGCAGGACTAGGCCATCATCTGGCAAGAACTCTTCCATTATTTATGATTGATTTACGAAACATGGTCCCATCTAATCTTCAATTCTAAAGTACCCTTTCTGTTGATATTAAGGCAAAAAAACCATTTTGTTACAAAGCTAAATACGGTGATCGAATGTCTAAATAAATGACTAATCAGGTGGAGATCTAGAGAGCAATTGAGTCCTTTTGGGCTGCATTGTAAAATATTTGCGCAATCCTTCCCATATTAAAAGCTGCAATAGATCATCGATACCATGTTACTAAGATGTTAAATGCACAAAAAATATACAGTATGGAAACAGACCCTTCGGTCCAACTCATTTCCACAGACCAGATATCCTAAATAAACCTAGTCCCATCATGTTGAATTTACATTAGAATTAATTTCACATCCAAACGTGTGTTTCATAATGATTTGAAAGGAATTTGTGGTTAGAAAAGTTGCTCTTTTCAGCTTGCAGGGACAATATAGAGTTGACAGTTGATCCAATGTCCTATGGTCCTGGACATCTGTTCCTTGAGAGAAGCCGAACAGTGATTAACAGTATGAACAATCTGACGCTGTCCTTGAGAGAGGTTATGTTGCCATGAACACATTGCTCACCCATCTTATTGACCCAAATGTCTTCGGCATTGTTTATCCTCATGTCAAACTTTCACAGAGAGACATTTGTTTGTCTCTTCTCCTCTGTATTTGGAATCAACATGCATTGACAGGTCTATTACATCCTGATAGAGGTTCGATTGCAATTTCAGTGTGCAAAGCCGCAATTTCACAACTTAAAGCTTTAGCGTAAGCTCGAAATAGATTAAGCTGGATTCACATCCTGCTGGTACATCAGCAATGATTCAAGGATTCTATTCATTGACCTGCTGCTGTCTCCTCAGATTTTTAATTCAGAATAATTTAGGGGTAGCAGTGCTGCTGCTCTGGGTTACTTCTGATGGAAGTAAGAGAAATATTATTTCAGTGTTGGAGCTAATTAAAGAGGATAATGCTTTCTTGCGGAACTGGACTAAGGATAAGCAGAAATCTTGTCCAGGGTGGCACAGGACTGGCAGCTTAATGAGCCAGGGTACAGATGCTTTAGGTGGGACAGAGGTTTTGGAAAGTGCTATTGATGCTTTACTACTTAAATTAGGATTTAAGTGGAAGCTGTAGCGGGAATTGAAGACAGTTGCTGTGTAAGGTAATGGTTCTGAAAGAGTTAATGCTGCAGACTGCAATAGGTTACACTCAGTCTGATGATATACTGTCCTGAGTGGAGAATTTTATGTTTCTAACTAACTTTCTCTCAATTTATTCTTGTTCAACATTTTTCTGGGCAACTGTTGCAAGTTTCCAATTTCCTCACTTCCTAGTATCTTTTGCAGAATGATAGTGTTTCTTTCAAATTGTTGTTATTCTTAAATTCATTATTAAGACTCAGATGATGCATCCTTTTCCGAGAGTCTTTCTTTCTCCCTGGGATGAATCGTTGCTGAAAGCTATTAAACATCTCTTCAAAAGTCTGCTGCTACATCTCTACTAATCTATCTTTTAACCTCGTTTTGTAGTTAACGTTAACTATTGAATTACTGGCATGTTGGTAGAATAGAATAGAACAGAATAGAACACAATAGAATAGCCTTTATTATCCCATGCACTGGAGTGAGTGCAGTGACAAGTTTGTAATGTTGCTTATTGGTGCCATATTAGGTACAGGGTACCTAGGTACAGATACTTTAATTGTTGCTACAGAATTGAAATAGTAAAAGAAATAAATTAGCAGCGGAATATAGAGTTTAACACATCCAGAATGATAAAACAAAGTATCTTTAAAGTACTCAAGTTATGGTCATTTTTCAATGACTCCGTACCCACTTGGCTTCAGAACACAAGACCATGCTGCCTTCGTGCACCAGGCTCCAGCCTGTGACGCACCTCCAGGTCTCATTTCCCCTGGCCAGCCCAGGCTCACTTCACGCTCTGGGATTGGGATTTCAATTAGAGTAAGATGAGGCAATAGCACCTATCACTGTGACACCACTGGTGTAACATCACACCCGGAATTACCTTGCTAAACACAACCTGCACTCTTTAAGACTGGCAAGGATAAAATCAGCATAATTAGCTCTGTTTTTCCCAACTTGCACCCTAATACTATTCAGAATTAGAATTTCATATTCAGTTTGAGTGTGAGAAACTTTGGTTGGAAACAATTGTGTTTAACTTAAATGAAGGAAATTACAAAGGACATATTAATAGGAATGATAGTAAGCAAGCATGGACAGATATTTAAGGAGATAATTCATGACTCTCAGCAAAATGCATCCTTGTAAAGAGAAAAGATGCTAAAAGTGGGATAAACCAACTGTGGCTAACCAAGGGAGTTAAGGAGAATATTAAATTGAAAGGAAAAGCACGCACAGAGACCAAAGTCAGTGATAGCCCAGGGACTGGGATAAATGCAGAATTCAACATAGGAGGACTAAGAAGTTAATAAAGACAGAGAAAATAAACAATGAGGGAAAACAAATAAAGAGTATAAAAACTGACAATAAGAGCTTCTTTAAATACACAAAAAGGAAGAGAGAGGTCAAAGTGAACATAGGGTCCTTATAAAATGATTCTGAAGACACAGTTAGGGGGAACAAGGAAATAGCAGAAGAGATATGACAGACATGTCAGTCTGTCCAATGGAAGATACTTAGAAGATTCCATTGTTACCAAGGGGGAGGAATTATGGACCATCACCATTACCAAAGAAGTAGTATCAGACAAGCTGAAGGGGCTAAAGGCAAATAAGTCCCTTGGTCCCTAGGCTTGCATCCTAGAATTCCAAAAATGGTAGCTACGGAGATAATGGATATGTTGGTTATAATTTCCCAAAGATCATTGGATTCTGGAGGAGTACCAGAGAATTGTAAAAGTGCTAATGTAACATCCCTACTCAAAATGTGAGGGAGGTGAAAAGGGGATAACTATAGACTGATTAGCAACACATCTACTATTGGAAAAGTGTTGGAATCAACTACTAAGGAAATAATGGCAGAACATTTGGAAAATCATAATGTAATCAAGCAGTGTCATCATGGTTTTGTGGAAAGGATATTGTAACTGACTAATTTACGAGAGTTTTTCGAGGAATTCTCAAGCCAGGTGGATACAGGGAAACTAGCAGAGTGTTGCATTTGAACTTCCAGAAGGTGTTCGATTAGGTATCTCACAAAAAGTTGCCCTAAGGTACAAGCTCACAGTATTGGAGGTAGAATATGGGCATAGACAGACAACTGGCTCATGGGCTGGAAACAGTGAGTGGGAATAAGGGCTTCTTTCTCCGGTTGGTGACCCATGACTAGTAGGGTTCCCCATTGATCAATGCTGGAACTCACAGCTGTGTACAATATATATTACTGACTTGGAGGGAGAAAGTGAATGCACTGTAGCTACATTTTCAGAGGACACAAAGATAGGTAGAAAGACAGGTTGCGTGAGAGGGATACAAAGGGTTGCAGAGAGATATTGATAGGTTAAATAAGGGGGCAAAAATAGAAAATTGAGTAAAATGTGAGAAAATGCATAATTGTTCATTTTGGAAGGGAGAACAAAAAAAAACAGAATATTATTTAAATGGAGAGAAACTGCAGAAAGCTGCAGCATAAAGGGATTTGTGGATGAAACACAGAAAGCTAGCCCATGGGTGCAGCAGGTAATCAGGAAGGCTAATGGAATGTTAGTCCTTACTTCAAGGGAGTTGGAACATAAGAGTAGGGCAGTCTTACCTCATCTGTACAAGTTGCTGATGAGACCACATCTGGAGCACTGTGGGCAGTTTTGGTCCCCTTATTTAAGGAGAGATATTTCATTGGAGGCAGTTCAGACAAGGTTCACTCGGGTGATCCCTGGTATGGAGGGATTGTCTTATGAGCAAAGATTAAGCCGATTGGGGATGTACTCACTAGAGTTTAGAAGAATTAGAGATGATCTCATTGAAACGTATAGGATTCATAATGGACTTGACAGGATAAATGTTGAGAGGATGTTCCCCTCATGGGAGAGTCTAGGACCAGAGGGTATAGCCACAGGATAAAGGGGCATCAATTGAAGACTGAGATGAAGAGGAATTTCTTTTCTTAGAGAGTTGAGAATCTTTGGAACTCTTTGCCACAGAGAGCTGTGGGGGCAGAGTCCTTGTGTGTATTTAACACTGAGACAGATTGATTCTTGATCAGTCGAGGAATCAAGGGTTATAGGGAAAATGCAGGAAAGTGCATGTTAGGAATGTCAGCTCAGCCATGACCCGAATGAATGGTGGAGCAGGCTCGTGGGGTCAAATGGCCTATTCCTGTTCCTATTTCTTATGGTCTTACGGAAGTAAATTGCGTTAGGGATCCCATTAGGGTAGCACTGACGGCATTTAGTTCACTGTCAATGTAAAGCCATGTATGTGAGTAAAGACACTACTTTGCCTGCACTCCAGGTTGTTTTACTACTTTGAAAGTTTTCCTCCCCACTTTAGTTATAGTTTGTTATAGTCAGCCTTGTAAAACCATCCTGGTATTGACTGGGTACAAGGTTTACCTGATGGAAAAACTTCCATTAACTTTGGGGTGAAGGAGATGAAAGAGCAGGCACTGACATTGCGACTGTGTTGGAGCGTTTATTTCTGCGAGGCATATGTTTATGCAACAGGGACTATAGACTCAGTCAGTCTCAATATAGATTTCTCTAGACGTTAATGCCTCAGAACATTGCACATTAATGTGATATGCCAGCTGTTGACTCATGTCTTGTTGTCCAGTACAGCAGCATTATCTGCACCAGTCACGTCCCCCAATGCAATGCATTTTGACCTATGCCACATTAATCAGACAGGAGCTCAGCACTGCCTCAAGAAGGTCTATTCAATCATTCTGAGCAGTTCATTTCCTTCCCACTGGAACCAGAAATATATAGCAAGAACGGAAGGTACTGTGGTTGTGTAGTTCTCAGGGTTGCAAAGAAACTTGTCTTCTCAAAAGCCCATACAAAAAACCTTTTCCAATTTCATGAACAGGAAAGCTTTTTTTTCAAGCTTATTTACAATGTCACACTGCACATGAATACCTATTGCCCAGAGGAAGTAAATTCATAACCTGACTCAATATGGTTTTTGTGAATGTGGAGTACTGACTGGTAAGTTTAGCAGCATTTATTACTATGGGGAAGCAGTGGACCAGAGTCATTATAACATAGAAGGAGGCCATTTGGTCAATTGAGACCATGCTAGTTCTCGTTAACCCGATCAGTCCTGTTTCTTCCCATAGCCCTGCAAGTTAGGTTTCTTCAAATTGCCATCCAAATGACCTTGAAATAATTTAAGGCTTCCATTTCTATCACCCTGAGGGGGAGGTGCCAGTGTCAGACAGGAGTGGACAAAGTCAGAAGTCACATGACACCAGGTTATAGTCCAACAGGTTCAATTAAAATCACAAGCTTTCACAGCACTGGGAACATCACTTCACCTGATGAAGGAACAGTGCTCTGAAAGCTTGTGATTTCAAATAAACCTGTTGGACTATAACCTGGTGTCATGTGACTTCCAACTTCGATCATCAGTGGAGGCAGCCAGTGTTTTTGCAATATATATTCATTTATAGCCATCTGTAGCTAAGCCAGTGTTTAATGCCCATTCCAAGTGTCCTTGAAAAGGTGATGGCGAGCTGCTGCAGTCCCTGGTGATAGGGTGCCCATACATAGGAAGGGAGTTTTGGGATATTGATGCAGGGACAGTAAATAAATAGCGAGATAGTTCCAGTTGAGCGTAGGGTGTGGCTTGGAGAGGAACAAGTAGATGGTGGTACTGTGTGCTCTGCTGCCCCTTGTCCTTCAAAGTGGTTCAGATTTTGGAAGGCGCTGTCAAAGGGGTCATGGTGAGATGTTACAGCTCATCTTATAGATGGTACACACAGTCGTCACTGAGTCTGTATGGTGAAGACAGTTGACATGGTGGATTGGGTGTCATTCAAGTGGACCTGGATGGCATCAAGCTTCTTGAGTGCTCTCATCCAGGCAAGAGGGGTATAATTCATCAGAATCTTCACTTGCTTCTTGTAGACGCAAAAATTGTATTCAGTTTTTTATGGATTTCCTTTTTGACGGGAGTGATAAAATACTTGTTGATGGCATCTAATATTTTTCGTGTCTAATTTCATCGCCTGTCACAGGTACACAGTTACTGTCAGGGTGAGTGAGAGGAAATTGAGTTTTTTTAATTAAACAACCCACAAATGTGTCCTGCAAAACCAAACAGACAAAGCTGAGTAAATGTAACACAAGAGGGAGCAAAGCTTGGTCAGCAAACCTGAGTCCCATCTATGTTTTAGTGCCAGCTCTACATTCCTTAATTTATTATTTTTAATTTAAGTCAATAACTTCCCTCCCCAAAGATATTTCTAAATTTTTCTCACAGGGAATGTTTGAGGCATGAGTAAGGGAAAATTAGATAAATTTAAACAAGGAATTAGGAAGATTAAAAGGGGCAACAAAATTCCCTTGACAGGTAAGAAAAAGAAGAATCTCATGACATTTTATACATATATTAGGAGCAAAAGGGCAACTAGGGAAAGTTCGGTCCACTCAAGGACAAAAGGGAGAATTTGTACATGGAGCCAGAGAAAGCGGTGAGGCCCTTAATGAGTATTTTGCATTGGTATTCACCAAGGAGAAAGACATGGATGTTGGGAAAATCAGGGAGGGGAAGGCTTACTTTCTGGGGCATGCCAATATTCAGAAGGAGGAGGTGTTTGGTGTCTTGAAAAACATTAAGGTAGATAAGACCATAGGGCCTGATGGGATCTACCCCAGTATTCTGAGGGAGGAAGGGGAGGAGATTACTGGAGCCTTGGCAGAGATCTTAGTCAGAGAGTCATACAGCACGGAAACGGAGTCTTTGGTTCAATTTTTTGGTTGAAACCCTTTGGTTCAATTTGTCTCTGCCAACGAGACATCCCAATCTGACTTAGTCCCATTTTCCAGCACTTGGCCCACAGTCCTCTAAACCCTTCCTATTCATGTAGCCATCCATGTTATAATTGTATCAGCTTCCACCACTTCCTCAGGCAGCTCACTCCATACACATATCATCGTCTGTATGAAAAAGATACCCCTCGGGATCCTTTTAAATTCTTTTCCTCTCACATTAAACTTATGCCGTCTAGTCTTGGACTCCCCCACCTTGAGAAAAAAAATACCTTGGATATCCACTCTACCTATGCCCCTCATGATTTATAAGCTTTGGCATTCTCTTTAGCCACAGGTGAGGTCCCAGAAGATTGGAGAATAGCCAATGGTTTTCCTTTGTTTAGGAAGAGCAAGACAAACAATCCAGAAAATTATGAGTATTACATCAGTGGTTGGGAAATTACTGGAGCAGATCCTTAGGGACAGGATTCAGTTTCATTTGGAAAGTAATAGGCTTATTAAGGATGGTCAGCACAGCTTTCTGAGTCTTTCTCACAAATTTATCTGAGTATTCTTAGGAAGAGACAAAGATGATTGTTGAGGCTAAAGCAGTGGATGTTGTCTATATATGGTTTTCATGAAAGCATTTAACAGCTCCCTGAAAGTGGCATCACAAGTGGATAAGGTGATAAAAAATGTATTTGCCTTCATTAGTCAGTATTGCATATAAAAGTTGGCAAGTCATGTTACAGCTGTATAAGACTTCAGCCAGGCCACGTTTGGAGTAGTGTGTGCTGATTTGGTGGCCTCACTATCGGAAGGATGTGGAGGCTTTGGAGAAAGTACTGAAAGGTTTATGAGGTTGTTGCCCGGATTGGAGAGTATTAGCTATAAGGAGACGTTGAATAGAGTCGAATTGTTTTTGCCAGCCCGGCAGGGACTGAAGGGTGCGAGCTGATAAAAGTATATAAAGCTATGAAAGGCAAGGTAAGGGTGGAAAATTGAAGTCCTTTTCCCAGGATGGAAATGTCAAATCTGGGGGAGGGTGTAGGTGAGAGGCAGAAAGTTTAAAGGTGATGTGTGAAGAATGTGTTTTTCACTCTGAGTGTAGTCGGTGCCTGGAACGTAGAACTAGTGGAGGTGGTAAATCAGATACAATTATAATGTTTGTGAAGCATGTAGAGAGACACATGAACAGAGGGAATAGAGGACACAGATGATGTGCAAGCAGATGGGGTTAGTTTGGAATGTCACCATGGTTGGTACAGACATGGTGGGCTGAATGGCCTGGTCCTTTGCTGTACTGGTCTATGTAAATCTTTGAATGACTGATACTTGTTGCACCAAATTGCAGCATCTCACAGAGGCTGCCTACGGATCAAAGATGCTGAGATAGTTATCATCACCATCCTCAGAGGTATCCTGAGATCTGTCTCTTTTATTCATTGTACAATTGTCACATATGCTCCAACTAGACATTTCACATGGCCCACATTGAAGGAATTGAAGCAGATCTCAGTAAATTAGAGGCTGTTATGGCTGGACTTATTAAAATAATGTTAGAACCCAATTTATGCCAATGTAGAAGTGGGAATTTGGAACAACTCATCAATGGCTTTTCAGTCATTGGTAAATGTTTAGGAAGCGGCTGCTGGTTCAGAGCTGGATTAACAAGAGTGGGAAGCCAGGGTCTAAGGTGTTGTCTTCACTTGGTGCCTGTAAACTAGGAGAGGATGGATTTATTTGGGCAAGAATGATTTCTTAGCTTAGTTTGCAATTGTGTAAGGTGGTCCAACGTTAATTTTGCAGCAAAACTTCCACCAAAATTAACCTTGATTCTAATCTGTCCAACATGTCTCTCAGGAGATAGCAGTTTGAATTGGATCGGAAAAGTTGATATATTTTGATGTACAAGACAGCACAGTTGTGCTAAATGTTCATCATTTTTGTGGCAATTTATACATTTTATTTCATTGACTAACATCTGAAAATAAGCATGGCGGAAAGGTTAATGATTCTGCATGTGGTCTGACCTGTACATAGATTCTCGGGAGGAGCAGACAGAGGCAGAGCTGAATTCTCTAATGGATGATTGTATGCTGCGGCCTGTCACTGAGTGCAGTTCCTGCAGGTGGGAACTTTCTGAGCCACTGAGCAACAGGCCCCAGATACAATGCACAGTCTTTCCACAGAAATGCACAAAAAAGACAGGCAGATTATCAAGCCCATTCAGTTTAGCCCATCCAGCAGATGGTACCATCTCACTTGCTGCAGTCTTGCCACCTAATGTTGAACCCCACAGCATGCCCATTTCAGGGAAATCTCCAGGCAATTCCTTCCTTATTCACTGAGGCTCCAGAAGAGCCACATTACACTCTAACCCGATCATGAAATCCCAGCAGCTATGAATTTGAGGTGAGATTCGTCCTGAATTAGTATGATCCACCTGCATACAAATAATTCTCAATTAATTTACAATTGATAGTTTCCCCTCAGAGCTGCCTTTGTGAGCTACTGCAGCCTGCATGCTGTAGGTAGGAGACCCACAATGCACGTGGGGAAGGAATTCCAGGATTTTGACCCAGCGACAGTGAAAGAACGGCGATATATTTTCAAGTAGGGATTGTGAGTGGCTTGGAGGGTGACTTCCAGATAGTGGTTTTCCCATGAATCTGCTGCCCCTGTCCTATGAGATGGAAATGGTCATGAATTTGGAAGATGCTATCTCTGGACCTTTGGTGAATATCTGCAGTGCGCCTTGTACGCAATGCTGCTACTGAGCATTGGTGATGGAGGAAGTGGATGTTTGGGGATGTGGTGCTGATGAAGTGGACTGTTTTGTCCTGGATGATGTCAAGCTTCTCGAGTGTTGTTGGAGCTGCCCCCATCCAGGAAAGTGGGGAGATTCCAGCACACTCCTGACTTGTGCCTTGGAAATGGTGGACAGGCTTTGGGGAGTCAGGAGGTGCATTACTCACCATAGTATTCCTAGCCTCTGGCCTGCTCTAGTAGCCACGTATTTTTGGGCTGTGTCTAGTTGAGTTTCTAGTCAATGGTAACTCCCAGGAAGTTGAGAGTGGATGATTCAGTAATGGTAACGCCATTAAATGTCAAGGGATAGTGGTTAGATCCTCTCTTATTGGAGATGGACATTGCCTGGCATTTATGTGGCGCAAATGTTACTTGCCACTTGTCAGCCCAAGTTTGAATATTTTTCAGATATTGTTGCATTCAAACATGGACTATTTCAATTTCTGAGGAAATGTGAATGGTGCTGAACATTATGCAATCATCAGCAAACATTCCCATTTCTAACCTTCTGATGGAGAGAAGGTCATTGATGAAGCAGCAGCTGAAGATGTTTGGGCCTAAGACACTATCCTGAGGAACTCCTGCAGAGATGTGCTGGAGTTGAGATGACTGACCTCCAACAACCATGATTGTCTGCTTATGTATCAGGTATGACTCCAACCAGTAGAAAGTTTACCCCAATTCACTTTGGTTCTAGTTATGCTCAGGCAGCTTGATGCCACACTCAATCAAATGTGGCCTTGATGTCTCTGCAGGAGTTCTTCAGGGTAGTGTTCTAGGCCCAACTATCTTCAGCTGCTTCATGTTGAGGCTGGTATAATTTCAATGCCAATGTTGGTGGGCAGAGTGAGCATGCAGTCACTGTTCATGGAAGGTGTTCAAGATGGTACCCAAGATGGAGGCCTGGAGGAACAGGTGATGAGCTAGAGTCACCAGGAAACTACTTTGACTCCCATGTCTGGAACTGTCTGGTGGGTGGGAGATGGGAATCAACATACAAATCAGGAGTGATTAACTAATAAAGAGATGCTAATACACACAAACAGACCTCTTGCCACTCACTGACGAGAATCCTGTCTCACCATTCATTATATGGCTGGAAAATGGCATTTCCTGTTTTTTGACATCGAGAATTGCTGGCCACCTCACTCGATTTTCCCAACTTTCCCACCATTCCGGGACCAGGAAGATTCGGGACCATGGCCTGAAAATGTAGCTTCCTTACAAAGCTCATCGTCGATGGAGTTTCGTCAAGCAGGGTTTATAGGGGTTACAGTATAGAGACAGACCCTATCTCTGAACTGGGATGCCTGGGTTCAAGTTCCACCTGCTGCCGAGATGCGTTTATAACATTCCTGAACAGGTTGATCAGAAAATACCTCAGGGCAAGGGCTTTAAGAATCACAAAACAAGGGGTGGGTCGGTAAAGCTGAGGCACAAGTCAGCCATGTTGGAACAGGTTTGAAGAGAATGTCCTCCGGTACCCAATTTCCTACAATCTAGTACAGTTTTTCACATTCACTTCATCTGTTTAAATTCCTTTTGGAATTTTCTGACCCCATTTGCTTTTCACAGTCATTTTGGAGACATTTGCTCAATTTAACTTGAAGGGCTTCACTAGATTTAACTAATGAATAAAAACTAAATTACAGAATGCTCACAGTTTGCTCCAAAACAGTTCTCATGCTGATGTGGGATTCATTATGTTTCCTCTTTTTGTCTATGAAAGCTTTACTGGGCACATGGACCATGACTGCAGAAGATGGCTCGAATCATCAATGAACCATTCTGATGAATCCCTTTCCCTCCTCAAAGCTGCTCTGCTCACTTCCCCGACAGCTTCACTTCCTCCAACTTCTCACATGTGGCTTTGTGAATGAAGCAAAATCTATCAGTTGCTCTTTATAGCTGTTGGAAGCCTGTTGAGAATTGCAAACGCTTACTGTTTTATCTGGTTACATTGGAGTGGAAATAAAATGTGTCGACCCCTTGAAGAGAGGTTCAGTGGTGCCTTTAATGCAACGGTGCTCTTGACTAATGTGACACAAAGTCACTAGGTGTGCGAGAAGGATCCTGTTGAAATAAAGGAAGATTGTGGTCTTGTTAAGTCACTGCAGCTAATGCTGTTCCTCTATTACAAGTAGACTGGCAGCCAGAATATCTTCCTCATTGCCTTTAGGGAAACAACAGCCATCTGAGGCAGTGAGATGCAGAGAAAACTAATTAAGCCCTTCTCAGCTTATGAACCTGTTGAATATGTGTCAATGATATTGGAACAAAATTCTCTGGTGATGTCTTTCTTTATGCAGCTGTCATCTATTCACTAAATGTCCTTTCCCTCTACTTTTCAGAATATGCAATAGGGAGACTCCGTTGAGATATCTATATCCCAAGTCTGAAACTATTCTAATTACAGAAGAGTTTATAAAGCAGAAAATTACTGACAGAGTCTTGAACACCAAATGGCTATTAATAATTGTTAGAATGGACTGATTCTTCTCCTTGTCCCCCTATTCCCAGACTGACCATTATAAAATGAAGGTGATATTATTAATTATATATAAACTAGGTTGGACAGAATTCGCTCTCAGCAGCATGTCAACCAAGTTCCTTAAATTAACAAATAAATAACTACATTATCGCAAAACAGAGCCACTCATGCGAAGAAAATTAATAAATGGCTCGAAATGTGCAAATATTTCTAACTACACCACTTGAGAAATAATACACGTGCAAACCCAATCTCTTCCAATTCTGGAACAAAAATATAAGAAATCTGAAGGATGTTATCTTTAAAGAACTTTGCTTTACAAATTAGCCAATTATTGATCTGGAACCAATGTCACTGTC
Source organism: Hemiscyllium ocellatum (assembly GCF_020745735.1). Classification (NCBI taxonomy): domain Eukaryota; kingdom Metazoa; phylum Chordata; class Chondrichthyes; order Orectolobiformes; family Hemiscylliidae; genus Hemiscyllium; species Hemiscyllium ocellatum. The sequence continues at coordinate 53,891,757 of NC_083420.1, forward strand.
AACAAAACCTATTGGAACTGTGGTTTCCTCCTGGATATGTTATGGCCAATTGAATTTCTTTTCTCGAACCAGTGATGTAGATTCAGATTTCTCATTGAATAAGCCTTTTACTTGCGGTGATGAGGTCTTCCAGTGGGTTTCAATTGCCAAATTTAGATGAGGTGTGTTTCAGAGGGGCAGGAAGTTTCTCCCAGTGGCATGTTCTCTCCAGGAGTCTGCATTTTAAATCTATATATTTTATACCGACAAACTAAGTCATGTACTCTCTTTCTGTGAATCAGTGTCCCCAGTCAAACAGCTAAAGTTTTGTAACGTTTTAGTCTGGGTTGCCTGCTTTTGAACGCAATGGGAGGCATTTTAAACAAAACCTGAACAGCTTGGACTATTGCCTCTGCTGTTGGTCCTGTGAGAAAATGACATTTTGTATTGTCAGGGCTTCCAGGTCCATGCGACAAAACAGGGCACTGTCTGCCATTTCAGAGCAAATGTCAGGAATCATACAGGGCAGTTGTCCATGTGCCCTGTGACCTTTAAAAGACAGTGCCAGCACCAGGGATGCTGGTCAGTTGGAGTCACAGAGTCATTGAGTCCTACAGCACAGAGACAGGCCCTTTGGCCCAAACTGGTCCATGCTGACCAAAATGTCCAAACAAACTGACCCCCTTTCTCTGCCTTCAGTTCATATCCTTCTAAACCTTTCCTATCCATGTATTTGTCCAAATGCCTTTTAAATGTTGTTAATGTGACCGCCTCAGCCACTTCCACTGGCGGCTCATTCCATATCCATACCGCCCTCTGTGTAAAAAAGGTTGCCTCTTAGGTTCCCTTTTATTCTTTCCCCCTAATCTTAAACTGATGCCCTCTAGCCTTTGATTTCCCAACCTTGGGAAAAAGACTGAGTGCATTTACCCTCTCATGATCTTATACACCTCTATAAGGTCTCCCCTCAGTCTCCTATGCTCTAAAGAAAAAAGTCCTAGCTTGTCCAACCTCTCCCTATAAATCAGATGGTTCAGTCCTGGCAACAATCCTTGTAAATTTCTTCAGCACTCTTTCCAGTTTAATAACATTCGTCCTATGGCAATGTGACCAAAACTTAACACAGTACTCCAAGTGCAGTCTCACCAACATCCTGGATAACTGCGACATAACTTCCCAACTCCCATACTTAGTTCTGAGGGACTTGGACAGTGGTGTGCTGTTCCTGGTAAGATGGGGCTAGAATTGTGTCAGTGGGCCATACGGGTGCTTGGGTAATTAATGAGGCAAGTCTGATCAGATATGGCAAGAGATTACACTGACATCACAGCAAAAAGCCTGACAATAAGACTCAGCTAACTGACACTTTGTCAACATAATGTGAGAGTCAGCCCTGTCTCCAATTATAAAACACTGCAGATTTCTTAACAGTGTTTTTAAACTAATCCATCACCTTCAAAGATTTGTATTTGTGAAGTTGATTGGCATAACATCCACTCCCTCCACCGATGCTCTGTAGCAGTGGTGTGTGCTGCCTACAAAATGCTCTGCAGAAATTCACCAAAGATCCTCATGCAGCACCTTCCAAACCACAACCATTTCCATCTAGAAGGACAAGAGCAGCCGATACATGGGAACGCCACCACCTGCAAATTCCCCTGCACATCACTGACCATTCTGATTTGGAATTATATCGTCGTTCCTTCACTGTCGCTAGGTCAAATTCCTGGAACTCCCTTCCTGAGGACATTGTGGGTCAACCAACAGCACACTGCAGTGATTCAAGATGGCAGCTCCCCATCACCTTCTCAAGGGCATCTAGGGATGGGGCAACAAATGCTGGCCAGCCAGTGACATCCACCAATTGTTTTCAAAAGCCTTGGATTCTGTGCTTCAGTGCCCCTTTAATAACTATTTCATTTTATTTCAATGTCTTTTGTCATTCTTGCAGCCAAGATGATTGACTTAACACTTTTCTGCATGATTGTCTCCTGTCACGTTAAGTAGTTTGTCTGAATTCTCCTGAGATTTGTTATTTCCCTATGCACTTTATTTTGGATTTTGTGTCATTTGTAAACTTTGGAATTATACCGTGTATATCCAAGCCCAGGCCATTATTATAATATTGAAGAGAGCTGTGACACTGTTACTGATCTTGAGGGGACATCGCTATTTATCGTAATATCATGGAGGAGAAGTAGGCCATTCAGCCCATTGAGTCTGTTCCATCATTCAATGAGATCATGGCTGGTCTGGTAATTCTTCCCTTCACCTTCCTGCTGTTTCCTCATACCCTCGATTGTATTACTGTTTGAAAACATGTCTTCAGTCTAAAAAACCATCTCACTTCGACTCTTCGCTTCCTGTCCTTTCGTCAATGTTACTGTTCCTTTCATTGAATAGAAATCGCTTTTGCTAACAAGTTTTATGGTGTATTAACAAACATCTCTTGAAAGTTTTGGTCCCATGACTCCTAACAATTCACTTTACCAGGTAAAACTGTATGATGGATGAGCACCAGTTATCCTGAGGGAAACTTTGAGGGAACCAGCTACTAGATGTTTGGATGAGTTCTTTGCCCTGACCCCAAGGTCAGACCGACCGATTTGCACATCAGGACCTCCACCAGAGTTTCCTCTGGCTTTGCACTGCACAGGCCTGGGTCACCATCTTGGCTCAGTGGTTAGCACTGCAGCCTCACAATGTTCAATTCCAGCCTCGGGCAACTATCTGAGTGGAGTTTTCACATTCTCCCCGTGTCTGTGTGAGTTTCCTCTGGGTGCGCCGGTTTCCTCTCGCAGTCCAAAGATGTGCAGTTTAGGTGGATTGACCATGCTAAATTGTCCCATAGAGTCCAGGGATGTGCAGGTTAGGTGGATTAGCCATGGGAAATGCAGGGATGGAGTAGGGGGATGTAGGTCTGGAGCTTTGGAGGGTCGGTGTAGACTTGATGGCATGAGTAGCCTGTTTCCATACTATAGGGATTCTATGAAAGTTCATCTACTCCATTCATAACCCTCATCAAAGGTTGCAATCAAGTTTCTCAATCATTAGTTGAAATGGTTCTCTCTTTTGAGTAAGAGGGATTGATTGATGAATAAATATTACATTTAAAACAGGTACTTGTGTTGTGAATTGCAACTTTTGGTAGCACACTTAATCGGCAATGCATATCAAGAAAAGCACCAGTGAGGCGAAGGTGAGATACTGTTTGTGTAAAGTAAATAGGAGAGAGTTCTGGGGATTCACAGCTTTGACCTTGCTTGCCAGTGTACATGTGAGTAATGGCATGCATTGCTAATAGATCATTATGTTCCCAGCAAGTTGGAGCTCACATTATTAAAATAGGAGAAAAGTGAAACACTGTGACATTGAAACTGCTCACTTTCCGCCTAGCTCAGTCGGGGTGGAGAGCTGAATGTACCATTTCAACAAAAGCATTTTTTAATGATGGTTAAATGCGAATTCTCTAGCCTCAATTCAAAATAAAACCTCACACTGACAGTCAAATCCTGTTCAAAGATTCAAATAAATGCAAATGTTTATTTTTAGCTACTTTTTAGTTTAAAGCAATTTATTCTTGATGCTTTCTTATTTCAGTGACATTATTAAGGAAATGGTAAAGAATGAAAGGGAGCCAAACTCAACAAACTGTTATCGAATCCTTCTCCGAATATTTTCATTAAGGTGCTCACTATCTGCAGATTGCAAATTAAACTCTGGGACAATTTAATGTTTAAATACATGCAGTGACGCAGCAGTAAAAGGCAAAGAAAGATCAGGTCAGAAAGTGTGTGGGATTTTGCTGCTGAGAGTCCTCCACTTGGGGTTGGGGTGAGGACCTCATGTGCAATGGGACGTTCTCAGGACCTGCACCAACTCTGCCAGTGGCAATGGCCCATCATCTGTTACTCCAAATGGGGCAGAACATGAACTACAAAGACTGTGCCTGTTGAAGCCTCTGTACAAGTGAGGCCAAACTATTTCAGGTCGGTCCACAAGGAGCAAGAATCGCAGTGGCTTTCTTACTGAAATTGTTTGTGTTTGCTTGCGGCCTCTCGAGTGAGTTCCAAAAGGATTTCATGGGCCTGCCTTGTTAAGGTGAATGCCCATTGATGCAGACATTAATGTGGAACCCATGGGAAATGGATGTAAGTAACTGGAATTACCTGGAAGCTTCTGTATCACCTTTTAACAAACAACAATTCCGCTTGCAGTTGTCAGCTGTTAACATTGGCACAAGCTTCCCAATATCCTGTCACTGAGTTACAGCCTCACCTCATGTTTAAGCAACACTTATTTTATTTGTGTGGAACTGTGTTGCTGCAGATGCTATTTGAACTCAGACAGCAGCAAAGCATAGTCTAATACAAAGAAAATTCTATCCAGTGGATATCAAAGAAATGCCAGCAATCTAACGAGCGATGGCAAGGTAACACAAGGAGGGGTGCTCTTTATTTCTTGTCTATTCTGGTTACCAACATTGTCTGTTCTTTGAACACAACTCTTGCACAACCAATTCTTCACACTGTACTTTTAATCTGGTCTAACTCTATAATCAGTGCTTATCCTTCAACACCATTAACACCAAAAATTGTCATGAACTAGCTGAAACTATTTTGACAACCTCACACTCTCAAATTTATTTTCCTGTCCCACTCCTCAATTCCTAGCTTTACCCTCATTTGTTTCCTTGCAGGAGAAATTGGAGCCCAGTATTCACTGAAGGCAGACTGCCCCACTCCAAGGGGCTCAGTGGTTAGCAGAGTTGGCTCACAGCACTTTGGACCCAGGGTTCATTTCCAGCCTTGAGTGACTGGGGGGGTTTACTCCGGGCGCTCTAGTTTCCTTCCACAGTCCAAAGACATGCAGGTTAGGGTAGATTAGCTGTGCTAATTTGCCCATAGTGACTAAGGCTGTGCATGAGAATTCAGAGTTACAGGGTAAGTTCTGCTCTTCGGAGGGTCAGGGTGGACTTGCCGGGCCGAATGGCCTGTTTCCACACTGTAGGGATTCTAAGCTATGCAAATCCTTTAACACCAATAATCTGTGTGCACCAGCTGAAACAACTTTCCTCAACTTTGACACACACAATTCCATTTCCTGTCACATTGGGCACACTTTCCTCACTTCCTGGCTCATTCACACCCAATGTGCACTGAAGGCAGACCACCCTACTCCAAGGGGGCAGACAAACAAAAACAGAAATTGCTGGAGAAACTCAGCGGGCCTGGCAACATCTGTGGAGAGAGTGAACATTTCGACTGTTCTTTGGAAGGTGTTAACCCCATTTCAAACTCTCACTGCCTTCTGTCACAAGTCCAAATACCTGAGAGAAACTCAGTCTGCTCTTACCATGGGATTGGCTGATACTTTTGCTAGACTCACGTTGATGAATGAGCACAGTTGTCCTGAAGCCCTGTGGAACAGGTTCGAGATTAAAGTGGTGCTGAAAAAGCACAGCAGTTCAGGCAGCATCCGAGGAGCAGGAAAATTGACGTTTCAGGCAAAAGCCCTTCATCAGGAATAGAGGGGAGCAGAGGAAATGACCTGGGAGTTGCAGTGGGAGAGGGACTCCCTGAGATTCTTGTAGAGAGAGGAGGAAAACTTCTTCAAGGCAGGCATCCTTGCAAGAGGATTCGCAATAGGGTTAAAATCAACAAGGTAAAAACAAGGACTGCAGATGCTGGAAACCAGAGTCTAGGTTAGAGTGGTGCTGGAAAAGGACAGCAGGTCAGGCAGCATCCGAGGAGCAGGAAAATCGATGTTTCGGGCAAAAGCCCTTCATCGCGAATAGAAATCTAGAATCTGGTTTCCAGCATCTGCAGTCCTTGTTTTTACCACTGCCCTGTGGAACATCCCACAGGCAGAAATCATAGAATCCCTACAGTATAGAAACAAGCCATTCAGCCCAAAAAGTCCTCACTGACCCTCCGAAGAGTAACCCAGACCCATTCCTCTACCCTATTACTCTACATTTACCCCTGATTAATGCACCTAACCGACACTTCCCTGAACACTAGAAGCAATTTTAGCCTGGCCAGTTCACCTAACCTGCACACCTGTGGACTGTGGGAGGAAACCCGAGCATCCAGAGGAAACCCACACAGAATGTGCAAACTCCACACGGACAGTCGCCCGAGGCTGGAATCAAACTCGGGTCCCTGGCGCTATGAGGCAGTAGTGCTAACCACTGAGCCACTGTGCCACCCTTTAAACTGTAAAACCTGACAGAATTTGACAGGATGGATGCTGAGAAGATATTTCCCTTTGTGGGAGAGACCTATTTCGCTAACCCTGTGATGTTAAGAGGGCCATCCTCTTCCATCCTCACCATCTTACCCCACTGCTGTGCTGTCTTGCAAAACAATTGTAGGAGAGTGGAACAACGAGGTGAGTGAGATATTTCAGACTTAACCCAACACTGACTCAAATGACTGAAGATTTCAAGATGGCACAAGAACCAGAATGAAGGAGCAAACTACTGAGCATGCTCGCATCTGTACGAAAACAACAAATGCTGGAGATCTCAGCAGGTCAAGCAGCATCCATGGAGAGAGAGCACGCTAACATTTTGAGTTGAGATGACTCTTCATCAGAGCTAACGTGAGGTGCAGAGGGGACAGCATTTCTGCACTGGTGAGGGGGTGGAGTGCTGGGGGAGAAAGGGTGCTGAGAGACCAGGTTAAGTGATCGGAATGTGGGTTGGCAGAGCAATGGTGTGTCTAACCGTCAGATTGGGAAGAAAGATGGTCCCAGTGGAGTGAGGGAACAGGAAAGCGAGGTCATAGTGACAAAGAAGGCAGGGTAAAAGAAAGAAAAGGAATGGGAGAGAGTTTGCAATCTGAAGGTGTTGAAACACCATATTAAGTCGAGGAGGTTGGAAAGAGTCTCTTCTGAAGTTGTGATGTTGTTCCTCCCATTTGTGCTGTGATTCACCGGGGCTAGGACCAGAATGAGTTCAGTGACCGGGTTTCCTGCCCTGATCCTGAGCCGATCACTTGCTGGCTCACACTCACATAAATCACCAGCTCAGCTCATTTCACACAGGAATGAATCTAAAATAGTGATCACAAAGGGACTGAATCAAATGGTTCACAGCTCAAGGGTAGCCCTTAACATGATGCAGGAGGGTGAGTGTGCCTGTTTGGAGGAGTGGGTGCAGTTATCATGGAAATGAGTAACTAAGGAGTAACTCACCTCCTGTCTCTCCAAAGCCTGTCCACCATCTACAAGGCACAGGTCACAGTGTGATGGAATACTCCCCACTTGCCTGGATGGGTGCAGCTCCAACAACACTCAAGAAGTTTGACACCATCCAGGACAAAGCAGCCAGCTCCACTGCATCCACTCCCTCCACCATCGACGCTCAGTAGCAGTAATGTGTACTATCTACAAGATGCACTGCAGAGATTCACCCAAGATACTTGGACAACCCCTTCCACACTCACAACCACCTCCATCTAGAAGGACACGAGCAGCAGATACATGGGAACACCACCCCCTGCAAGTTCCCCTCAAAGCCACACACCATCCTGACTTGGAAATATATTGCTGCTCCTTTATTGTCGCTGGGTCAAAATCCTGGAATTCCCTCCCTAAGGGCATTGTGGGTCAACCCACAGCACATGGACTGCTGCTGTTCAAGAAGGCAGCTCATCCCCACCTTCTCAAGGGCAACTAGGGACAGTCAATAAATGCTGGCCCAGCTAGCGACGCCCATGTCCCATGAGTGAATTCAGAAAAAATGGACATTGGGGAAGAAAAAATCATTGGTGCGTTCAGGCAATAAATGATGATAACATCTGCATGCCCAGTTGTTCTCAGCCATGTCACTTGGGGCTCTGTTTGGAGGAATATCACCTTGGAATCACAAAGTTTGTACATTTAAAGCCCATTCCAGGCACTTCAGCACAGACTGGACAGAAAGGGAGGTGTGTCTTTCAGAGAACGCATTAAACCGGAGCTCCATCTGATGGATGTTACAAATTCTAAAGACACTGTTTCAAAGAGAAGGGTAATTATCTCTAGGATCCTGGACAATTTATAAACGTCCAATCTACATCAATAACACAGGTTTCTCCAGTGCTTATATGAAGGAGTTGTTAGGTACAGACTGGCAGTTGTGATTACAATGCATCCTGTACAAGAATTCCAATATTACAGCAGTCAGTCCAGTTCAGAACTACTTCAATTGGAGTGAAGCACTTTCTGTCATCATGGCTCGTTTCCTCCACTCAAAGACAGATGCAAAAGTCCCAATGCACTGACCAGGACATAATAACCCAGCAGGTTTAAAATTTCGATGCAAAATTACCCAGAGTTTGGAATGGACTGAAAAATTCCAAGCCTCCCTGCCACCTGTACTCTCTCATCATGTACCATCCAAAACATGCATTCATCTTTCACATTTTACACCTCATTTCCTCTCAAATTATCCCTGTCCCCATCCCCTCACACATTAACCCTCTCCCCATCCCCTCACTCATTAATCTACTCCTCTATTTCCTCACCCATTAACCCTCTCCCTTATCCCCTCAACCATTAACCCTCTCCCCATCCCTTCACCCATTAACCCTCTCCCCATCCCTTCACTCATTAACTCTCTCCCCTACCCCAACACCCATTAACCCTCTCCCCATCCCCATACTCATTAGCCCTCTCCCCTATCCCTTCAACCATTAACCCTCTCCCCATCCCCTCACCCATTAGCCCTCTCCCCATCTCATCACCCATTAACCCATTCCCCTACCCCCTCACCCATTAACCCTCTCCCCATCCTCTCACTCATTAACCCTCTCCCCATCTCCTCACCCATTAACCCTCTCCCCATCCCCTAACTCATTAACCCACTCCCCAACTCCCTCACCCATTAACTCTCTCCCCTATCCCCTCACCCATTAGCCCTCTCCCCCATCCCCTCACTCATTAACCCTCTCCCTTATCTCCTCACCCATTAACCTTCTCCCCCTTCCCTCGCCCAATAGCCCTCTCCCCTATCCCCTCACTCATTAACTCTCTCCCTACGCCCTCACCCATTAACCCACTCCCCTACCTCCTCACCCATTAGCCCTCTCCCCATCACCTCACCCATTAACCCTCTCCCCTACCTCCTCACCCCTTAATCCTCTCCACATCTCCTCACCCAATAACCTTCACCCCTACCCCCTCACCCATTAACCCTCTCCCCTACCCCCTCACCCATTAAGTCTCTCCCCTACTGTCTCACTCATTAAACCTCTCCCCTACCCTTTTAACCATTAGTACTGATCCCTTATTAACCATCTCCACTACCCCCTCACCCATTAACCTTCTCCCTATTCCTAACCATCTTCACTACCCCCTCACCCATTAACCCTCTCCCCTATCCCCTCACACATTAAACCTCTCCCCTACCCCCTCCCTCATTAACCCTCTTCCCATCTTCTCACCATTAATCCTCTCCCCATCCCCTCACCCAATAACCTTCACCCCTACCCCCTCACCCATAACCCTTTCCCCTACCCCCTCACACATTAACCGTCTCAGAATTCTCTCACCCTTTTACTCTCTCCCCATCCCCTCACCCATTAACCCTCATTGCTACCTTCTCACCCATTAACTCTCTCCCCATTCCCTCTCCCAGTAATCGTCCCCCTACGCTCTCACCCATGATCCCTCTCCCCATCCCCTCACCCATTAACTCTCTCCCCACCGCATCACTCATTAACCTTCTCCCCACTCCCTCATCCATTATCCTTCTCCCATCCCCTCACCCATTGACCCTCACCCCTGTACCCTCACCCATTAACCCTCACCCCTGTACCCACACCCATTAACCCTCTCCCCATCCCTCATCCATTAACCTTCTCCCCATCCTCTCACCCATTAACACTCTCCCCACCCCCTGAACTTTTAACCCCATCCGCTACCTCCTCAATCATTAGCCCTCTCCCCATCCCATCACCCATTAACCCTCACCCCATCTCCTCACACTAACCCTCTCCCTGAATCTCTCACCCATTAACCCTCTCCCCAACCACTTATCCATTAGCACTTTTCCCGGCCCCTCACCCATTAACCCTCTCACCGATCCCCTTACTCATTAACCATCTCCCATTCCTTTACCCATTACCCTCTCCCCTACCCCCTCACACATGAACCCTCTCTCCATCCCCTTATCCATTAACACTTTCCCCATCCCCTCACTCATTAACCTGCTCCCCATCCCCTCACTCATTAACCTGCTCCCTTACCCCATTGTAGAAACTGCCAAGGTGCACCGTGTGTGAGTAATGTCCACAGCTTCCAATGCAACACAAACAGGAAAGGTGCAAGTCCTGCAATGGAAGCTCAGATGCCTGTCAATGGGGATTTAAATACACTGGGCTTATCTCAGGGAATCTCAGCCATTCATTAATCTGTTCTTCACTGGATGCCTATGATTACCTCAGAAGTGTAGCAGTTTGTTCTATCAGTACGTCTCAGCATGATGACATAGTCTATGTCCTTCAGGTTATGGTCAGTTTGGACAGTTGTAATGCTATTGCCACTCTTGATGATGGATGTTGAATTCTGCCACAATGAGGGCATCGTGTACATTTCTACCATCTGTGCTTTTTGATATTGGTTTAATTCACTGTTGCTGCCGAGCAATGCCCAACGAGAAGTTCTGCTGCTTTCTGACTGGATTTCAGTTTGTCCCTTTGAACTTGCTCACTATAATTGTTCTTTATTTTCCTTCTTGTATTCAATAATATATTCATCAAAACTCACTTTCACAACTATATCTCCTGCTCAGCAACTGATTCCAGCTCTGTGGATTCCTCCTTCATGGTTTGGAGTCACTCGCGATAAGATTCCTCACATCTCCTGCTCTTCACCACGCTCTCTAAGATCAACTAAGCTTCATGTGAACAACTTTGACGTCTCTCTTCAGCTGAATGGGCTAAGCCTATCTCAAAGCTAGCTCTACCCTGTCAGTTCAACTCCTTACATATTTTCAGGATTGCCAAATCCAACATGACAACCAACACCTTGCAAGATCTTTATGAAAAAAAAATCCCTCAAGTGATGTGGGCATCAATGGCAAGGTCGGCTTTTGTTTCCCTTTCATAACTGCCTTTGAATTGAGTACTTTATTAGGGGTCAATGTACATGGGGCGTCACAGTGGCTCACTGGTTAGCGCTGTTTCCTCACAACTCCAGGGATTCGGGTTCGATTCCAATCTCAGGCAACTGTCTGTGTGGAGTTTGCATGTTCTCCCCGTGGGTGCTTGGGTTTCTTCCGGGTGCTCTGGTTTCCTCCCACAGTCCAAAGATGTGCAGGTTAGGTGGATTAGCCATGAGAATTTGCCCATAGTGTCCAGGGAAATGCAGGTTAGGTGGATTTGCCACAGGAAATTGCCCATAGTGTCCAGGGATGTGCAGGTTAGGTGGATTAGCTGTGAGGAATGCAGGGTTACAGGGATAGGGGGTGGGTCTGGATGGGATGCCATTTGGAGATGAGGTAGGAACTCAATATGGAGGGATCCTATATCAGAGGGTAGTTAAGAGTCAATCACATTGCTGTGGCGAATAGAAATTGCTGAAGAAAAGTAACCAGTATCTGTGGAGAGAAAGCAGAGTCCAGTGACATGTCTTCAGAACTCATTGCTGTGGGTCTGGAGTCACATGTTGGCCAGACCAGGTAAGGATGGCAGATTCCCTTCCCTAAAGGACATTTGTGAACCAGATGGGTTTTTTTGTGTGACATGGTCATGACTCATGAGATTCATTTCAGATTTATTAACTGCATTTAACTACATGGTTGGGATTTGAACTTGTTTGCCCAGAGTAGGATAAGGTGATTATTTCTGTGGGCGGCACGGTGGCACAGTGGTTAGCACTGCTGCCTCACAGTGCCTGAGACTCGGGTTCAATTCCCGACTCAGGGGACTGACTGTGTGGAGTTTGCACATTCTCCCCGTGTCTATGTGGGTTTCCTCTGGGTGCTCTGGTTTCCTCCCACAGTCCAAAGATGTGCGGGTCAGGTGAATTGGCCATGCTAAATTGCCCGTAGTGTTAGGTAAGGGGCATATGTAGGAGTATGGGTGGGTTGCGCTTTGGCGGGTCGGTGTGGACTTGTTGGGCCGAAGGGCCTGTTTCCACACTGTAAGTAATCTAATCTAACCTAAAACTCTTACCTCTCTGCCAAGAGGCCTGTGCTTAAGTACCAACTGCTCCAGAAACATGCCTTATCAAGTTGATGAAAATGTAGAGGAATGCCAACAGCTTGGGTTCAATTCTCTCACTGACTGAGGTTACCAAAAAGGTCTCTCCTTCTCAACCTCTCCCCTTGCCTGAGGTATGGTGACCCTCAGGCTAAACCAGCACCAGGCATCTCTCTAAACAGAGAGCAGCAGTCTGGTCTGATAGGTCTCTAACAAGTTTTACTTTACTTACTCCACGTGGAATTACAATTCGCTTTAGTGACTTCAATATGCTGTTGTGACTAAGCATGCGGCAGTATTGCTTCTATGTGCCTTAACCTTGTGATAATCTTTATTGTGAGTGATTCAAGGTAACATTTTAACCAATGTCCCAAACACTGTTGAAGTAGTTGTCACAGGAATGGAACTCTATGAGACCAGAATAACTTGTTTGGTTTTGTCAGTATTTTCATTCTGTTTATCAGAGCACGCTTCATTGTGTCTCTCACTGCCAAGGACGTTTTCTCTCAGCTTTTGACATTTATTGTGTACTTGAATATTTTGAATCTCACTTGAAGCATCTATTCACTGTTCCTGGGGCCTTAATGGGATTCATTTGCCGTGTATTCTATTTCCAACTGATTCAGTTATGTTAAAGGTGCTTCCAGCCTCATTCAGGCTGCACATAACCATTAACATTCTTACAAAACCTGCGCTCAATCCCTGGACTGTTTCAAAACCCAGCATTCTTGGGGTCTTCATTTCTCTCCATAACTGTGAAACATCTTACTTTTTCTCTGAAGGAAAGGACTGCTTCCACATGATCTTATATTAAGGTTGGAACAATCTGATTCAAGTGGGTTAGCACCTTGTTCAAAAGCAATGCCCTAGCATGATCCAACAATTTGAATAGGAGTGCTGAACTCAGGATCCCTTTGCTGCATTTTGACAGACTTTTCCCAGTTTTCTAATGTGCAATTGATAGTCTTTCATGGAATAATCATTCATTTTCTGAAGTTTATCAAAACATGACCATACATCACAAGCAATCAGAGCACCTTATTTGTGAGCTTTCATCTAGAAATCTCAGTAGAAATCGCCCAACTCTCATCACAATCCATTGCACAAACCTCTTCTGATTTTTCACTCCTTGGAGAAGTGATGAGGTCAATGCTAATACCTTGAATCCTTGTTTGGTTGAGGTATGGCCCATATCCACATAATTTTTTTTTCCCTTCGTTACACTGTTAGTGTTGCTGGGTGGGCCAGCATTGATTGTTCATCTCTGATAGCCCATGCAGAGGACAGTTCATCCAGGCAGACTAGGTACGGACAGTAACTTTCCTTTCCTAAAGGGCATTCATGATTTGGGGATTTGGGGATGCCGGTGTTGGATTGGGGTGGACAGAGTTAAAAATCACACAACACCAGATTATAGTCCAACAGGTTTAATATCAAGCATGAGCTTTCAGAGCGCAGTCCTTCATCCACCTGTGATGAGAGTTGGGAGTTTCTACTAAGATTTCTAGATGGTAGCTCACAAATAAGGTGCTCTGTTTGCTTGTGGCATATGGTCACGTTTAGTTAAACTTCAGAAAATGAATGATTATTCCATGAAAGACTATGAATTGCACATTAGAAAACTGGGAAAAGTCTGTCAAAATGCAACCACCTGATGAAGGAGCAGTGCTCTGAAAGCTGGTGCTTCCAATTAAACCTGTTGGACTATAACCTGGTGTTGTGTGATTTTTAACTATGAACCAGATAGGTTTTCAGAACAATATAGGGTGGTGACATGATCATCGTTAGGCTAACTCCTTATCTGCTTCTTTCGTAGAATTCAAATTTCACCATCTGCTAAATGGGATTCGAACCCACAGCTTCACAACATTAGCCTTGCATCTGGATTTTGATTACTACTGGTAGCATGACTAATATGTCCATGTCTCCTCAAATTATCCAATTTATTATTCCACAGACTCAGAGAACATGCTATCAGGATGCATCACAGCACGCTTTGGCAACTGCTCTTCCCAGGACTGAAAGTAACTACAGAGAATGGTGAACACAGCCCAGTCTATCACACAAACCAACCTCCCATGCGTTGACTCCATCTACACTTCCCGCTGCCTCGAGAAAGCAGCCAACATAATCAAAGACCCCTCCCCACCCTCTTCTGTTGCACATTAGATATGAGTTTGTACACACACTTGAACAGATTCAAGAACAGCTTCTTCCTCACTGTTATCAGATTTTTGAATAGACCTCTTTAATGTTAATGTTGGTCTCTCTGTGCACCTTCTCGGCAGCTGTAACATTGTACCCTGCAGTCTGTTCTGTTACCCTGATGGACATGTACTGTAAGATATACCTGTAAAGCACCTCAGACAACAGTTTTCACTGTACCTCAGCACACATGACAATAATAAATCAAATCAAGTCATATAAGATCAAAGATTGGAGGGTAGTAATGCCCTGACAACATAGATTGGTACTATGATCTCAAAGATGCATTCTTCTGTCTGAAGATGTTTTTTCCTTGTTGACAGCTATGCTGTGCCATGAAAAAGACAGGTCGTGAAGGATAGAACTGGATCCAATCTTAATACACTTCTATAAGCATTTATTTTCCTTAAAGGCATCCAGTTTCTCACCAAAGACTACAGTTTTGGCATGTTTCATTTTATGAATGTACAAGTGGATCCCCTGTTAACACAAGGGATTAAGTCTGCATTTAATTGAACGGAATTAAAGTATACTAATTGTTATAAATTCTAAAGCTAAAGTCTGCATTATACATCAACCTAAGTCTGCTTCTCTCTCCAAAGGTACCAATTGACCTATTTTCAGTATTTTCTGTTTTGTTTTCTGATTTCCAGTATTCCCAGTGTTCTGTTCTTGCATAAGAATAGAATTGACCTCTGTTGCATTGTTAGTTTGTCTCGAAAGTCATGTGAAGGATTTCCACGGCCTGCTATCAATCTTCACTCTCAATTCAAATAGTTTCAGCTTACTTTCTTGACTGGTGCCTTTCAGTTTATGATTGCACCATCTGCGGTAACACAGGGAATCAGTCCACCTACTTCCTATTATGCTTCAGCAGTTCATTTCACTGTTTAAAGTCTTCTGTAGCCAAGTGACAGCAGAAGGTGGATTACTTTATAGCCCTGGTGCACATTTAAATGAAATGGGCCTGACTGCAATTCTGACGGCAGCTGCATCACCAATATGTTGTGGCCATATGTCAACAGCTTACTAGGGAGAAGGAATTATTAGAATGACAAGCTGCTTGTGTTGAAATGGCTTCTAAATTTCTGTTATTTTAGAAAATGTGTTCACGCGAAAGATGCATGTCATCCATTCAGGAAGGGTTAATGAAAGGATGGAACAGAGCTGGCTTTTCCTCCTGATAATGAGGCTGTGCGTAGCATTGAGTGGTTTGTACACCTGTCCGCTCAAATAAATGACCATTTCAATCTATGTTGCCTTCTATGTATTATAGCAGATGCTGCTTCTGTATTGATCTGGTGCAGATTGCAGACTGGAGAGGTAATAAACCACCGTAGCATAAATTGCTAAATGAAGATTTATGAAGGAATAGTAAAATTTGTTTCAATTTATGGTAAAAAACTAATTTATCACAAATGAAATTATGCCGTCTTATTGGTTTTACATACCAAGAGTGAAAATACCAAACTGTATAAGTTAGATTTGTTAATCTGTTTCTTCAATTTTAACTAAACTACTAAATCAAATAGCTCAGGTCTCAAGAAAAAAATATTTCAACGTCTTCCCAATTCAAGATAAATGAAGGCTGCTAATTCTCAGCTGCTTTAGAAAGGAATCTGTCTGTAAGGCCTTAGAAAATAAATGAATAACAATGGGAGCAATTCCTTCTAGCATGTTCAGTACACATTAAAACTTTGGCTAATTAGCTGCTATGTAACTTAATGGATATGATCAGATTATTGTAAGCTTTATTCAGTTGCAATAATGGTGTTGAATTAAATTTGAATTTGTGAATGCCACAGAAACACGATTGTAATTGTGTTTGGCTTGTAAATTATTGTGGAGCAATGTGCTGTCTTACTCCAGATGTAATGAATGGATTATCCTTTCACTGAGCAAATGGTGGATTTTCTTCATTTTAAAAGGAGTCACAAATACAACAGGTTTTTTTGTTTAAACCCAGAAATAAACAGGCTCATGAGGAAGTCTCGGAAAAGCCAACAGCAACCCAGCACTGCCTCAAGACAGTACAGAAACAATACATTAGAGAAATGCCATCTCGAAAAATAAATGATTTCTCCTTCAATAATGGGAGTGCTAGAAGCTGTTCAATGCTGTGAAATGGTCAGGGACAGACACTTTGCTGAGGGGACATAATAGTTTTGCTCATTCACTAATGGGTTAATTTCTATATCTGACCAATAGACATTTTAAAAAGCAAAGAATATGAAGGAACTTTCCACAATGGAATTGGAAGTGCGGGATTAAGTGCCATTATTAAACATGCAGTATAATTTGACCCAACTGGCGCTTATGTTCCACCTACAGCTCCTTACACACCTCCACATCTAGCCCCATCAGTGTCACCTTCCTCAACCCTCTCAGAGAAATAGAAAGTTGGCGAGGTGATAGTCTTGTTCTATTATTGCTGGACTGTTAATCCAGAAACTCCGATAATGTTCTGGGACCCAGGTTTGAATCCTGCCATGGCAGATAGTGGAACTTGAATTCTGTAAAACTGTGGAATTAGGAATCTATTGATGATCATGAAACCTTTGTCGATTGTTGGAAAAAAAAGCCATCTGGTTTACTAAGGGAAGGAAGCTGCTACCCTTACCTGGCCTACATGTGACTCCAGAGCCACAGCGATTAGATTAGATTCCCTACAATATAGAAACAGGCCCTTCAGCCCAATAAGTCCACACAGACCCTCCGAACAGTTACCCACCCAGAACCATTCCCCTGCTCTATATTTACCCGTGACTAATGCACATAACACTATGGGCAATTTAGCACGGACACTTCACCTGGCCTACACATTTTTGGACTGTGGGAGGAAACCGGAGCACCCAGAGGAAACCCACACAGATATGGGGAGAATGTGCAAACTCCACACAGACAGTCGCCTGAGGCTGGAATCGAACCTGGGACCCTGGCAGTGTGAGGCTTACCGCTGAGCCACCGTGCTCCCAAACTGCAATGTGGTTGACTTGTACCTGCCCTCTGGGTCATTAGGGTGGGCACTAAATGCTGCCCTTGCAATAAATGTGCTCAACCTGTCATTGAATTTTAGAAAAATTTCCCGTCAAAATGGGCAATCACTGATTTTGAAATAGTTGCCTCAGTGCAGGACTCACCCACAAGAGGAAACATCCTTTTCACATTTACCGTGTCAAGACCATTCAAAATTTCATAGACTTCAATCAAGTTATCTTGCTGAAGTCCAGTGGAAACAAGCCCAGACTGCCCACGCTGTCCCCATGAGGACAAGAATCCCTAATAGCCAACCTGCTGGGTTAGGTTCCAGTATCAGAAGTTGTTGCTAAATAGCAGTGGTATTGTGGCCAGTCTTGGAGACTGGGAAGTACCTGCACAACATAGTGCCTAGAGTTACAATCCAGCTCCATGTGAAGGAGAGAAATCCCTATTCATTCGTGAAAATAGTCAGGTTTACATGAGGTAAACACAAAACACCCTGAGCCAGTGGGAAGACTGCAATCATAAGACCATAAGAAGTAGGAGGAACAGGTGTAGACCATTCGGCCCCTGTAGTGTGCTCCACCACTCCATGGAATCACGGTTGATCCAACACCTCTCATGTCTAGTTTCCTGCCCTTTCCCCATAACCCTTGGTTCTCTGACTGGTCATGTATCTATCTATCTCAGCCTCTGTAATCCCTATAAACTCTCACACTCACTGCACTTGCTTATCTCTGGTTGGGTAGAATGAGCTAAAATTCTTATAACATAAAACAAATGGACCATGGATGCAGAAGATCTGCAATGAACAAAAGCAG
The DNA here is from genome assembly GCF_020745735.1 of Hemiscyllium ocellatum. Taxonomy (NCBI): domain Eukaryota; kingdom Metazoa; phylum Chordata; class Chondrichthyes; order Orectolobiformes; family Hemiscylliidae; genus Hemiscyllium; species Hemiscyllium ocellatum. The sequence continues at coordinate 53,909,932 of NC_083420.1, forward strand.
GGATGGAAATAAAACCAGCAACTTTTGCCTTTGTTTATTAAATTTGTTGCTGTCTCATCGAATTCCCTCATGCAGCGGTAAACTGAGAGATGTTGCTTATAGCTCCATTGGCAGCTAGAAAACAGTTGGTCGCTTGAAAACTTTGACTGGGACAGGTATTGTAGAATAAATATAGAGAGTACTGGAGAAATTCAGCAGGTCTGGCAGCATTGGTGGAGAGAAAGAGAGTGAGAAAGAGAGAGAGAGAGAGAAACAGAGTTAATGTTTTGAGTCTGTTCTTCCAAATATTTACTGTGGTCAACTTCCTTTTTTGAAGTTGCAGAGAACGGCAGATTTCAATCAGGTTTAGTGTTGCAAAGTGAAAACAGCTCAATCATTGCCCATGGTAGAACTGAGAGAGGTGGACATGTCCTCCACGGCTCTCCATGGATATGACGTCCAGGTGAGAGTGCTGCGTCTCTCTCCTTCTCTTTTTCAAGGATAAAGTTACGAAGAAAGTCCTTTTCACCCAGAGGGTATGGATAGTACTGCCTGGACATATGTTGCAGACAGGCTCCATTGAGACATTCAAGAGGGGCATTGGATGGTTACTTGGATAATAATAAAATGATGTGCAATGCAGGAGATTGGCATGAAGAAATGATGCTCAGTTCATGAGCTGGCGCAGGCAGCGATGGGCCGAATAGTCTCCATCTGCACCGCCACATATCTGAAGTTCTTCTACGTATTCTCTTCAGAGCTATAGGGTCTTAATTCTTCCATCAATGCTCAAGTATAAAGAGGTGTCCAATCGGGCCATCTGTTGTGAAGCAACCCCAGTAATGCTAGTGCTCAAATGTTGACCTGTGGTCACAGTGAGGTGCCACAAACAGCAATGTGATGATAACCAGAGACTTTGATTGTCACGTTGATGATTTCGGGATAAATATTAACGGGACAGAGGAAAGCTCTGTTGCTTCTCTTTTAATGCCACACTATCCCTAATGCCCCTACAAGATGAGTGCTAGGAGCTGGAAATCTTACTCCTATCTTCTGCAGGATCAGTTTTTAACAGTTACCTCCACTAAGAACTGCAAGTCTAACAGCTGGTGACTCTTTAATCACTCCTATAATTTTTGTGCTTCATGCCTCGTCAAATCCTTTGTCATGAAGTTGAATTATAACTGACAGTTTAAAATGGCGACAACCTGTTTTCCTATTCCAGACAGTCATGTCTTTCTTAATCATTAGTTCAAAGCTTTCCTTCTCCCCATATTAACTGTCTTTGAGATTAAATCTGTACCCAGGTAGCAGACAATAAACAAGTGACTGAATAGCTGTGTTAAATGGACATAATAACTGCAGATTAGTTTATTTTTAGAAATTATTATTAATACTTTGATCTGAATACTTCCAGGAGGAACGTAAGTGAGATAATTGGGTGCAAACGATTATTCACAGCAACTGTTACAAAACCTAATTAGACGATAGGGTTCTGATCATTACAAAGTTCACAAAAACAGCACCTCCAGTTTGATCAGCTTCAAACCTGATTCCAGTGAAGCTTAGTTGAGTTGCTGCCTCCATAACATCAGGACGAGGTTAATTAAAGTGTGCGGCTATCAAAAAAGCGATACTTAGCAAAGTGAAATTGTGCGATCATCCGTTCCGAAGCATTAGCTGCTATCAATTACGAGCCATGATATCCAGTATCCAGGTACATTGCAGTTGTATCAACAGAAGCTTCATATATATTTTTTTCCCTGACACACTGTAGAATTCAAGGTGTGCAGCAATTGTAGTCAACTGAAATGTAGAAAAATAAATAACAGTTCTGTCTTTGCCAATATGCATTACACAACTTTATTTATGGAGTGTGGAGGTTATTTAGCTAACAGGATATTCATGGGTCAGATTCAGTCAACAGCTACAATGAGAAGGGAATATTAATTTTCCAGCCCTGTCATTCCTTATGTTAATGGATAGAAGTAGAATTCATATAGTATGCCTTTTGTATTCTAAGATGGTGCCAGAGAATGGCAACTTTTCATCGAGTCCGCACTGACCCTCTGAAGAGCATCCCACTCCCATCCTAGCCCCTAACGATGCATTTACCGACTATCCACCTAGCCTGCACATTCCCAGACACCATGGGGGAATTTAACATGGCCAATCCACCTAACCAGCACATCTTTGGGCTATGGGAGGAAACCCACACGGGCATGGGGAGGACATGCAAACTCTGCACAGTTGCCTGAGGGTGGAATTGAACTCAGGTGCTGTGAGGCAACAGTGCTAACCACCGTGCCACCCTAAGTACATTAACAAATCAGATGAGTATTTATGACAATCGACAGTGGTAAAATGGTTGTTGCTAGGCCTGGTTTTTGTGACAGAAATTAGTTAGCAGCTAAATTATCTTTGGCAGCAGTCACCCACTGCGACTTCAAAGCCAGTTCAATGAAGTGTAGCACTAAGGAAACAGGAAATAGTCATGCAGTATTTATCTTTTTAACTTTATTTTTTATTTTTCTAACTTATCCTATGAAGGTAATTTAACTTTCTTTCTTTATTTTTCTACTCTGTATCTAAGATTTGTACCTAGGTACTTTGTAGCGATGATGGTGCCATGTGGAGTGACCGTGTAAACGTTACACTGTACTCCTGTGCTATGTCAATAAACCTAATTGTAATTCTAATTCAATGCTTCACAGATGCAAATTGGTCCACATGATTTAAAATTAGATGTTGATTGCAAATGTGCAAGTTACTGAAAGATTTGAGAGGAATATCAAACAATGTGACCCAACTTTTCCTACTTTACATAAACACCAAAGGTTTAAATTAGATTTAGATGTTATTGTCACGTGTACTTGAGTACGGGGATCCAGGAGTGCAGACATAAGTTGCCATTCTCCGGCACCATCTTAGAATACAAAAGACAGGATTAAAAACAAGATCAGAAATAAATGAAACAGCAAAAAAGAAACGGAAACATCCAGGTCCCTTCCCCCCCATCTCCACCAGCCAGAGAAACAAAGCCACAATCTCCATCCCTTGGTCACCCGGATGTGCATTGTACATCTTGTGTTGTGCAATCTCTATAAACAGGGAGCTTATAAAACATGCCAAGCTAATGACCTGCATGGCTTCTGGTCTGATTTCTGCATTACCTCCTCTGACCTTGTTCAAAATCAAATCCTCAGCTCCCCTTTGAATTAAGGAGTGCCTCTTGAACATTCTACAGCAAAGTTACTGTGAAAAGTCTCCTTGCCGCCTGCTGGCACTTCAGGGCTGTGGAAATACTGGTGAACAAACAGGAAGATTTTAGTGTGAAATTTAGCGCCATCAACCCTACCTCATTAACTTCGGTTTCTGTGCATTTCTTTAACTCCTGTTGCAATCCCTTGCTGATGCCTGAATTACACTCTCATGCGTAAAGATCTTGTGATGCTCTATTTGTCATATCGATTGTAGCTGCTATTATTACTGTGCTTTGGAGAACAATGTACATAGCAGTGTGGCTCGGCATTTCATGAGGAAAGCTCAGATGGACGATTGGTGTAAAGCCTGCAGCAGTTTCTCAGACAGAGCCTGAAAATGACTGGAATTTGCTTTCGGTATGTGGTATTCTGGATAGCTAGGTGTACAGGAACAGAAAAGGGCCACTTAGCTCTTTTGGCATTCAAATAAACCTGTTGGACTATAACCTGGTGTTGTGTGTAATTTTTAACTTTAACCACACTATGGTCTGTATGTCCTTGTTTGCTATGATCTGCTCACAAAACAAAGCTTTTCACTGTACTTAGGTACACATGACAACAATCGATCAAATGAAATCAAATCAAAACGTCATTGGCAATTTGAAAGACAGCCAATAATTTTAAAGGAGAGATTTAACATATTCAATTAAGGAGTGCCGATGGTTATAATTTACTGGACTTCCAGCAGAGACTCACTTAAATAGCCTGTTAACAAAATTGGAATCAGATGAGACTTATTGGAATGGATAATTGGCAGGGGACTGGAGACAGGAGGAAGATGGGTTTGCACTCAAACTGGCAAGATGCATTTGTGGGGTCTGTAATGATGCATTGACTGTTCACGATATTTATAAGCATCTTTAATAAAGGAATGGACAGCCACAAATTCTAGTCTGCTGATGACAGCAAGTTAGGGCGGTGCGGTAAATAAAGCAAATGTGAAAAGAAGACTGTAAATGAACATTGATTGCTAAAATGTGGAACATGGCTGAAGCAGATGGAACTCAGTGTGGGAAGGGAAGGAACGCAGAGATTTTGCATTGACTGAAATCTATCATATTTTAATGGAAATATGGTGCTGCCTCCTCGCTCATTTTGTTGATGTTTTAGCCCTGCAGTGATGATGCTGCTGGTCCTGTGTGTGGTACAGATTCCAGCAGTATGTTTGGTTCAGCTTGTTTTCTCGCCTGGTTCTCTTAAAGGTAAACTTTTCCACTTAGAGGGAAAGTATGCTCAAAATAAATTATATTGAAAAAGCTGCCGCTGGCTATCTGGGCAGGGATTTGTTGTAATGAGAAGCACATCAACTGTACTAATAGCCAAAAGAGGGAACTGCTAGGATTTCTGACGAGGCAGTGGTCCCTGCTAAATCATACAAACTCTTCAGAGTAGATAAAGGCCATTCAGCCTATCGAGTATGCACTAGCCCTCCAAAGAACATCCCACTCTATCCCAATGACCCCAGATTTAACCTACATAGCTTACACATTCTTAGACACAGCAGGGCAATTTAACACGGCCATAAACTAGCTCTTTTCTCTCCCCTAAATATGTGGGTCCCTACATGATGGTGGATAAGGCTAGTCCCTTGGTCTACAAGTTTCTAATAGCCATGGGAAAAACCACGTAAACCAGTTAAAAGCCTTTGGCAAGCAACGCAGTCACTCTCACCACCTTAATATATGTATGGTGCATGACAATGTACTAGAACAAATACAAGACCAAGGACACCCCATGACACATCCTCAGACTGCCTTGCTGACAAAAATAATACACTCCCATCACTGCCACTAACAGCCGCTTCCATGTCCAAGGGACCCCTGACCATTTTAAGTGACCCAATGGGAGACTATCTGATAGTTTGGAATCACTCACCACTCACCAACCACACGGCCATGACATGAATCCCTGAGAACCCCCTGACAGACAGGCAAACCGAGCAGTTCTGACTTTCGATATATCAGACCCCTAAAGGCAGCCCTGTACCAAGGCCATGTGACACCACAAGATGGCTAGTATGGACTAAACTGATGAGCTCAGACCCCCTGATGGTGATTCCAGATGTCTCCAGTAGAGGGCATGGCAAAACACAAACATGGGAACAGGGAGGATTCACTATGGCCATGCCCCCAAAGACAAAGGATTCAGATCGCACTGGTGACTCTCTGTTGGGTGCCTATTTAACAGCTGCACTCACTCGCTAATCCAGGTGAGGAAATAACTCCTGTTAGCCACTCAAGGTGAGGTGTAACTGTTCCTGATGGCCTAGACTTGCATGCATCTCACACGTTTTCCAACTCTCATTCCTGTGCATGCAGGTGGGATTAACCAGATTACAATTCTTGGTTGCCTGCTCATTTTCATTTACATTTAAATCCATTGGTCTCTTGAGATCGCCTTCATCTTCACTGACATTTAAATTGTTAATCTCTTGAGTTCGCCTTCATCTTTGCTCATATTTAAATCATCAGTTGTGCTGACGGCCTCGTGTTAGTCTTTTGGGTAGGGCAACTTCACCTTCATTTGTCTTAAATCATTGGTCGTCATGGTCACCTCGCTTCAGTCTTCCCTATCCACATCATGGTCGGGTCGTCCAAACAATCCTCACCCCTACCACTGCAAACAGAGGTTGGAGCCCAACAGGCTTCTAAAAGCCCGACTTAACATTCCATGTGGATTTCCATTCCGAGGTTTTCGTTTGTTATTTGTTTTTGGAAAAAGTGAGGTTAGGACATATGCATCATTGGCATCACATCAATTCAAAACTACTCAGATATTAGACAAGGATAACAACAGAAATGGCCTAGATTTCTCTCCAGGTGGTGAGAGTGGCTGTGTTGCTTGCAGAAGGCTTTTAACTAGTTTATGTGGTTTTTCCCATGGCTATTAGAAACTTGTAGACCAAGGGACTAGCCTTATCCACCATCATGTAGGGACCCAAATATTTAGGGGAAAGAAAAGAGCTAGTTTATGGCCGTGTTAATTTGCCCTGCTGTGTCTAAGAATGTGCAAGCTATGTAGGTTAAATCTGGGGTCATTGGGATAGAGTGGGATGCTCTTTGGAGGGCTAGTGCATACTCGATAGGCTGAATGTAACCGCGTGAAACACAATCAATATGTCGGGATCGTCATCGAGATCCACGTGCCTGAGACATCACGCAAACCTGGGGACACGCACCTGGGGTATATATGGTGTGGCCCACTGGATGTCAGTGAATGTGAGGGGGGTGTGTTGTGGATACATCCCAATAAGACTACAATGTTTGAATGTGACAGTCAATGGGCAGAACACAAAAAAAGTTAATGGGAACTTAGAGAACTAATACCTGAGCGTAGAAATGACAGGCGATTGCTGGGGATCTTCTAACAATGGGTACCTGAGATAGGATGTTGGGCAAGGGTCTCAGAAAAGGGTTGGAACTTGGGCAGTGATGGCCTGGGAAACTCATAGAGGGGACATTCATTCTGCATGAGATTAGGGACGGTCTGAGACACCCCAACCCGTTTGCCCTGAAGCCACCCCACCAATCCACAAAACAGACTGGTTTTAAAACCCATGGGAAAAACCCAAATGATCACACCCACCATGCACTGGCAACTGTGGTAGTGAATTTAGTAGGAACCCAATGGCCAGAATAATGCTGTCCCCAACTCAAAAAACTATGCCTCCACTTGTCCTATAGATTATTGGGATGAGGGATAAGGACAGACAATGGGAAAATCAAAACCAGGGCAGAGAAATGACATAAAAGGGAAATTCTGAATGACTTAGTGACAGCATATGGGGCAGGAGTATCGACTGTTAATGCCCTTGATTTGGCCGACCTGGACAATAAACCCAGCATCCTGACTTGACAAGTAAAACAGACTTTGGATATAATTAACAAAAATAGTCATCAGAATGCCAAAGAGGAACTAATGGGAAATCAAACCAATAGCCTTATGGTAGCTGTGCTAAAAGGACATGCCAAAACAATAAACCAGATAATAAAGGGGAAATTGGAAGATGATGGCAGACAACATGACCAAACCCTATGTGGCATATATGGAGAGTGGATGATAGACCAGAGGAGGGAAAATCTCAATCAGATTAGACATGGAACAGATTCCATCCTGGATCAGTGATGAACAGAAAGAACGTTTATTTAGGGGAAAGGAACATCCCAAATGACCAGATTGCCAATTGAGGTAACTGACTAAAGTCTGGTACAATGACGACTGTAAAGGGACTCCTGGGAAAGCACTAAGAATGGTATTAGGACTCCCGATAATCACGCACGACAGAATTGGATTAAGGGTGTTCAAAGTAGAAAACACAGGCACCATACACAAAGATCTACTGATAGGATAAAATGACACCCTACTGTACACAGTAGAGAAGGAAGGGAGGCTCATAGGCACCACTTTGGATGAGTGTCAACAAACTAACACAGTGATAACATGCCCATATCCAGTTTATTCAAATGAACACTCACTATGTGACTTCAAGACAAACACCAGCCTGAGTTGCCCCATTGAGCCTCACAATCTGGACATTGACGTAACTTGGGGTAGCCGACAGGGAGAAGGGGAACATTGACTCACAAGCTCACTTAACAGTATGGGATGGTCCAATGTAATGTCACCAACATCACCTTCTGTATTAGGCTACACCTACCTGCCAGGATAGACCTAATCCAGCTAATGAATATACACAAAAGGGAGAGGGATTCAATGCGAGTGAGGAACTCCAGAAGGTTCTGGGGGAATGCGTGGAGACATACGACACCAGTCTCCAGGCCCTGATGGAGGAGTTACACCAGATTCGAGCCTGGTAGGCCACAATCCACAGAACCCTCACCAAGGTGATACCGCAGGCCTGCGATGCCAAAGAACAAGTAAAGGAGATTCAAGTAACCACTTGGTGGGAGGATTTCTGGGACTGGGGCTCCAACATGCAAATCCATCCCTAGGTCTGCCTTGTGTCTGTGCTGCTGATTATAGTTATCCTGGTATACCTCACCATCCTCACTGTTAAATTGGTCCAGTGGAAGAACAAACTGTTTAACAAAATGAATTTGAAGACCTCAATCCACTTACAGTCTCCCCGAGCCTGTAGAGTTATAAAATCACACAACACCAGGTTATAGTCCAACAGGTTTAATTGGAAGCACACTAGCTTTCGGAGCGACGCTCCTTCATCAGGTGATAATGTCACCCGATGAAGGAGTGACGCTCCGAAAGCTAGTGTGCTTCCAATTAAACCTGTTGGACTATAACCTGGTGTTGTGTGACTTTTAATCTTGTACACCCCAGTCCAACACTGGCACCACCACACCAAGCCTACAGAAACTTTGTAAGTATTTGACTAGGCCTAGTGAATCAGTTACCATCGTGCATGAATAATATTTGTTGAATTTGCTTCATCACTATTAATGACTTTTTTATTATAATTTTATGACGTTGCTTGGCCTTTGGATTTTTCATTATGAATCTGCCTTATATTTGCTTATTTCTCCTTATTTGTTTAGTTTACTATGTTTGCTTGATTCTCATGTGCTATCTGGGACAGTGGTTTAAGTATATATTATGCTTTGCTTAAGCTTGGATGATCACCGCACAAGAGATTTATTACGTGATCCATCGCACGTCACATTCAGGAAGTGGAAAATAATGAAGGTGCCATGGAGTTACAAAAGATGGACAATGATCAAAGCATGCTGAGAAATGTGAATCAGCCTTGACCAAAGTGATGAAATGCTGCAGAATCCAGACAGGATCCAGGTACTATGGAACAGTTTGCAAACAAACCTGCAGACCCTACAATACACACCCGGACTTGGGTTCAAATGGGACAACGGAATGCCGTCCCTGTAACAGTCGGAAATGTCGAGGTGTGCACCAGACATGGAGGCGTCTCACACCACTCTTTGGAGGACGCTATGTTCATCCAGCATCTTCAGGACTGGACACCTCAGGGACACCTAAGGGACACCCAGCCTTCAGTGTGCTGATGCCCGGTTGGGTCTGATCCATCAGGGTGATTGATTCAGATCGGTGTATTGGAGGACACTCAAGTCCCTCCCAAAAAGGCGCCAAGATTTTGGAGCATAAGAATAGCAGCAACACCACCATCAGGAGCGGTAACTGGAGAGCGATAAATCAAGAATAACCACCGAGGAGAGAGGGCACCCCTGAGATCATTAGGAGAGGAAGACTAGACGGCATCACCGGGTGGAGTATGGCCAAGTGTGGCGGCATATGATCATCTAGAGTTAAGTCAAAGCGCAGGATAGATTTGCAGAGTAAATTGTGAGTTTATTGCTGCAGCACTAATTGTGTTTAATAAATGAATATTATTATTTATTATTACCAAGAGTCGGCTCACAGCTCTTTTGCTGGCGTAAGAGTTAAAATACACTGTTAGAGACAAAACAAAACTGCAGATGCTGGAATCCAAGGTAGACAGTCACGAGGCTGGGAGGACACAGCCAGCCAGGCAGCATCAGGAGGTGCAGAAGTCAACATTCCGGCTGTAACCCTAACCCACTGTGTGACATGTGGCATGGAATGGTGCTCCCTCAGAGTGAAACTGAGCAGTCTTCACCCTCTCACCGTTATCACCGAGGAATGAGCTGGCAGAAGATGGGGACATGATAGAGGACTGTCAGTGTTAGAAGGGGATAAATCATAATGGTGCGTGTGAGATTGTACTTTAATGTTCGATGAGAACAGGAGGGAAGAGTTTGTAATGTGAATTGTCGCCCGGTTGCCTCCCTCAGCAACAGTTTATTGGCTCAGCACAAAGACGATAACAGCCAATTCTGTATCATTTCATGAGTCTAATTAAAACAGGCACACAATTCACACTGTTTGGGTTAAGAAAAGGTTAGCAACAGGTATCCAGTTCATACAAGACTAAAATCTACTAGGTTTCTCTAATGATCGCTGAACAATCAAAGACTTTAAAGGCTAAAACCCGAGAATAGGAGAGCGTGCTGACCAGGCCATCTCTCCCAGGTTTCAGCGAAGGTTGATCACTGGAAATCTGTGCAGCAGGCACGCCCAAAATCCTTCACTTTTTATCCTTTTCCTTTATCTTCCCGAACTATAGTGTCTTTTATTCATTGGTTCTTAGCGCATCTGCGTGAGCTTTTGTCCTTCCATTATAGCCTTGACCCAAGGATGACCTCACTACTCTTCCACCAAATCAGGATTTACACCGTGTGCCGTTCCTCGGAGCTGACCCAGTTCAAACTGGTTCCAATCAGCATGAGACAGTCGCTGGGGCTTGGGCTACTTGAGTTCACAAGCTGCTGGTTTCACATGCTGGCTCACTGAATACATAGGATCATAGAACATGTGTGGAAACAGGCCATTCGGCTCCACAAGTTCATACCCACCCTCTGAAGAGTAACCCACCCAGACCCATTCCTCTACCACTCTACATTTATCCCTGACTAATGCACCTAATCTACACATCCCTGAACACTATGGGGCAATTTAGCATGGCCAGTTCACCCTAACCTGCACATCTTTGGATTGTGGGAGGAAACCGGAACACCTGGAGGAAACGCATGCAGACAGGGGGAGAATGTACAAACTCCACACAGACAGATGCTCAAAGCTGGAATTGAACCCCGGTCCCTGGTGCTGTGAGGTAGCAGTGCTAACCACTGAGCCAACGTGCCATTATTCTTGCCACAAGCACCCTTAGTTCATCCCTATCCTAGAGTAAGGCTCTCACTCTTCTCAGCATTGCAAACACTCTTTATTTCCAGGTTACCGAAACTCTCTAGTGAAGTGTCACCCTCCTTACACGACTCTTTCTGGTCTGTTCTTCTGCTCTGTTTTGAGCTGCTGATGTTATGAGTGTGATTCACATTCTCCATCCCATGACAGGTGCAATTTTGCATTAGGTGGAGTGGTGGATGCTGAGATGTAAGTGCAAGAAAGTATGTAGACACAGAAGGATGGATGTGTACACAAGCTCAGTTACTATCAACCATGATGTGTCAGGACTTGGCCTTGGGTAGGACCCACACCATAATATACCACTGCATTTACTTTTCCTGACCTGATTAGGTCTTCCATCATCTAAGGAGCAAGGAAATCATGTTTCGGGCAAAAGCCCTTCATCAGGAATGAGGCTGGGAGCTTCAGGGGTAGAGGGACAAATGGGAGGCAGGGTGGGGCTGGGGAGAAGGTAGCTGAGAATGTAATAGGTGGATGGAGGTGGGGGTAAAGGTGATAGGTCAGGGGGAGGGTGGTGCAGATAGGTGGGAAGTTAGTTTGACAAGTGAGGCAGATCATGAGGGCGGTGTTGAGCTGGAAGGTTGGAACTCGGGTAAGGTGGGGGGAGGAGAAATGAGGAAACTGATGAATTTCACATTGATGCCATGGGGTTTGAGGGTCCTAAGGTGGAAGATAGGATGTTCTTCCTCCCAGTGATGCTCGCTGAAGTGCTTCAGAGTCACCTTCACTTCCACATATGTCATTTATTATATCCGTTGCTCCTCTACATTGGGGAGACTGGACGCCTTCTCGCAGAGCGCTTTAGGAAACATCTCCGGGATACCTGCACCAATCAACCCCATCACCCTGTGGCCGAACATTTCAACTCCCACCTCCCACTTTGCCGAGGACATGCAGGTCCTGGGCCTCCTCTGCTGTCACTCCCTCACCGTCCGACGCCTGGAGGAAGAACGCCTCATCTTCCGCCTCGGAAACTTCAACCCCAGGGCATCAATGTGGACTTCACCAGTTTCCTCATTTCCGCTCCCCCCCACCTTATCCCATTTCCAATCTTCCAGCTCAGCACTGCCCTCATGACCTGTCCCACCTCTCTGCTCCACCCTCCCCCTGATCTTTCAACTTTACCCCCACCTCCACCCACCTTTTGCACTCTCAGGTACCTTCTCCCCAGCCCCAGCCCCTTCCCCTCCCATTTATCTCTCACCTTCACATCCTATTCGTGATGAAGGGCTTTTGCCCGAAATATCGATTTTCCTGCTCCTCAGATGCTGCCTGACCTGCTGTGCTTTTCCAGCACCACTCTAATCTTGACTCTAATCTTCAGCGTCTGCAGTACCCACTCCTGCCTAGGTCTTCCAGTACTATACTCAAAGGCACAGGACCTGCTGCTCCCTTCCTCTGCAGTTTCCAGCCACACCTTTTTGTTATCCCTGTTGTCAGGGATTGCATCTCCCTATGGGCCACTCGGCCTCAGGGAACATGATACTACTGGGCAATGCTGCTAATTCATTCCTGAAGATTTCTCTACTGTTAGAAGCAATGCTTCGTTCATCTCTATCCTAGAATAAGGCTCTCAATCTCTTTAGTACTACACCACTGTTTGACTTTCCCCTTAACAGCTCCCAGAAGGAAAACCAGTAAATCTGGTTAGTTGCACATACTGGTCTAAATCAACTTGTATACTTTGAAATAGATGACCACTACATGCTCATTTTCAAACATGAACTAATAGCTGTATTATTTTACCCATGATTACAGCAGACCTGAAAACATGATGATTATACAATAGTTGGTTGTAAAACTGTCATAGTGTCATAGAGATGTATAGTATGGAAACGCCCTGCAGGTGAAAAGGTACCTCTCAGGTCCCTTTTAAATCTTTCCTCCTCTTACCTTAAATCTATGCCCTTACTTTTGGACGATCCTCCTTACCCTGGGAAAAAGTCCTTGGCTATTAACCCTCTGCATGCCCCTCATGATTTTATAAACCTCAATAAGGTCACCCCTCAGCTTCCGACTCTCCAGTCTATTCAGCCTCTCCCGATAGCTCAAACCCTCCAACCCTGGCAAAATCCTGGTCAATCTTTTCTGAAGCCTTTCAAGTTTCACAACATCCTTCCGTAGCAGGGAGACCAGAATTGAGGGGTGTGTTATTTAGCCAGTGTAAGGAAGCTGCTGAAATAGCTGAGGTTCTGGCACAATATCCCTGGCCTCCACACAATGAACAATGCGAGAGGCATATCTATGTGACATGATGAAATATCATATGATCGAGCCTCCAGAAATCTATCCAATCAGAGTGAGCAATTCTACCCTATAATTGCTGGAGCCAGCTCTGAAAGTAGCCTCAATTGCATTACATTGATTACCTAAAGGTTTCAAAGCTTCATGTGAAGTATAAAGCTCAAAGAGTTCTCACAGACTCTCATTGTAGGAGGATTAAAGCCAGTCTTCCTTCACTGTGGCTCTAACCTTAAGCTGTGTGGAATTGAGCATTTCTCTGTTCATGTTAATCATGTTATACGGTTTAGACTGAAAACCGCCTCAACATCATGTGTGTGTGTGTGTGTGTGTGTGTGTGAGGAGAGTCAGGGATTGTAGGACAGAGACTCCCTGACACAGTGAGAAGGACTGTGAAGGAGTTTGGAAGAAGCTAATTGCTCTGTTGCAAGAGAACTCTGAACTTGACTGTCCCTTGTTTCTCAGGTCTCTGCTCCGTTGTGATGAGTTTTTCTCTCGTTTATTCATTTTGGGGATGTGGACATCACTGGCTGGGCCAGCATTTGTTACCCGTCTCCGAGTTGCCCTTGAAAAGGTATTGGGGAGCTGCCTTCTTGAACCGCACAGTCCACCTTCTGTGGGTTGACCCACAATGCCCTTCGGAAGGCAATTTCAGGATTTTGACCCAACGACAGTGAAGAAACAGCGATACATTTCCACATCAGGATGGTGAGTGGCTCGGAGGGGAACTTGCAGGTGGTGGTGTGCCCAAGTATCTGCTGCCCTTGTCCTTCCAGATGGAAGTAGTCATGGGTTTGGAAGGTGTTGAATGAGGATCTTTGGTGATTTTCTGCAGTGCATCTTGTAGCTAGTACACAGTGCTGCTACTGAGTGCTGGTGGTGGATGGAGTGGATGTAGTGCCAATCAAGTGAGCTGTTTTGTCCCGGATGGTGTTGAGTTTCTTAAGTGTTGCTGGAGCTGCACTCATCCAGGCAAGTGGGGAGAATTCCTTCACACTCCTAACTTCTGCTTTGTAGATGGTGGACAGGTGTTGAGGATTCAGGAGATGAGATATTTGCTGCAGTATTCCTAGGGCCTAACCTGCTCTTGTAGCCACTGCATTTATGCAATGAGTTCAGTTGAATTTCTGGCCAATGATAGCCCCCAGGATGTTGATAGTTGGGGATTTCAATGATGGTAATACTATTGAGTGTCAAAGTGTGACGGCTTAGATTGTCTCTTATTGGTGATGGTCATAGCCTGGCGATTGTGCGGCACAAATGTTACTTTCATAACCCAATCCTGGATACTGTCCAGATCGTATTGCATTTGACCGTGGACTGCTTCAGTGTCTGAGGAATCGCAAATTGTGCTGAACATTATGCAATCATTGATGAACATCTGCACTTCTGAAGTCATTGATCTAGCAGCTGAAGATGGTTTGGCCTAGGATACTATCCTGAGGAACTCCTGCAGAGATGTCCTAGAGCCGAGATGTCTGACCTCCAACAACCACAACCACCTTCCAATGTGTCAGGTATGGCTCCAATCACTGGAGAGTTGAGGCATCTCGATTATGGACCATATCTCTCAGAGTAGGCTAGAATTGCCTGTCATTAGCCTCTGGTTAGGTGACCTCAATGCTCCCTGTGATATGACCCCAATGTTTGTTCAGCAAATGGCTGAACAAAACCCCACATTCAGGAGCATCCTGAAGGCAATTCGTGAAATAAATCTTTAAGGTATGTAACGACATGTAAATAATTTCACTTTGATTAAAAATCAATCATTCAGAGAGGAATTACTAAATATACGCTGCAGATGTTGGAAATCTGAAGTGAAAACACAATTGCTTAAAAATACTGAAAACACAAAGTGGTGGAGATTGCAGCCATGGAGGGAAAGCAAGCAAGAAATCATCTAGAATCGAAACAGTAGCTTGCTTGCTTGCCAGGGATGCTACCTGGCCCTCTGCGATCTCTTGCATTTTTGGTTTCAGTACAGATTCTAGTATCTGCAGTAGTTTGCTCCTGGAGGTTAGGTATCAGCCTGAGACATTTATCCTGTTTTTCTCACTTTGTAGATGTTTTGCATGTCATCGAGTCATAGAGATGTACGATATGAAAGCAGACCCTTCAGTTCAACTCGTCCATGCCGACCAGAGATTTTAAATTAATTTACTCCCATTTGTCAGCATATGGACCATGTCCCTTTAAACCCTTCCTCTTCATGTATCCAGCCAGCTGCCTTATAAATGGTGTAAGTTCCAGCATTTCCAGTTTTCAGGGTAATGTAGCAATGGGGTCTGGGAAAGAGCTCACTGTTTAATAAATAATAGATTCGAATATTGCTGATCAAAGGTGAACAAGACACTCAATCTTGCATTTGCTTTAACTACAGGACAAGAAGCTAATTACAAAATCTATTTCCTCTTTACATGCAAATCAGAAATTAAACATATCAATACATTTTTATTTATGCCAGCATGATGTATGACCATCGTGCTAATATTGTGACTCACCCTGTCTTCAAAACTGCTGAGTTTGTACTTCACATTGTAAAATTGCTTTCCTTTAGTCATCAGTTATTCCTTTCAATATTTATTAATAAAGCCTGAACATAACTGTTATTTCTGGTGTGATAATACAGAGTTTATTGCTGTTGGACAATCCAATGAAAGATTGAGGGAAAACATAATGTGACCAAACTTAATATTAAAGAAATTGTAAATTGATCTTTCCATTTGGTTATTGAGCCCACTGACAGTGATGGAATGTGTCATAATTATGTTTGTCAGGATTGCAAAAGGTATCTATTGGAAGTGTTTCTTCTATTGCAGGAGTCAAGACCCTTGATGCAGCTATTTCAATAAACATCAAGACACACTGACTAAATGCATGGAAATAATCAAAGGCATTCTTGGGTCTAAGGCATCACTAGCTCGGCCTAAATTTATTGTTCACTCCTAATTTTCGTTGAGAAAGTGGCAATGAGCTGCCTTCTTGAACTGCTGCAGTCCTTGGGCTATAAAAAGATACATTAGGGAGGGCATTACAGGACTTTGACCCAATGACACGGAAAGAACTGTGATACATTTCCAAGTCTAGATGGTATGCGGTTTGGAGGGGATGTGGTGGTGGCGTTCCTCTGTCCTTGTCCTTACGGATAGTGGAGGCCGCGGATTAGAAGGGGGATATGTTTGTGATTTTCCTAATTATTCTATGAAGGTAATGCTTAACTTTTCTTTAACTTTGCTTCTTTTACTACTTTGTCCCTAAGCTTTTTGTACCTCAGTACTTTTGTACCAAAAATAGCCACCACATTCACCTCTGTCCCCTTACTCTCCTGAGATTCTGGTATGATGCTGGTATCTCCCACTGTGAAAACTGATGTTAAGTGCCTCTTCAGTTCCTCTGCCATTTCTTTGTTCCCTGTTACCTCTACATTACATTTTCCAGCAGCCCAAAGCCCACACTTGCTTCTCTCTTACCTTTTAGGTATCGAAAATAAACTCGTGCAATCTTCTTTGATATAACTAACTAGCCATGTGTGGTGACATTATATACTTTATACTGTACTCCTGTACTTGAGTACACGTTGCAATAAAATCTAAATCTAAAAATGTAAGTAAGGCTGATTGAGTTGCTGCAGTGCAACCTGTAGCTAGGACACACTGCTATCTCTGAGTCTCTGTGGTGGAGGGAATTAATGTTTAGGTGATACATAAACTACTGATCAATGAATTAGATTCCCCTGGATGGCTTCTTGAATGCTGTGGGAACTGCACCCATCCAGGATAGGCAGCACATTGGTTCAGTGGTTAGCACTGCTGCCTCACAGCACCAGGGACCTGGGTTCAATTCCAGCCTTGGGCGACTCTCTGTGTGGAGTTGGTACATTCTCCTTGTGTCTGCGTAGGTTTTCTCCGGGTGCTCCAGTTTCCTCCCACAGTCCAAAGATGTGCAGATTAGGTGAATTGGTCAGGCTAAATTGCTCATAGTGTTCAGGGATGTGTAGGTTAGGTCCATTAATCAGGGGTAAATGTAGGATGATAGAGTCAAGGAATAGGACTGGGTGGGTTACTGTTTGGCGGGGGGGGGGGGGGGGAGAGTCGGTGTAGACTTGTTGGGTCAAAGAGCCGGTCTCCGCACTGTTGGGATTCTATTAAAAAATGCAAGGACAATTAGGGAAGGACTGACTAAAAGCAAAAGAAAAAGCATGCAGTGTGGTGAAGATTGGTGGGAAGCCTTTAAAAATCAACAGAGGATAACGAAAGGGGGAGAAGATGAAATATGAGAGTAAGCTAGCTAATAATATAAAAGAAAACTGCAAGTTTTTTTTAGATATCTGAAAGGTAAAAGAGAGGTAAGAGTGGACATTGGGCCACTGGAAACTGTAATGGTGCACAAAGAGCTGGTGAAGGAACTGAATAGGTACTTTGTATCAGTCTTCACAGTGGAAGACAGCAGCAGCAGTATACCAGAATTTCAAGAGAGTCAGGGGCAGAGGTTAATGTAGGGGCCATCACTAAGGAGACTGTGCTGTGGAAACTGAAAGATCTGAAGGTGGATGAATCACCTGGACCAGTTGGACCATGCTGAAGGAGATAGCTGAGGAGATTGTGTAGGCATTGCTGGTGATTTTTCAGGATTCACTGGAGTCAGGGACAATCCCAGAGGACTGGAAAATGGTTAATGTAACACCCCTGTATAAGAAGTGAAAGCAGTATAAGACAGGGAACTAACAGTCTGGGTAGCCTGACCTCTGTCATCGGTAAGATTTTAGAGACTATTGTTAAGGATGAGATCGTGGAATATTTGCAGTTGCATGGTAAGATAGGGCTGAGTCATCATGGCTTTGTCAAGGGGGGGTCATGTCTAACAAATCTGTTAAAAATTTTGGAGAGATAATGAGCAAGTTATACAAAGGAGAGACAGTCAATTAGATCAATTTGGATTTCCAGAATGCTTTTGACAAGCTACTAAACAGGAGGCTACTAAATATGATAAAAGTCCATGGTGTCAGGAGCAAGGTACTTGGACAGAGGTTTGGCTGACCTGTAGAAGGCAGAGGGTGGAGACTTTCAGGATGGAAGTGAGTGGCGAGTGGACTTCCATAGACTAAAGGTCTATGCTGGGACCACAACTATTCATGTTTTACAGTAACAAACTTGATGTAGGAACTGAGGACATTTTTGCCAAGCTTGCAGATGATGCAAAGATAGGTGGAGGGATAAATAGTGTTGAGGAAGAGGGGAGGCTGCAGAAGGACTTGGACAGGTAGGAGAATGGGCAAAGAAGTGGCAGATAGAATACAATGTAGGAAAGTGTGAAGTTATGCACTTTGGTAGGAAGAATAGAGGTGTAAGGCTTCAGAACTCTGAAACATGTAGAGACTTGGGAGATTTAGTTTCAGGACTCTCTTAAGGTTAATATGAAGGTTCAGCTGACAGTTAGGAAGGTAAATGTAATGTTAGCATTCATTTTAAGAGGGCTAGAACTGGCAGGGACGTACTGATGTTCATCCTGATGAAGGGCTTTTGCCCAAAATGTCAATTTTCCTGCTCCTCGGTTGCTGCCTGACCTGCTGTGCTTTTCCAGCACCACTCTAATCTAGACCCATGTACTGATGTACTGTTGAGGGCTGTATAAGGCTCTAGTCAAATCACAGTTAGAATATTCCTTATATTATAATAACAATAACAGAAAACAAACTACTACTCTACTCCACGAACCACTGAGGAGAGAGAGAGAAAAAAAACCTACAAAAACTATAATTCAATAAATAACTAAGAAAAAAAAATCAAACTAAACCAAGTTAAACCGAGGTAAATTAAGTTACATTCAGTTAAGTTACCACACTCAGCGCAATCCCATTAGAGGTCCCCACCACCGGGAACTTCAGTTGGCAAACCGGTACTTGTTCAGAATTCTTCCTCCCAGGGGCCCCCGGCCCGTCAGACATAGCTCTCATGGTTACACAAGGCCCTGACCAATATAGCCGACAAGTCTGCGTCTATATAATTCAGCAAGGGTCGCCATGTTCTATAAAACAGTTCTGTTTTCTGGTGCACCATACTCCTAAGGAAGTCCAGGTGGGATGTGCTCCATAAACTAATCTACATTGCCCCGAGAGTCTTGGGGGATTCTCTGACACCCAGCTCATTAGAATGTTCTTCCTCGCACAGAATGAAAGAACATGAAACAGTTTCTTCCCATGCGTGTCCAAAGAAGGGAGATTTGACAAACCCAAGAGGAGGGACACTGGATCCACCTTGACCTCAGTTCCCAAGACCCCTTTCAAAACACTCACTGCGGCACCCCAACACCTACGCAACTTGTGGCATGACCACAAGCAATGAGTAAGAGCGCCAACATCTATTTTACATTTGGAGCACATTGGGGACACTTCGGTCTTAAATTTTGCAAGCTGCTCCGGTGCCAAGTGAACTTCAATTGCACAGCCTGCGTCCTATTGCAAATCAAAATCTTCCTTATGTTCTCCCAAATATCCTCCCACCCATCTGATTAGATTAGATTACTTACAGTGTGAAAACAGGCCCTTTGGCCCAACAAGTCCACACCGACCCGCCGAAGCGAAACACACCCATACCCCTACATTTATCCCTTACCTAACACTAGGGGCAATTTAGCATGGCCAATTCACCTGACCTGCTCATCTTTGGATTGTGGGAGGAAACCGGAGCACCCGGAGGAAACCCACGCAGACACGGGGAGAACGTGCAAACTCCACACAGTCAGTCGCCTGAAGCGGGAATTGAACCCGGGTCTCTGGCGCTGTGAGGCAGCAGTGCTAACCACTGTGCCACCGTGGCGCCCACATCTGACGAGATGTTCACCCCCCAATTCCCAAGTCCAGATTCTGCACAGCTGCTCAATGTCCTTCAAGACATCACTAAATCAAGAGAGTGCCTGTGGACTGATGCACTCTCCTTTCTATATCAAACTTATAGGGACTAACCATTAATGTTGTCTTTTTCTGTATAAAGTCCCTAACCTGAAAGTAGTGAAAGAGGTCCCTCCAAGATAGTTCATTTTTCTGACTCAGCTGCTCCAAAGACATCATGACCTCCCTGTCAAATAAATCTCCCAAACAGGAGACTCCTCGAGACTCCAGAGGTTAAAGCTAGTCCATTGACCCCAGCTGGAATCCTAACATTCCTACTATGGGAGTGTAAGGGGAAGGTTTTTGTTAGCTGCCCTCACTTTGCAGCATCATTCTTCATGCTTTAACTGTGTTAAGGACAATCAGGAATGGTCCATAACAGTCCTCATCTTCTCCATAAACAGAAAATAGACGAGGGGGCATTTTGCCTGGGAGGCCTCGATGTCCAACCAGATTGACAGTGGGTCCTGGCAAGCCCAGACAGCCACATAGGATCGTAGGGAACTCAACTGATATTTCTTATAATCCGGGAAATTCACACCTCCCATCCCCTGCGGAAGCTGCAATTTGGCAAGCTTAATAAGAGGCCGCCTATGATCCCAAATGACAGATCCAAGCCAATGGTAAAGCCTCCGTAGTGCTTGCCTTGGCAGCATTCTCATGGGATATAATAAATGAGGAAGAACATTCATTTTGACCAGAGCTATTCTACCCAACCAGGATATTGGAAGATCCTCCCAGCGCTGAAGGTCCTGCCTTATCTTCTCTAGCAACTGGACAAAGTTAGCTTCATATAATTGTACGAAAGCCAAGGTGATAAAAATGTCTCAATACAAGAACCTTCCCTGAGACCACCTGAAAGGGAAACAGGTTCCATCCCCAAGATTGGGTATTCTAATAAAGTCCCCCACAGACATGGCCTCTGACTTCATGAAAATTATTTTATACCCTGAAAATGTACCAAATAGATTAATTATTTGTATTAAACGGGGCACCGATATCATCGGATCAGTTAAAAAAAAAGAGAATAACGTGATCCTCATTAGGATGATCTTATGCCTGCCTGACCCTACCTCCGGGGAAATTATATTCTGGTCCCTCTGGATGGCCTCTGCCTGAGCTCAATCACCAATGGAAATAATAGCAGCGAGAGAGGGCATCCTTGGCTGCTGCCTCTACCGATACTAAAATTGTCAGATCTTATGTGTGGCACGGTGGCTCAGTGGTTAGCACTGCTGCCCCATGGCATCAGGGACCCAGGCTCAATTCCAGTCTTGGATGACTGTGTGGAGTTTGCACATTCTCCCTGTGTCTGCGTGGGTTTCCTCCCACAGTCTAAAGATGTGCAGGTCAGGTGAATTGGCCATGCTAATTTGTCCATAGTGTTCGGTGCTTTAGTCAGGGGTGTAGGGTAGCGGAATGGATCTGGGTGGGTTACTCTTCGGAGGGTCAGTGTGGACTTGTTGGGCTGAAGGGCCTGTTTCCATACTGTAGGCAATCTAATCTAATCTTATATCATTCGTGCGAACTGCTGCTTTCGGGTCAATATATAACACTGCCAAGCACCTGGCAAAAACCCTTGCAAGACCAAACCACTCCAGTATATAAGACATATGGCCACTTCGCCCAGTCAAACATTTTCTCTGCATCCAAGGAGACTATCAAGCCCAGAATCAAACCTTGAATACCTGAACCATGTTTAATACTCTTCTAATATTATTAGAAGACCTACAATCCTTAATAAAACCTGTCTGGTTCTCCTTTACAATGAAAGACAAAACCCTCTCCAATCACAACACTAGCATTTTCAACAGAACTTAAAAATCAACGTCAACAACAATATGGGCCTGTACGAAGTGTATTCCTCTGGGGCTTTCCCTTTCTTGAGAGTAAGGGAAATATTTGCTTCTCTCAAAGATGATGGGAGGCAGTCCTGACTGTACAAGTAATTGTACATATCCAACAGTGGCCCGGCCAGCGTGTCTATAAGCTTCTTATATCCGTCTGGGCTGGGAGCTTTATCACTCTGGAGCTGCCTACACCTGGAAGGTCCAGGGTCTTAAAAAAGAACTCCATCTTCGCTAATCTGTCCTCACAGCCCTCCGACCGGTACAACTCAGAGTAGAACTTCCTAAAAACTGCGTTAATCTTTTTAGCATTGTATCTGACAGCACCAGCATTCTCTCTATTGGATGCGATAGAGTCGGGGGCATTCTTCTTTCTGGCCAGGTATGCCAGTTTTCAGAGGCGGTGATCTGCTGCCTGACACCCTGCCCGAGACGCTGGATCTCCTGGTCATGCCTGAGATCGGTTCAAACCTGGCCTGGGTCTCCTCCACTGCTGAGTCGATCTTCTCTTGGAGTTTCACAAACTCTGAGACCAGACTCTGCTCCACAGGTAAGTCTCCTGGGGTGATCGCGGGGCTGACGCGCAGCCATGGGCGTGTCTGTTATTGCAAGGGAGTGTCTGCTTGCTGCAATCCTCTCTGTTTTTTCCCTTGGTCATTTTCCTAACTATTATAAACTAACACTAACAAACAATTCTGGGGGGGTTAAAAAAAAACTATTTATAACACAATGGGTAATAAAGGGAGGGTGGGTTCTGGTGCAGAGCTCAGCAGGATAAACCTACTGGGTCACTACCATCTTGAATCCCCTATTGGGAGCAATTTTAGGCCCATAACTAAGCAAGAATGGGTTGACATTGGAGAGGATCCAGACAATGTCTCCAAGACTGATCCCGGGGATGAAGGGCTTGTCGTGGGACAACGAGTAGAGGAATCTGGGTCTGTACTCAAGATAGAGTTGAGAAAGATGAGGGGGATTTGAATGAAATTTACAGTATACTGAGAGGCCTAGATAGGACATTGAGATGAAATTTCCACTTGTAGGAGAGACTAGGAACCCAGGGCACTGCCTCAGAGTGAAGTAAATATAGCTTTTAAAGGCAAAAGCTTTTGAAAATAATTTCCTTCCTTCTACATTTTAGTTTTGCCCTGTCTAATATCTATCCAAATTTATATTTAATATTAAACAATACTTTCTACTATTTGACAATAATATTTGCATATGAATGTACTTAGCTTCTGCAAAAAATACATTTTTTATATTGAAGTGTTCAATATCTCAAGCAATGCTTCTAAACTTATAGAAATCAAGGACGAAACATCGGGTCACAGATCAACAAATATCCAATGTGACAATCACAAAATTAACACATCTTTTGCCAGCCAGAAATACCAGGAATTGATAGTACTGAAGAGAACTCATCTTCTAGACGAGCTCTCGTTGGATCAACACCCCATCATTTCCACATTTTACTGGATTTCGTTGTCATTTTCCTTCTGTCTCTCCAGGAGCTCCTCAGGGCAGTGTCTAGGCCCAAACACCTTCAACTGCTTCATCGATGACCTTCTCTCCATCATAGGAGTAGAAGTAGTTGTGTTTTTTGATGACTGCACAATGTTCAGCACTGTTCAAGATTCCTCAGATACTGAATCATCCCATGTCTCTGTGCAGCTGGACTTGTACACACTTAATCCACACTTGGGCTGACAAATGGTAAGCTTTGGTCAACATGGATGTGAAGGGCCTTTTCATGTGATGCTTCCATCTATGACCGTAATGTTAACAGCATACAAGTGCCAGACAATGACCACCTCCAGCAAGAGAGAATCAAACCATCTCCCTTTCACGTTCAATGGCATTAGCCTCACTGAACTCCCAGCTATCAACATCCTGTTACCAACCACCAGAAATTGAATCACACCAACCTTTGAAGTGAATTGGAGTTCTGTGGTGAGTAAGTCGCCTCCTTACTTCAAAAAAGCTGCCCACAAGATAGGGGATAAGAGTGTTTGATTGCTTTTTGTTGGGCATGTGAGGAAGAGAGGGAGAGAGAGTGTGTGTTTGTGTGTCGGGGACACACACACACACTCTTTCATATATATGCGCGCGCACACACACACACACACACACACACACACACAAAGTCTATGGGGTGAATTTGCATAATTGTATTTGTAGATACGATCTGTAGGCAGTCAGTTCATATGACATTTAATAAATTCCTACTTTGGAAATAGAACCAGTCTGACTCAAGCTTGGAATACAGACAGACTCTAGCCTCACACCTTTAATGCATTGTCTGAGCTGAGCTGTCACCTTTTTTAAAAAAAATCCTTAAGTTATCTCAGGAATGTGACTTGAAAGAAGTTCTGGGATTTACATAATAATGAATCGAAACCTGCAACCCATTCTAAAAGTTGGAACATTGATATACAGAGGGATCTTGGGGCTGAAGTTCATAGCTCCCTGAAAATGGCAACACAAGTGGATAAAGTGGTAAAGAAGGTGTACTTGCATGCTTGCCTTCTTCAGTCAGTGCATTGAGTATAAAAATTGGCAAGTCATGTTGCAGCTGTATCAGGCTTCAGTAAAGCCACATTTGGAGCATTTATGCCATTCTGGTCACCACACTGCAGGAAGGTGTGGAAGGTATGGAGATGGTGCAAAAGATGTTTACCAGGGCGTTGCTTGGATCGGAGCATATCAGCTATAAGGAGAGGTTGGACAAACTTGGATTGTTTTGGTGGAGTTTCAGAGGCTGAGGGCTGACCTCACAGACACATATAAAATTATGAGAGGCATTGATAGGGGGGATCCTTTTCCCAGTATGGAAGTGTCAAATACCAGGGGAATAGGTTTAAGGTGAGGGGGGGAACATTCAAGGGAGATGTGCGAGGAAAGTCTTTCGCACAGATTGTAATAGGCACCTGGAATGCATCGTAAGGGGAAGCTGTTAGAAGCAGATACATGAGCAAAGTTTAAGAGGCGTTCAGACAAACACATGCACAGCCACATGAATTGGTCAGAACATTGAGTATTGGAGATGGGACACCTTATTGAAGCTGTGCAAGATCTTGGTAAGGCCATATTTAGAGACCTGTGTGCAGTTCTGGTTGCCCTGCCTTTTAAAGGATATAATTAACCAAAAAGAGCATAGAAAAAAAATTACTAGGATGTTACCTGGACAAGAAAGTTTGTGTTAAAAGGAGAGGTTGAATAGAGTAGGAGAGTGTAGGAGACGGAGGGGTGATCTTATAGTGGTGTATGAAATCATGAGTGTCATTAGATAAAGTAGATAACGTTTCTCCAGGGTAGGGGAGTTGACAACTAGAGGGCAGAGGTTTAAGGTGAGAGGAGAGAGAGAGACATAAAAGGTCCAGACAGGTAATTTTTAACACAGAGGG
The DNA here is from genome assembly GCF_020745735.1 of Hemiscyllium ocellatum. Taxonomy (NCBI): domain Eukaryota; kingdom Metazoa; phylum Chordata; class Chondrichthyes; order Orectolobiformes; family Hemiscylliidae; genus Hemiscyllium; species Hemiscyllium ocellatum. Next base: position 53,935,286 of record NC_083420.1, read on the forward strand.
TGGTGGGTGTCTGGGATGGGCTGCCAGAGTCGTGGTGGAAGTGAGTAAAATTTCACCATTTAAGGAACATTTAGACAGGTACATTGATGGATAGGCATGGAGAGATCTGGGCCAAATGCAGGCAAATGGGACTAGTTTAAACAGGCCGACATGGGCAAGGGCCTGTTTTCGTGCTGTTGACCTCTAACAGGCCCTCTAATAGAGGGATACAGACCGTGGACAGTCAGGTTAGATTACTTTACAATGGCACCATGGTAGACACAGACAGGGTGGGCCAAATGGCCTGTTGCTGTGCTGTTCTATGTTCTGAGAGATTCTTTTCATGGAGAGGGATGCAACATCAGATGTGAAGGAAGAGAAGGATAAAACTTGAGGAGAGGGAGAGAGTCAATAATATCAGCTAACATAAGAAGGGAACTTGAAGGGGTGGAAATGGTTACGATGGCGTTGGGGAGAACACAAGGAAGGTCAGAAAGAACTTAGAGAATGATGCAAGTTCAGAGCTTGGTGAACGTGATAGTTGGGGGGGGGGGTGGAGGGAGGAGGTGGAGTGGGAAGATCGAAAGCAATTTCCACTGCAGTTTACGGCTGCAGCAAAGACTCTGCCAATTGGCCAGAAAGCCAAAGGCAAAGCCAGTGCTGCTGTTTCTGGGAAATTTAACAGGATTGTGTCAATCAGGCAGTACATAACAACTTGCCACTGTAGGGCTTCCATATCATTAAAAGGGAAGGGTGCTCCTCCAAGAGCTTACAGCCAACCCAACAACCAGTCAGCCTTCAATCCCAACACTGCTAGGGAGAGCAGTGGCAACTAACAGAACTGCAGCTAACCCAGATCAGCCAGCATCAGTCTCAGAGCTAACTTAAGTGGTATTGGTAGCTCAAGTACAGTGGGGCCAGATGTTGTTAGTGAGGGAAGGGACGACCATTGCCACATCCTGCACACACAAAGGAGACCATCCACCATTACTTGATTGGCTCCCCCATGGCATAATGTCCTTCTGGATGAAATCCCAGTACTGGTGAAACGAGGCTCAAAAATTGGTCATTTAAGATATTGGCCATGGGCAGGCACTGCCACCTTGAATGCCCCCCAAATTAATTAAGGGGGAAGACAGGATAGCAACAGAAGCTCACCCCTCCATTTCTGCTTCACCCCATCCCACATACTCAGATTTCAATTCCACCCGGTGTCTGGTGAGATTTGTTTGTTATTTGCGTTGTAATAGACTATAGGACATTTCTCTTCGTTTGCGGTCCTTCAACAATATGCAGATTATCATTCACAGATGGGATTAATGTGCTTTATAGAACTAATTAAATATGCAACTAGCTGAGGTGTCTCCATATTAAAGTAAAAATGCTACATTTCTCAGATGCAAAATGGTTTGTTTCAACACATTTTGCAGTTTAAGCTGCCACATTTTCTCAATCTCAAAAAGCCACGAGGCACATCACTCACAACATTTGATTTCCTACCTTCGAGGTCCTTGTTCTGATTATGCTTCCAATGGCATTAATGACAGGTGAGATAGATTTTCAACTGATACCTGTAATTCTAAAATGCCGAAGGCTTCCTGTTTACAAATACATCAGACGGGTGGAAAAGAGCTTAATCTGAAAGGAGTTATAAAATAATTGGTTAAAACGACCAATATTGTCAACGCGGGAGCAAATTACTGCCAATGCTGGAATCTGTACTGAAAACAACAAATGCTGGAGAGCTCAGCAGGTCAGGCAGCGTCCATGGAGAGAGCTGCAAATGTGTTGCTGGTCAAAGCACAGCAGGCCAGGCAGCATCTCAGGAACAGAGAATTCGACGTTTCGAGCATGAGCCCTTCATCCTGATGAAGGGCTCATGCTCGAAACGTCGAATTCTCTGTTCCTGAGATGCTGCCTGGCCTGCTGTGCTTTGACCAGCAACACATTTGCAGCTGTGATCTCCAGCATCTGCAGACCTCATTTTTTACTCCATGGAGAGAGAGCAAGCTAATGTTTCAAGTCAAAATAAAAGCATCAATTCATAAACAAGGTTTCGCTTCTCTGTGTAAAGAGTGCAAGAGGATTGGGGATTCGATTGGCAGGGAGAGAAACTAAACCTTTGATCTTGGAAGTTTGTATCTTGTCTGACAATAAATGTGAACGGAACTTTGAATAAGGAAACGCTTCAGGGTACGTAAAGTCAAAACAGACCAGCAGAAGGAAAAAAGAGCGAACCATTGAAGGTTAAAATTACGAGACAGGGAAAGAATTGTGTGGCTGAGGAGGGGGATGAAGTAATAAAGATAAAAGAAAATATTTTTAAAAATTACGTTTGAAAATGTTGCTCTTTTCTCATCCTTCAGTTAAAATGAAAATTGAAGTAAATAAGAACTATTTTTAAAAAACTCTAAACATGACATCCAGAGAAGGAAAAAGTCAGTATTTCAGCAAATTGGATCAAAAAGCTACAGAGAGCTCTGCTGGAGGACCAGGTGGAGGGGAAGAGAACGAAAAGCAGAATAGGTGTGGCTGGATGAGGATGGCACACAACAGTTTAGGATGGTACAGGGCAGATGGACCTGACATAGTGCGACAGCAGATCCTCAGGCAAAGGAAGCTACAAGTAACAATAGCGAGGGAATAAAAGGATCGTGAGGAGGGAAAAATCCAAGGAATATAGGGGAAAATATGAAAACGATAAACAAAATGGTGAAGAGACAAGAACAGAACAAATAAGTAATTAAAATGTCAATGGGTGGCGTATAGATTTGTCTGTGTTGAACCCTTTGAATCATACAAACAGGACCGCCAGATACTACCTGCTGTTTGGTTGTTAAATATCCCCAGCAGGAACTATAATAATCCAAGTCGCAGTGATCGTCTCAGGAGGAAATGAATCTAAAGTGGTGGAAAGGAAAGGAAAATTAGGAAACTACACCATAATAAAGAGCTACTTAAGAATATGATTGCTGAAGAAACTACACAGAGGTTGGTAACCAGTCACCCTTTATTTACATGTGCAAAGTATTATATCCAGGACCAGCCAGCTCAGAGCCAGTCCCAAGAGACTGAGGGGACTCTGATATTCCTGTTTTTTTTTATATATAATTGAACTGAATGATGATAGTTATTTGGGTAAATATCTGCTGTAAAATAGTTGGATGAGCTATTGGAGGAAGGCTCTTGAAATAACTCCTCAGCAAGTTACCCTTTCTTTACACATGGGGCGCCCTTGACACTGATCCAGCTCCCAGCCTGAACAGAACCTTTGACATGACTGTGTTTTAAAATCTCTTCTTTTTCCCCACATTGGCACCTGACAGGTGTAGAGCTTATTTTTTGCCAGCACCTATGTCCTGTGTGTGCAGATGTTAGACACAGTGAAAAACAACAAGTGTTTAAATCTTTAGTTATATTCCACCACCAGGAAGAAAGGAAACATCCGAGTGGCCAGTGACAAGCAGTGCCCTTCACATCAAAGGGCAATGCTGTGTGATCAAACAGTGAAGGGGAGGGCAGGGACTAAATCAGAATAGAGTTGGAGAGGGGAATTTTTTTTTCCTCTTTTTGTTTTTTTTAACAAAATGCTTATTTTTCACCAGCAACTATGTTGTGTGGAGAGGTATGAGACAGAGTGAAAGATAGGTGTACAAATCTTTATTCCATTTCCACTACCAGGGAGAAAAGAAACACCTGAGTGGCCTGTGACATCAAAATACCCTGTATTTTAAAAATTTTATTAAGCAATTACAAAGGTGTTTACAGAAAAACAGTTAACATTTACAGCTGTATACAAACAGCAACTTTACAAGAGAGAGGAGCAGCAAAGCTAGGCCCCAAACCCTACCGTTCAACCAGTTTACAGGGAGATGAGGACAAACCTCAAATCCCAGTTCCACATCTGAAAAGACAGCAACAATGACATTTGTACATGAGATAATCCTGTTACATAGGAAAGTGCAGACAATACAGACCCAGCAAGCCCCCGTCCCTCCTGCTTTCCAACCACTCAAAGCAATCCGCCCCTATACACCTTCCGGCTCTCGATCCACCCCATGCCCCTTCCAGTTCTCTGTCTGCCCTGACACACCTTTCGACCACCTCTAGGGCATCCCGCCCCAGTACCCGCCTAGGGTGACAGCACTGAGGATGGCTACCTGCCTTCTGGCTCTGTCTGGCCCTACATACCATTGGGCTCTCACCCACCCCGATGTGCCGTCCAGCCACCTCTAGGACAATCCGTCCCCTTCCCTGGGAGGGCAGCATGCAGTGTAGCCCACAAGCCTTCCGGCTCTCAGCTGCTTTGACACATTCCGACCACCTCTAGGACAGGCCGTCCTAATCATCCCTTCTCAGGACAGTGCTCAGAACGGCCTACCCACCACTTGGCTCTCAGGGTGACTGGCATGAGGGAGGCCTACCCACCCTCTGGTTCTCAGGGTGACAGCTTTTAGGATGACCCATGAGCCTCCCAGCTCACAGCAAGGCCTGCTAGACCCAGGGACACCAGACAGTGCAGGTGATAGACCCAACAAACACTACAATACAGTTAATTATCAAAAATACAGTCCTTTTTGGTACACATTCCAAATATAGAGTCTTCAGAGATATAGAGTCCAATCCCAGGAATGGAGTCCATTCCAGTTTTTAAGGTGCATTGTCCAAAATGGAGTCCATTCCAAACTGCAGAGTCCACTTCTGAAAGCAGCAATTTTTTTTAAAATTTAAAAATATACTTTATTCATAAAATAATCAGAAATAATTTGATGGTCTGTACATTTGGTCATGCCATACATATGTCAACATTTACATACACAGATTAGAAATTATCATTGTTGTATACGGGTCTGTGCATTTCTCACTCACATGCCCATATATTTAGCTGAGGTGCCAGCAGAGCCCAAATGACTGCATGGCCCCCCCTGTTTTTCTTAGGCAGGCAGATGTTACACGGTGGTCTTTCCCCACCGCGCCTTGGCAGCAGCTGCCTCAAGCTTCAGCGCACCCCTCAACACGTAGTCCTGGATCTTGGATTGTGCCAGTCTGCAACACTCAGTCGGGGTCAACTCCTTCAGCTGGAAGATCAACAGGTTTCAGACCACCCAGAGAGCGTCCTTCACCGAGCTGATGATCCTCCAGGCGCAGTTGATGTTCGTCTCGGTGTGCGTCCCAGGGAACAGGCTGTAGAGCACGGAGTCTCGCGTCGCGGTGCTGCTCGGGACGAACCTCGACAAACACCACTGCATTCCTCTCCAGACTTCCTCTGCATTGTCACACACTTCCTTCTGAAATGTGCCTGTCTCTCTCCCGTCCCACCCCTCCCCCCCCCGCAGCCGCTTCGAGGGCAGCGTGCGGTGCGGCTGAGAGTCCGGGTGTGCATAAAGGATCTCACAGGCAAAGACCTCCTCACCACCAGCCAAGCCATGTTTTGGTGCTTGTTGGAAAGTTCTGGCGATGAGGCATTCTGCCAAATTGCTTTGACAGTCTGCTCAGGGAACCACTCAACAGGTTCCGCCCTCTCCTTTTCCCGAAGGGTCTGAAGGACACTACGCACTGACCACTTCCTGATGGACTTGTGGTCAAAGGTGTTTTTCTTCAAAAATTTCTCCACGAAGGACCGGTGGTACGGAACGGTCCAACTACTCGGAGTGTTCCGCGGCAACAAAGCCAGGCCCTTCCTTCGCAACACCGGGACAGATAGAACCTCAGTACAGTGACTCTTCGTGTTTGCGTACCGGGGATCCACACACAGCTTGATGCAGCCACACACAAAGGTGGCCATCAGGGCGAGGGTGGCATTGGGAGTGTTGTTTTTCCCCCATTGCACCGGTCTTTGTACATGGTGTCTCTTCGGACCCAGTCCATCTTTGATCTCCACATGAAGTGGAAGATGGCCTGGGTGACTGCGGCAGCACAGGTTCTGGGGATAGGCCAGGCCTGTGCCACATACAACAATACTGAGAGTACCTCGCACCTGATGACCAGGTTTTTTCCCCACAATGGAGAGCGACCATTGCTCCCATCTGCCTAGTTTCTGTCTCATTTTCCTGATCCGCTCCTCCCAGGTCTTGGCGCATGCCCCAGCCCCCCTGAACCAAATACCCAACACCTTCAGGTGGCCAGTCCTGACGGTGAAGGTGATAGAGGATTGGTCGGCCCAGTTCCCGAAGAGCATGGCCTCGCTCTTGCCTCGGTTTACCTTGGCCCCCCCGAGGCCCGTTCAAACTGGTCACAGATGCACATGAGCCTGTGCACGGACAGTGGATCTGAGCAGAAAACGGCAACGTCATCCATATACAGGGAGGCCTTAACCTGTAGGCCCCCGCTGCCAGGAATAGTAACCCCTCTCAGGCTCGCATCCTTCCTGATGGATTCGGCAAATGGCTCTATGCAACACACAAACAAGGTGAGCGAGAGGGGGCAGCCCTGCCTAACTCTAGATCTTACAGGGAAGCTATCTGATTCCCATCCATTGATTGAGACTGCACTGACAATGTTGGTGTAGAGCAGTCTGATCCAATTTCCGATTCCCTCCCCAAAGCCCATTTTGGAGAGGACATCCCTCATATATGTATGCGATATCCTGTCAAAGGCTTTCTCCTGGTCCAGGCTGGAGGCAGGTGTCCACTCCCCTGTCCTGCACGTAGGCGATCGTATCCCTGAGAAGTGCAAGACTCTCAGAGATCTTCCAGCAAATGCAAACCCCAAAGGTGTTCAGTCTCCAATGGAGTCCTGGCCCTGCCTTTGAAAACCAGGCCCACTCATAGGAACAGTACATTGTACAAGTGCAGTTAACTCACAGGGGTTTTGCTCCACTCCTGAAGGCAAGGTCTTGTCCTAGACTCCAGGATACAGCAACTGCTCACCTCCCAGCACACACAATGTTCAATTTTCAGAGGCCCAGTCCCAGGCCCAAGCCTCCCCAAAGGAACAGCTCCTCTGGTAAAATGTTTGTCTTCCACAAGGGCTCAGTCCAAAGCAATAAAAATGAAGACACTTACAAAAAACAAAGAAAATTAGATTCCGAGGGCTAAGCCCTACCACAAAAGTAACATTTCTCTTTTTACTCTTTTTGAGGAAAGGATAAAGAGTAACACACAGGCTGTAACCAGCCAGTGAAACAACAATCCCCTAAATGAGAATTGAGTTACACCTGAAACACATTCTGCGCATCAGGAGTTTAACAATCAGTCCTCACTAAAAGGAATGCCAGTTAACAAACTGGCTAAATAATTCAGCCAGTTCAGAAATCAGGTTTTTCCTCCCCTCCAAAAAAAGAGAGAAGCAGAAACTAACAGTAACATAGTGACTGTAATACCAGCCAACACAGAGTCAGTCCCCTAAACTGAGGAGGCTCTGAATCTCCTGTTTATAATATTTTATTAAACAAATTACAAAACAGTTTACAAAAAAAAAGTTAACATTTACAGCTGCATACAACAGCAATTTTACAAGGGAGAGGAGCAACAAAACCAGGCCCCAAACTCCACCATTCAACCAGTTTACAGGGAGATGAGGACAAACCTCAAATCCCAGTTTCACATAAAAGACAGCAACAATGACATGTTGAGCCTCCCAGCTCACAGCAAGGCCTGCCAGACCCAGGGACACGCAAGACAGTGCAGGTGATAGACCCAGGAAACACCACAATACAGTTGTTAATTACCAAAAAACAGAGTCCTTTCTGGTACACAGTCCAAATCTATACAGACTTCAAAATATAGAATCCAATTCCAGGAAGAGTCCACTCCAGTATACAATATGCATTGTCAAAAATGGAGTCCACTCCAAACTGCAGAGTTCGTTGCTAAAAACAGAGTCCACTTCTGAAGGCAGCAAATGCATATCCCACACATGTTCAGTCTCCATAGAGTCCTGGCCCAGCCTTGGAAAACCAGGCCCACTTTCAGGAACAGTACATTGTACAGGTGCAGTTAACTCACAGGGGTTTGGTCCACTCCTAAAGGAAAGATGTTCTCCCAAACTCCAGGATACAGCAACTGCTCACCTCCCAGCACACACACAGGTGTTCAATCTTCAGAGGCCCAGTCCCAGGGCTAGGCCTCCCCACAGGAACAGCTCCTCTGGTAGAATGTATGTCTTCCACAAAGGCTCAGTCCAATCACCAATAAAAAGTGAAGACACATATATAAAAAAAACAAAAGACTAGAGTCCAAGGGCTAAGCCCTACCACAAAATTATTATCCTTTTCTCGAAAAGAGTAACACATAGGCTGTAACCAGCCAGTGAAACAACACTCCCTAATGAGAACTGAGTTAGACCTGAAACACATTATGTGCATCAGGAGTTTAACAAAGAGTCCTCACTAAAAGGAATGTCAGTTAACAAACTGGCTAAATAATTCAGCCAGTTCAGGAATCAGGTTCCCCCTCCAAAAAAAGAGGGGAAGCCAAAACTAACAGTAACATACTGACTGTAATACCAGCCAACACAGAGTCAGTCCCCTAAACTGAGGAGACTGAGTCTCCTATTTATTTTTATTTCTCTTTTTCAAAACTTTTTGTTGTTAATTTTTTTATTTTATTTATTTAACCCCCACACTACTGCCTAACTGTGGTAGTGCTTAGTTTTTCCCCCAGCACCCATGTTGTGTATGTGTGCGCATATGTGAAAAAATATGGAACGATTCACAAATTTGCGTGTCATCCTTGTGCAGGGGCCATGCTAATCTTCTCTGTATCGTTCCAATTTTAGTATATGTACTGCCAAAGCAAGCACAATCTCCTGTTTATTTATTTTTAACTGCGGTAGTGCTTATTTTTTCCCCAACACCCACAGTGTGTGTGTGCAGATGTGAGACACAGTGAGAGACACAAAGTGCACGAATCTTTATTCAATTTCCACCACCAGGAAGATACGAAAACACCCGAGTGGCCTGTGACAAGCAGTGCCCTTCACATCAAAGGGCAATGCTGTGTGATCAAACAGTGAAGGGGAGGGCAGGGACTAAATCAAAATAGAGTTGGAGGGGAAAATAATGCACTCCACTCCCTGCGGCACCCATCTCTCCCTGAACAACTCCAGGGTGTTGGTGGACACCGCGTGCTCCTTCTCCAAGGACACCCGGACTCTAACGTAACCGCGGAAGAGGGGCAGGCAGTCGGCCCTAACGACTCCCTCCCCGGCCCGCTGCCTGGACCTGTTTATGGCCAGTTTGGCCAGGCCCAGGAGCAGACCCACAAGGAGGTCTTCAGACCTACCCTCCCTCCTCCGCACTGGGTGCCCGAAGATCAGGAGCGTGGGACTGAAGTGCAACCAAAAACAGAGGAGAAGGTTTTTGAGAAAATCAAAGATGGAGCGCAAACGCCCACACCCAACATACACACGGTCCACGGACTCCACAGAACAAGAGTTGGGCTGGGAGTCCGTGAACCACCGCAATCTGCGGTTGCAGGGGACTGCTGCGTGCAGCACCCTCCACCCCAGATCCCCGAGAGAAAGGGGGAGGACTCCTGCGTAGAGGGCCCTCCACTGGGGATCCCCACCGCCCGGTGGCAAATGGGCATGCCAGGGCGTGTCCGGGCGGTGGATGAGGGAGAAGAGGTGGACGGTGTGCAGCAGCAGTCGATACAGGGCCCGCCTTTTTACCTCCTGAAAGGAAACAAAATTAAAATTCCGGTGGCGGCTCAGGTTGTGGGGCACAGGCTCCCGCGGGAAGTACGGGACCTTGGGGCCCATGTGAAATTCCATCTGGGCTGGGGTGAGCGCGGATGGGATCCCACCGCACACCTGAGCGTCCTCCAACTGGTGCACTACGTCGGGTCCGAGCACCGCTGTTTTAAGGCGTCGGATGGCAGTGGTCATGTACCGGACGTCTACCGCTGCCCTGCTCGCTATATCTTGCGGCAACGTCCAGCCCAGGCCCCCGGCACCCAGCATGTCCCCAACCCTGGTCACCCTCGCTGCCATGGCCCTCCCCTCCAACAGTCACTCGAACCCGCGAGCACGGAGGTGCGGATTCCTGAGCAACGGCTCCCTGACGACAGCCGCTATTCCTGCCGGAGGGTAGGCGCGACGCGATTCGACCATGTTCCAGACAGTGATCAGGTCCTGGTAAAAGACAGGCAGCACCTTGAGAGCGACCTCCAAACCGTCACGGTTGACGAACAGGAACTGCGTGTCGTAGTTGAGGTTACGCACCTGGCGGAAAAAATACGTCGCCAGGGCGCACCACCTAGGGGGAGGCTCGACGTAAAGGTATCGCCGCAAGTTCTGAAGGTGGAACGTCGCGACCTGGGTGCGGATGCACACCAGCGACTGACCACCCTCCTCAATAGGGAGACTCCGAACCTGCGCTGCGACCAGTGCATCTTTTTGTCCCAGAAGTCGACCAACGTTCTCTGGATGTCAGCGACAAAGCCAGGAGGAGGGACCCAAGTGACCAGCTGGTACCACAGCACGGCGGCCACCAGCTGGTGTATGACCAGCACTCGGCTCCTGTAAGATAGCACTCGGAGCAGTCCTGTCCAGCGGCCTAGGCGAGCCGAGACTTTGGCCTCCAGCTCCTGCCAGTTGGCCGGCCTGGATTCCTCGGCCGGGCTGAGGTAGACCCCCAGGTAGAGGAGATGGGTGGTACTCCAGCTGAACCCCCGAAACTCCTCCGGCAGGGAGTCCACCCGCCACGGACCCACCAGTAGCCCGCAACATTTGGCCCAGTTGATCCTGGCGGAAGACGCTGCCGAGTACACGGCCTGGCACTCGCGCATCCTCCCCAGGTCAGCCGGGTTGGTGAAAGTGAGGAGCACGTCGTCGGTGTAGGCCGAGAGGACCACCCCCGTGCCCGCGCCGCGCAGAACCAGCCCCGACAACCTCCTCCGCAAGAGGTGCAGGAAAAGCTCCACGCACAGGGAATACAGCTGGCCGGACAGGGGGCAGCCCTGACGCACTCCTCTCCCGAAGCGAAGGGGCGCCGTCAGGGACCCGTTAACTTTAACCAGACACTCTGCGGCGGCGTACAAAAGTCGGATCCGGGCGACGAACTGCGTCCCGAACCCGAATGCCCGCAGAGTCCCGAGCAGGTACTCGTGATCGACCCTGTCGAACGCCTTCTCCTGGTCGAGAGACAGGAAGGCGCTCGGCAGACCAGCCCGTCGACAGAAATGGATCAGGTCCCAGACCAGGTGGACGTTGCCGTGTATCCTCCGGCCCGGGACCGTGTAGGACTGGTCCGGGTGAATCATGTGGGCCAGCACGGAAGCCAGGCGAGAAGACAACACCCTGGCGAAGATTTTGTAGTCCGTGCTGAGGAGGGAGACCGAACGCCAGTTCTTCAAAGAATGAAGGTCCTCCTTCTTTGGCAGCAGGACGATGGCGCAGGGCGGTCAAGAAAGGGGCAGCTCTCTGGCATTTAGACACTCCCCCAGGACCAGTGCGTAGTTGTTCCCCAGGACGTCCCAGAACGCCCTGAAGAACTCCACAGTCAGCCCGTCCAGCCCCGGGGATTTGCCCCTCGAGAGCCGTTCGAGGACACCGGTCAGCTCCTCTAAGGTGACGGGAGCGTCGAGCCTTCCGGCATTCTCCGGGCCGTGCTGCGGCAGGTCCTCCCACAGAACTCTGCGAGCATCCTCGCTGGATGGATACGAAGTGAACAGAACCGTGTAATAGGTTCGGACCCTGATAACCTCCAGATCCGAGACGAGGGGCCTGTCGTCGGCCAGCAGCACAAAGAGCTGCTGACGGGTGCCACATCTTTTTTCCAGCGAGTAGAAGAAGGGGGAGCCGCGGCCCAGGTCCTGGAGGAGCTGGATCTACGACCTCACGCATGCGCCCTGAGCCCCGACGAGCTGCAGGTCCCGGAGCGCGGCCTTCTTCTCTTCATACACCCCGCGCAGGGCCGGGTCCGTGTCGGGCTGACCGAGGCGTGATTCCCGGTCGAGCATCTCCCTCTCCAACTCCCAGATCCTGGATTTCCGCCTCTTTGTTGACCCCCTCGCATACTCCTGACAGAAGACACGGATGTGAGCCTTGCCCACGTCCCACCATAGCCTCAGGGAGGGGAAGCTTCCCCGCTTCCTTCTCCAGCCGGCCCAGAAACGACGAAACGAATCCTGGAACCGCTTGTCCTCCAGCAGCAGGTTGTTAAAGTGCCAGTACACGGAGCCGAGCCTGGAGCCGAACGGAAGGAGTTCCGCCCACACCAGGTGATGGTCCGTGCACGACACCTGCCATGTGGAGGCCTTTGGAAAACAGGAGGCGTACGCCCACGAAACGTACGGGCGGTCAATTCTGGACGCTCCGACTCCAGGCCTCATGAAGTCCTGGAGTTGAGATGACTGACCCTCCAACAACCACAATCATCTTCCTCTGCGCCAGGTATGACTCTAATCACTGGAGAGTTTGTCCCCTGACTCATTGATCCCAGTTATGAAGGGCTGTCATCCTCAACTCACTTCAGGAATTCAGCTCTTTTGTCCATGTTTGGACCAAGGCTGTAATGATATCAGGAGCTGAGTGGCCCTGGTGGAATCTACACTGAGCATCAGTGAGCTGGTTATTGCTGAGGAAGTGCTGTTTGATAGCACTGTTGATGATACCTTCCATCACTTTACAGTGATGGCTCAGTTGGCTGGATGGCTGGCTTGCAATGTACAGTGATACCAACAGAAGCTCAAGTCTCACACCCTGCTGAGGTCACCACCTTCTTAACCTTGCACCTCAACCTGAGCAGTGGTGACCCTTGAGTTAGACCACCACTAGTTCTCTCTCTCTCTCTCTCTCTCTTTCTCTCTCTGATGAGAGAGCAGCCCCATGCACTTTCAGGACTGGGGCAACTTCTACCTTGATCTAGGGCTGTGGCATAATATGCTGGTTGATCAGACAGTAATTATCATCTCTCCCAAGAAGAAAGCTGTGTAATCTGTACTTTGTGAATATATTGTCATTCCATCACTCTGTAAAACCATAACTGATTAAAAGATTCAGCTGGGGCAGCTGGTTTTAAAGTCATCAACTTCTTGCTTATAAATACTGAATCTTAAACCTCTCTATCATACCTCACCTGACGATGGAGGTGTGCTCCAAAAGTCTGCCATTTCAACTAAGCCAGTTAGACCAAAACCTGGTGTTATTTGGGTTTTGACCTGATAAAAACCTTGCCTGTCTTTTGAGTAAATCTCTGGCAAGTGCATGTTCAGTCTCATGAACAATTCTTAAATCAGCTTTCTAATTTGAAAACAAAATTACTGCAAACTTCCGTTGGGTAAAGGAAAAGTGATTCTGCGAGAAAGAACATGGAGAGAGAACTCAAAACTCAGAATCTGAGGAAACTGAATTGACGTGGAATTATAGCAAGATGTTAGAAAGCTTCACTATTGGGATTTTTAAAAACATTCCTCTTGTGTTTATCACACACCAGGCTGAATACAATTATGACTCAAAACTTGTTCTCTCTCCACAGATGCTGCTAGGCCTGTTGAGTTTTGCCAGCAATTTCTGTTCATTAATAAAAAGAACACAGTCTTTGTCAGCTCCCTCTTTGCTGGGTCAATTTGCCTTCCTGTTACCCTCTGATTTTCACTGGGGGACACTGCATGGTCTTGGTGCAGCCCTGGTCTTTGAGAGGACTTGGCTTTTGGACTGTAACATGACAGCATGGTGAAGGCAGCCTGGATTAGCTGGCTGACTGTCAGAAACTAGGGGCTTTTGGTGGGGTATGGCTAGGAGGGCAAACGTTGTCAGTCTGAGAGAAGGCAATCTGTGTTCATGGTACATGAAACTACTACCATTGCCCAGACCTCAAGAATCCACTGGATTCCACAAGGACAGTGGAATTGCTGTGACAGCCTGAAAGCTTTTCTTGTCCAGAACCACAGCTTTGTCTTTCATCCTTATCTGCATCTTGAGCCACTCAGCTACATTAAAACTGTCGCTAAAAACAATAACCTCTGTCTGCACACCCTGCTGAGTATTTACAGCTTTTCTCCTCTTATTCTGTGTCAATGGTTAATGCTCCAAGCACCATTTCCCTGGTGTCTATCAGCCTCCTGCTGTCCGGCATTGCTCTGCTGCCTGTCAAATGGTTCTCTCTTCCTATTTGCCCATCAAATTGAAGGTCATTTTTACCTTTTATCTTTGACATAACTTCATGAGATGCCAGGAATTACAAGTGTTGTTGCTTTTGTTAGCATTATTTCTCGATAATGTTTTTATTTGGTTCCATGGTCTAACTTTACCCATGTTACTGTTATTGTGTGACGATTTTCGAAGTCTTTACATGGATCAGATTTTGTGTTAAACTGTGTTGCTTCCCTGCTATCGCTATACCGAAAATAGATTGTAATTGATTACAGAATGCCGAGTAGACTGAAATATGTCATAATTAATTGTGAAGTACCGGTTAAATTGTAATGCACTGTAATTATCTGCAATGTACTGAGTAGACTGTAATGCATTGTAATGTAATAATTGTAGTGTACTGGGTGGGTTGTATATTGTAATTAATTGTAAGTATTGGGCAGATTGTAATAAATTGTAATTAACTGTAGAGTCATGGGTAGATTGGAACATATTGTAATTAATTGTTGAGTACTTAGTTAGTTTTTAATAATCGAGTATGATTAAATGTAGAGTACAAGGTAGTTTGCAATAAATTATAATTACCTGTAGAGTACCAGGTAGATTGCAATGTATTATGACGACTGTAACTGGAGATGAGCAGGTAGATTACTGTGTATTATAACTGCTGTAACTGTACAGCACCAGCTAGGTTACTGTGTATTATAACTGACTGTAAAGTACCAGGAAGATTACAATTAGTTATAAGTAACTGTAGAGTATTTTTAAAAATAATATATTGTAATTAAATGTGGTGTGTGTTGCAGATTGCAACAGATCATAATTAGCCGTAGAGTACCAAATAACTTGTAACGCATTGTAATTAATATAAAATGCTGGGTAGACTGCAGCTTATTCCAGAGAAAGTGTATTCCTGTTAGGGTGAAAGGGAAGGCTGGTAGGTATAGGGAATGCTGGATGACTAAAGAAATTGAGGGTTTGGTTAAGAAAAAGAAGGAAGCATATGTAAGGTATAGACAGGATAGATCGAGTGAAACCTTAGAAGAGTATAAAGGAATTAGGAGTATACTTAAGAGGTAAATCAGGAGGGCGAAAAGGAGACATGAGATATCTTTTGCAAATAGAGTTAAGGAGAGTTAAGGGTTTTTACAAATACATTAAGGACAAAAGGATAGCCAGGGAGAAAATATGGCCCCTCAAAGATCAGCAAGGTGGCCTTTGTGTGGAGCCACAGAAAATGCAGGAAATGCTAAACGAGTATTTTACATCAGTATTTACTGTGGAAAAGGCTACGGAAGATATAGACTGTAGGGAAATAGATGGTGACATCTTGCAAAATGTCCATATTACAGAGGAGGAAGTGCTGGATGTTTTGAAATGCATAAAGGTGAATAAATCCCTTGGACCTGATCAGGTATACCCTAGACTTCTGTGGGAAGCTAGGGAAGTGAATGCTGGACCTCTTGCTGAGATATTTGTATCATCGACTGTCACAGGTGAGGTGCCAGAAGACTGGAGGTTGGCTAATGTGGTGTCACTCTTAAAGAAGGGTTGTAAGGACAAGCCAGGGAACAATAGACCAGTGAGCCTGACGTCGGTGGTGGGCAAGTTGTTGGAGGGAATCCTGAGGGACAGGATATACATGTATTTGGAAAGGCAAGGACTGATTAGGGATAGTCAACATGGCTTTGTGCATGGGAAATCATGTCTCACAAACTTGACTGAGTTTTTTGAAGAAGTAACAAAGAGGATTGATGAGGGCAGAGCAGTAGATGTGATCTATATGGATTTCAGTAAGGCCTTGGACAAAGTTCCCCATGGGAGATTGATTAGCAAGGTTAGACCTCACAGAATAAAGGGAGAACTAGCTATTTGTATCCAGAACTGACTCAAAGGTGGAAGGCAGAGGGTGGTGGTGGAGGGTTGTTTTTCAGACTGGAGGCCTGTGACCAGTGGAGTGCCACAAGAATCAGTGCTGGGTCCTTTACTTTTTGTCATTTATATAAATGATTTGGATGCGAGCATATGAGGTACAGTTAGTAAGTTTGCAGATGACACCAAAATTGGAGGTGTGGTGGACAGCAAAGAGGGTTACCTCAGATTACTACAGGATCTTGACCAGATGGGCTAATGGGCCGAGAACTGGCAGATAGACTTTAATTCAGATAAATGCGAGGTGCTGCATTTTGGGAAAGCAAATCTTAGCAGGACTTATGCAGTTAATGGTAAGGTCCTAGGGAGTGTTGCTGAACAAAGAGACCTTGGAGTGCAGGTTCATAGCTCCTTGAAAGTGGAGTCGCAGGTAGATAGGATAGTGAAGAAGGTGTTTGGTATGCTTTCTTTTATTGGTCAGAGTATTGAGTACAGGAATTGGGAGGTCATGTTGCGGCTGAACAGGATATTGGTGAGGCCACTGTTGGAATATTGTGTGCAATTCTGGTGTCCTTCCTACTGGAAAGTTGTTGTGAAACTTGAAATGGTTCAGAAAAGATTTACAAGGGTGTTGCTATGGTTGGAGGATTTGAGATATAGAGAGAGGCTGAACAGGCTGGGGCTGTTTTCCCTAGAGCGTTGGAGGCTGAGGGGTGACCTTGTGGAGGTTTACAAAATTATGAGGGGCATCGATAGGATAAATAGACAAAGTCTTTTTTCCTGGGGTGGGGGAGTCCAGAATTCGAGGACATAGGTTTAAGGTGAGAGGGGAAAGATATAAAAGGGACCTAAGGGGCAACTTTTTCACGCAGAGGGTGGTACGTGTATGGAATGAGCTGCCGAAGAAAGTGTTGAAGGCTGATACACTTGCAATATTTAAAAGACATTTGGATGGATATATGACTAGGAAGGGTTTGGAGGGATACAGGCTAAGTGCTGGCAGGTGGGACGAGATTGGGTTGGGATATCTGGTCAGCATGGACGAGTTGGACCGAAGGGTCTGTTTCTATGCTGTACATCTCTATGACTCTTATATTATAATTAATTGTAGGTTACCAGTAGATTGTGGTATATTGTATTTGTAGAATACCAGGTAAATTGCAATCGTTTGTGACTAGCTGTAGAATAACTGTAGAGTGACTAACTGGTAGATTGTCGTGCTCCAGAGAGATTGTAACAGATGGTAATCACGGTAGAGTACTGAAGAGATTTTAATAGATTGTAATTAATTGCACAGTCCTGGGTAGCTAATCTAAAAATCAATCATAACTATCAGCTTCTGTTCCAGCTAGCATTTGTATCCTTAAACTAAAACAAAAAAACTGCACAGTGCTTGGTGCTACAGTCATAATATTATACATCAATCATGTCAATCCTGACCTTTAGAATAGCAAAGACACACTGTGCAACATTTTGGTACACATATTGGAGATATAATAATCAGTTAATCCTAAACTTTGGCCTTTAACAAAAGAACTTGGCAAAATATAATTACATAAAGTATACCACAACTCAAATGCAAGTTAAAAAATGGTACTTCTATGTGGAAAATACTAAATTAGAACAGTTTTATATGATCTAACACAAATGTAATGAACAGAGGTCAATATAGGGCTAAAGAACCAAAGAAAAGAAAGCAAGAACAGGGGACAGAGTTGGATGATGAGCCACGGTCATGGCATCTATTTTCTATGTTCTACATCTTGTCCGATTAGAGACTGGCAGCTAATCCTCACAAGCAAATGTGATGCTGCCATTGAAACTCAGGATAGGCTGGAGATTGGAACTGGTGATTAGGGAAAAGTATCTGACTTCTACTTGGCTTCTCTTTCAAGATTAGCAATGTATAATTGTTCTACCGCTGTGACTGTCACATGGGATCGTGATATTGTGACAATACAGGTCGTTTTGCTATAATGTTCATTTCGTCAATGCAAATTTGCTATGACACAATTGATGAATTGGGGACACTGTTTCCAAAGTGCCAACTTTCAAAATGTGTATTGGCTATAATGCAATTACATTGTCAACACTTTAAGCACTGTTTCCAAAGAGTGATTTTTCGATAATGCAGGATTGCACAAGAACACAACATCACGTAATAGAAGAACTGACTGTAATGGAAGTTGTAGTACAAGCAATACTGTGGCTGGATTTGGGAGATAAATGGGTAAATATTGCAGATACCTTTTGATATAGGGTCAAACCTGACTTGGTTACTAAACATGAGAGGTGTAATTATGGGACATGTCAAGACTTTTGTTCTGTCATAGACTGATAGATAGAATAGCACTGGTACTCATCTAACCTAATGATGATATAAACTATCTCATTTACATGTTCACATTAATCCTTTACACTATATCTCTCCCCAAGTCTCTGAGCCTATCCATTATATCACATCTTACTGTTAAATAGTTGAAAAATGTGGTGCTGGAAAAGGCAGCATCCAAAGCGCAGTAGAGGGACTTTGGGCTAGCCACGTTAGATTAGATTACCTACAGTATGGAAACAGGCCCTTCAGCCCAGCAAGTTCACACTGACCCTCTGAAGAGTAACATACCCAGACCCATTCCCCTACCCCATATTTACCCCTAATTAATGCACCTAACACTATGGGCAATTTAGCATGGCCAATTCACCTGACCTGCACATCTTTGAGACTGTGGGAGGAAACCAGAGCACCCAGAGAAAACCCACGCAGACATGGGGAGAATGTGCAAACTCCACACAGACAGTTGCCCGAGGCTGAAATTGAACCCGGGACCCTGGTTCAATTCATTCACTTACGACATCTGGATATCGCTGTCTTGGTCAGCATTCATTGTCCATCTTTAGCTGCTCTTTACAAGATGATAATAAGGTATACAAAACAACAAGAGGTTACATCCACAGCCTTCATCTTAACAGCAGCTTTCACACAATCAGAGTATTCTGGAGACGAGGTACAATAGTTACTTAGCAATGCTGGGCTAATGTCAATGATCTTTTGTACAGTCCGCGCACCTCCTTTTGCCTCATCATTAGCTTTTACTCATTGAGTTGGTTATATGAACAAACCTGTCAGACTTAGAGAATTTGTTCAAGTACTTAGAGTCATCGAGTCATCGACATATCCAGCACAGAAACAGACATTTGATCCAACTTGTCTATCCTGACCAGCTATCCTAACCTAATCAAGTCCCTTTTCTCAGCACTTGGCCCATTTTCCTCTCAACCAGTCGTATTCATATGCCCAACCAGATGCCTTTTATGTTGTAATTGTACAACATTGTCAAATTTTGGGCCATTGTCAAAGTAATGAGGTCCAGAATCTCATGTGTACTAAAAACATCTTTCAACAATGCAATAACTACTTCAGAGGTATAATTTAACATGGAACATAGCACATAGAACATTATAGTGCAGTACAGGCCCTTTGGCCTCGATATTGCACCACCCTGTGGAACCAATCTGAAGTCCACCTAACCTACACTATTCCATTCTCGTCCGTATGCCTATCCAGTAACCATTTAAAAGTCCTAGCTGTTTGGACATTTCACCTCTATTCATTGTAGTATTAAAAAAAATTACCTTGAGCCCAATAGGATCAATTATCAGGATTTTTCACAGAATGGACAGAAATGAAGGTACCATCAGTGCTTCCCTTTGTCCCTGTGATAGATTTGAGTATGTAGTGCATTTTGAGGTCATCTCTTCCATTGGTTTGAGAGACCTAGGTGCTCTGGCATGACCCATAGAGAAACCTAAATAATTGTGGTGTAACCTCTGGAGTACATCAACCCCGAGGACTCTGGTTTTAACCAGTCTCTCACTACAAATCAGGAAATCATCCAAAACACTGAGAGATCCTCTTTGTTCAAAATATTGCCTCAAAACAGGATTGCATAGGACATATTCTGACCATTCTCTGATGCAGTACTCACATTTGATCACATGTTTCATCTGACTTTTACATACTTTTATTGTCTTTTCAATATTGTGTTGCTATTGATGGATGCTTGGATATTTATGAAGCAAAGGTCTCTGCCATCAAACAAATTTCCACCGCCGCTGCTCAGGCCTCGTCTGACAGGAATACATGACAAGGTATCCGTTACCTTGTACACATCGATTTGGCGTCAAATTTCATCAAACTCATCTGAACACTTGATGGTTTTCTCATCAATTTAACAGAAAAAGTCAAATGCTTGTGGTCAACCTTGATGGTGAATTGAAGTTTCAGGAAGTCTGCACACTTGTTAACAAGCCCAGGCAACAGCAGCTAATCTTTCTTCTTCAATAACTGTACAGTTCTGTTCAGTTTCAATCAAAGAATGTCAGACCAAGTTGGTCTATATTCGTCATCCCTCACATTGGGAAAAGTACATCTCCCCGATCCAATCAAGGATACATCTACAGTAACAATTTTAGGCACATCTGGATCACAATGTTCCAATATGTCTAATGATATTAAAACTTACTCAATTATTTCAAATGTTGGGTTTCATTCAACTTCAAGCATTGTCTTGCCTTAGCAATTGACCCAACAGTTCATTCAAAAATGGAAATTGCTGGAGAAGCTCAGCAGTTCTGGCAGCATCCATGGAAAGAAAGCAGAGTTAATGTTTCGGGTCCAGTGATCTTTCTTCAGAACCAATGGATTCAGTCCATTCTGAAGAAAAGTCTCTGGACCTGAAACGTTAACTGTTTCTCTCCCCACAGATGCTGCCTGACCTTACTGAGTTTCTCCAACAGTTTCTGTTTTTGATTCCAATTTCCAGCATCTTTGGTTCTTTTTTAACAGTTTATTCACCTTTAATAAAGTTACAAGTCTGATATAACTTTAAGTAATAAAGACCCGCTACTCTACAAGACTTTGCAAAAATGACAACATTTTGTTGAATCACCAAATAGGCAGTTTGTTTCTCTTTATTACTGTTATCCAGAACAAAAGAGACTTCCTCAGACTTTCTTCAATAAATAAGTTGTAAAAAAAAGGAACTTTCTCTCTTAATATGGTGAATTGACAGCCTGGTGGGAATGTCTCTGTTGTAATAGTCTGGCATCCCAGGCTAATGCTCTATGACTCGTCCGGGACAAACTAGAATGAGAAGTCATAGCTTTAGGCCAGAAGGTTAAAAACAGATGAAGAGAAATTTCTTCACTGAAAGGATCATGAATCAATGGAATTCACTATCCCAGACTATGGTGGATGCTGGTACATTGACATTATTAAGCTGAAGAGGGTTCAGTGGGCCTTTACCAGGATGTTGCTGGGGATGGAGGTTTTGAGTTACAAGGACAGGCTGGGACTTTTTCACTGGGGCGTAGGAAGTTGAGGGGTATCCTTATAGAGGCTTATAAAATATCGATGTAGATAGATAAGGTCAACTGCAGGATGTCTTTTCTCTAAGATGGGGGGATTTCAAGATTATGGGGCATATTTTTAAGGTGAGAGGAGGTAGATTTAGAAAAGATATGAGGGGAATTTTGCTTACACACAGAGCGGCTCATGTGGGGAATGAACTTCCAGAGGAAGTGGTGGATGCGGATACAGTTACAACATTTTTAAAAAGATGTTTAGATAAGCA
Organism: Hemiscyllium ocellatum; assembly: GCF_020745735.1. NCBI lineage: Eukaryota > Metazoa > Chordata > Chondrichthyes > Orectolobiformes > Hemiscylliidae > Hemiscyllium > Hemiscyllium ocellatum. The sequence goes on from NC_083420.1 coordinate 53,956,807, forward strand.
GATGAATAAGGAATGTTCGAGGGACATGGGCCAGGAGCAGGCAGGGCTAAATAAAAACCAAAAGAATTGCGGATGCTGTAAATCTGAAACAAAAACAGAAGTTGCTGGAAAAGCTCAGCACATCTGGCAGTATGACCCACCTGGCCAGATCATTATCCCCCCAACTCCTTTGTCTGTCCAACTCTTCTTCTCCCTGTCTTTGGGGTCTATCCCCACCTATCTTTAACTCCTTACCCCCCCCCCCACCCTATCCTCTGCACATAAACTGACGTTTTCCTAGCTACCATCAGTTCTGAGGAAAGGTCACCGGACCCGAAAGGTTTAGTCTGATTTCCCTTCACTGGTGCTGCCAGAGCTTTTCCAGTGATTTCTGTTTTGGGGAATCACGGTCAGCATGGACTGGTTAGACTGAAAGATCGGTTTCTGTGCTGTACAATTAAACTTATGACTACATTTAAGGAGGAGACCGACAACTTTTAAATTAGTAATGGGTTGGAGAGTTATGGAGAGTGGGTAGGAAAGTGGAGTTAAGGCCTACGGTAAGATCAGCCATGGTCATTTAAATGGCAAAGCAGGCTTGAGGGGCCTCCTCCTGTTCCTAGTCTTTATATTCGAATGCGAGTTCTCACCACGACAGATGATGAACTTTGAATTCAATCAATAAAATTGGAATAAAAAGCTGTTGATTGTTGCAAAAGCCCATCTTGTTCACTAAAGAAGAAACTCTTTTGTACTTACCTCATCTGGTTTCGCCCATCATCACAATGAGTCCAAGTGAACTTGTAAAGATAGAGCAATTAAAATAATAATTCACAGCTATTTTTACGTTGCATGTAGTGACAAGAGAATCAGCAAAGTCCATTGCCAGAATTCCGAGTATTACCACAAGCAAATGTTTGAGTAGTTGAAACTCTCTTCAGAATGGGAGGTAATTCAATAGAGGTTGTTATTAAGTCTTTAACTAAGACTCAACAGGCAGATCAAGAGTTATAAAGTTGTCACAGGCAGTCCACACTGAGGTTGAGATTGTACTAAAAACATAATTCTGATCTGGAACCAGACATCCTCATGGATCTGCAGACATGGAATGGACATTTGCTCATCACATAGTGGTGCCAGATATTGTAAGGAGATATTGTGGGGTGGATTGGGGAGGGGGTGGTGGTGGGGACCATGAAGTTCCTATCATCGGATATTAGGAAGATGAGGAGCCCAATTATCAATAAACAGGTATTATGGCTGACCAAGTCTTCTTAAGGAAGCAGTGTAGGCCTGTTAAGCATACTAGCATGTCAGAGAGTGGGAAGACCTCAACAAATAATAAAACTTTGACTGTTAATACCCATTCAGAGCCATTCAGTTGGGTGTTGGTTGACTGGATATGGACATTACCAAAACTGAAAGGGGGATTCCGGAATGTCCTGACACAACTATGGATTTTGACAATTTGATTTCCAGTTGCTAATCTTTTCAGTAAAATCATTGTTAAAGCAGGGGTGGGAAAATTAATTCAATTTATTACTCCGATCGGCCACCAATAGAAATACAGGTGGACTAAGGTTCTGATTTTTTATCTAAGATTTTTCAAGATATAATGAGAAATTGAATATAAAACAGTTAACATTTACATTACATCATACATAAATACAGGGACTTTTAGGAAGATAAATCAAGCTCTCAAAGCGATGATGAAAACATTTTATCGTGGAAGTCCTCTGGACTGGGACAAAGATATAAATTTTCTGTTGTTGGCTTCCAGAGATTCTCCAAATGAATCTGCTGGATTTATCCATTTGAATTGATCTTAGCTCATGTGATAAAAGGTCTGTTAAAGTTGATTAAAACAAAGCTTTTAAGATAAGTTCATGAATCCTCAATGTCAGATTCCTCGTAGTGTACAAATATTTGCATTCCTAACACTAAATTGTGTATGGACGTCTCCACTTCTGCAGCTTGTCCCATAAATTGCTGAAGTTCTGTGAGATTTCAAGGAGGTTGAAATTTGTAAATTGCTCTGGCTTTCTGAGGATCTTCTCTGAAATAACTCCAAACAGGCTGGCATACCGTTACCAAGTCACCCTTTATTTACACATGCACTGTACATGGACTCTGACCAGCCAGCCCAGAGCCAGTCCCCAGAGTGCCCTGGTTATATCTGTCAGCCAGGGCTCCCTGATTGGCCCGAGTTAACAACCCCAATCAGGGATCTCATTCTCAATGCGATTCACCTAGCCCTCATGCCAGTCACTACATTCTCTGGGCCCTGAACCATGTACAATGTGACCTACAAACTTGATCTTTGGTTGCGAGCACTCACATTTGTTGTTGAGGATGTGCCCTGTGCTTTCTTGATGCTGTGGTACAGTTCTCACTCTGCCATCATGCCAATTGTAGTGGATCCTTAAATCAGGGCATCACCTATGTAACTAACTGCTCTATCCAATCCTTCCAAGATGCTTGTTTACAGAAAAATCTCTGATGCCGATGGAAAGGTAGCCAATGAAAACAATTTCTACCAAAAGTTGTAAAAATTGTTGTAAGTAATTTGGATTCCACATCTAAAGGTAATTGCCTTTCTAGATTCTTATCTAGCTTAGCAAATATTGAACTCTTTCCTAGCTTTCCCAAACTCTCATGCCTTCCATATACTTCTCTTTCAAAAAGCGTTATTCAATGGTGTCAAATCCAGACAGTTTCTTCAGGTTGAATCTTCCCAGCCATTGAACAACATGGGCATTGGTAAGAGAATTGGCAGAACTCTGTGAGCTTAGCAGTGAGTCCCATTTTCCAATCAGGTATTGAACAGAGAGATGACATTCTTGTTACTGAGCAGGGAGATGCCTATTTGTGTACATTGCCATCCTCATTGTTGCATGATTCTGCCTCATTGATGTGCAATTTTCAATTCTCCCACCCACTGGATAGAAATTAGGTGACGACAAATTAGGGTGGCACCGTGGCTCAGTGGTTAGCACTGCTGCCTTATAGTGCCAGAGACCTGGGTTCAATTCCAGCCTCGGGTGACTGTCTATGTGGAGTTTGCACATTTTCCCCGTGTCTGCGGGGATTTCCTCCAGTGTCCTCCCACAATCCAAACATGTGCAAGTTAGGTGAACTGGCCATGCTGAATTGTCTGTCGTGTCCAGGGATGTGTAGGTTAGGGGCATTAGTTCGGGGTAAATATCAAATAATAATTGGGTTGGGGAATGGATCTGGATGGGATACTCTTTGGAGGGTCAATGTGGACTTGTTGGGCCAAATGACCTGTTTCCACACTGGAGGGATTCTATGATTCTGTGACAAATTCTGACATGTAAATCAGAGCGGGTACTTGATGATTCAGTTTGCCACTTACTCCTCCAATCTTCCAGTTTGGACACCATCATCAACATTTCAAGACCAACTCCATGGGTAGTAACTGCGCACACCATCCCCTTCATTCCCAGGACCTCCAGCTCCCTGTTGCCAAAACAGCATGGCAGTTTTCCTCAGTTTGGCATTTCAGGGCAATGCATACAAACTGTACAAGGCAGTTGTGGGCTACCAGTGCTTCACTGGGCGTACAACGAGGATTTAAAGGTGGTACTGGTGCTAGGAATCCTGGGAGGTACTGGCAGTAGCCAATCCTCCTTCCTGTGGCGAATGAGATCATATTAGAGGCAGGGCGTTTTAGGAGGTGTAATGCATTGGTAATGAGATGGATTTGGGAAGATACTGTGAGAAAACTCACTAGGGCTTGCTGATGGTTACCCTCAACAAAATGGACACTTTGCTGACACGAGAAAAACCCAGCTCTTGGTGATTCATTTGTTTTGGTACCGGAACCGTAGCTGAACATCAACTTGTAGGTTTTGTTACAGGTGAGAAAACTACTTTGTTGTAACATTGACTTGACCTCTTGCTTCACCTTCAGAAGAAATGGTTCTTGAGAGCTTTCCTTAGTGTGAATAAAACAGGGATGCTGGGTAATCCAAGATGGAGGATGGGAGAAAATTGTGGCTGGAAGAGCTACCCCTTTTTTTGAGGTTACTTTTCAGTGTAGGAACTTTTTTCCCTGATTTCTCGGTGCACTAATTATTGTTTTATAAGCTGTTGCACTGTTTTGGAACTTTGGAAAACAAAGATCAAAATATTGGTCTTTAAAACAAATGGGAGCGTGTGGTAGGGGAAAGAAAGGAGCAGTGAGCCTGCACAGCTGACTGACCAAGGCAGTGAGCCTGCACAGCTGACTGACCAAGCAGTGAGCCTGCACAGCTGACTGACCAAGCAGTGAACTTTCACAGCTGGCTGTCTGTGCTGTTTAGTTTCAAGCATTTCTAGACATCAGAGGTTGTCTCAAAAAAAAAATAAGCACAGGCTTTGCTTCAGGATATAAGGTGACAAGACACTGTCCACTTCCCAGGTCCTTTAAGCAATTGGCACTGACCTCCTAGTCTTGCCAACTCCTCTTGCCAACACTCTTGCTTTGACATCTGAAAGAAGAAATGTAGAAGGGGAGTGGGTAAGTGAGGGATACATCTCTCCACCAGCTCCAGAGTGTCATTCAGGGAAGATTGCATCTTCAAAGGTTACTGTTCTGCCCCTTAATTTAATAACGGTCACTTCAATGACAATCAGCACCATTTCCCTCTTGGGTGTGAGGGCATTCAAATGTGCCTTTCCCTGCTGACTCTAACATTATTCCTAAAAGGAGAGATGTGCCCGATGAACATGTATGAATGATGAAGCTGTCATGGTTGAATAGCAGGCCGTTTGGCTCATTCAGTCCAGACCAATGCTCTGAAGAGCATCTCACATAGATCCAACCCTTGCCCTGTATTTCCTTAACCCATCTAACCTTCACATCCCTGGACAACTTCCCATGGCCAAACTACCTTACTTGCACATCTTCAGACTGTAGGAGGAAGCCCACACATGGCCATTGATCTGAAACAGGAACTCTATTCCTCAGTCTACATATGTACTGCATCAGCTGAGAATTTCCAACATTGTCCGCTCCGATCTTTCCCTCTGGTACGCACTTACTCAGTGGCAGAGCTCCATACTGAAATTTTTCAAATAAACACGCCTCGTGAAGATCGACATCAAGAATAACACACACTAATTTTTGATGGTTATTCAAGTTCACAAGCAAATCTCTCTCCCTAACAGGGGAGTTAGGAGCTGGTTTAACGTCAGATGCTTTTACAAGTATTGTATGTGGTCTGGCTAGTCTAGCATTTATTTTCCATCTCTAATTGCCCTTGAGCAGCTTCATTGAACTATTTCTTTCCATAGGGTGCAAATGACCCCACAATGCCATTCGGGAGAGAGGCTCACAATGTTTATCCAGGTTGGGTGAAGGGAGAACTATGTTGTTCCAAGCCAGGGTGTGCGTGGCTTTGAAGGACAAATGGCAAATGGCCATGCTAGGATGTATCTGCTACTCTTTTCCTTTGAGATGATAGAGACTGTGGGTGTTGTAGGGGCTAGTAGAGCATCTTCATTGCATTACTGTGGTGCATCTTGTAGATGGTCCACACTGTGGTGCTAATGGAGGGAATGAATTGAGTGGGCTGTTTTGTTCTGAATGGTGTTACAGTGAATGCTTTCCACCAGTTGAAGGCATTCCAGTATTGATGGTCCCACGTTAAGATATAGGAGCAGAGTTAGGCCATTTGGCCCACTGAGTCTGCTCAGTCATTCAATTATGACTGACATATTTCTCAATCCTATTCTCCTGCCATCTCCCAGTTACCCTTACTAATCAAGAACCGATACACTCAATGACTTGGCCTCTTCAGCCCTCTGTGGCAATGAGTTCTATAGATTCACCAACCTCTGGCTAAAGTAAGTCTTCCTTATTTCAGTTCTAAAGGATAGTCCCTTCACTCTGTGGCTGTGCCCTCAGGTCATGGTCTCTCCTGCACGAGGAAACATCTTCTCCATATTCACTCCATCAAGAGAGGGGGCCCAGTGCGGAGGAGAGGGGGCCCAGTGCGGAGGAGAGCGAATCTTACTTACCTTTCCGGGTTAAGACAGGGCATGGCATTGGGATGGGCAACTGTTACATCGGCAGGGGTGATGGTTGGCAAGATACATCCATCAATGAAAGATGGCGCCTGAGGATTAGCGATTTTGTCATTGGTTGGTCTTACACAGATGGTGGCAGAGGAGTATAGGCCCAAAAGCAAAAGATGATGCCCGAGAATTGGCAGTTTCGAAGTTGGTTTGGTCCGCTGTGGACAGTGGCAAAGCAGTGGAGGAAAGATGGCAGTGCAGCGGTCTTTGATGGTGAGCTGGCTCAGGACTGATGCACTCTCTTCAATTTGTATCTGTCTATTTTCTTGTATTCTTAAACTATTCAAAATGGCGCTGTATCGTGGCAACAACTGAGTGCTTTTCATTGTATTCTGCTGTATATTTGCTGTAAAATACACGTGACAATAAAATAAAACCATTCAATTCAAATCAACTCATTCAAATCAATGCCAACACAGCCTTGATTAGATATGGGGCCCAAAACCACAGATAGTATTCTAAATGCGGTCTAGGAGAAAGTGAAGACTGCAGATGCTGGAGACTCCTCCATTGCCAGACCATAGCAACACCACGGTTGGAGGAATTGTGCCTCATCTTCCGCCTAGGAACCCTCCAACCAAAAGGGATGAATTCAGATTTCTCCAGTTTCCTCATTTTCCCTCCCCCCACCTTGTCTCAGTCCCAACCCTAGAATTCAGCACCACCTCCCTAACCTGAAATCTTCTTCCTGACCTCTCCGCCCCCACCCCCACTCCGGCCTATCACCCTCACCTTGACCTCCTTCCACCTATCGCATTTCCAATGCCCCTCCCCCAAGTCCCTCCTCCCTACCTTTTATTTTAGCCTGCTGGACATACTTTCCTCATTCCTGAAGAAGGGCTCATGCCCGAAACGTCGATTCTCCTACTCCTTGGATGCTGCCTGACCTGCTGCACTTTTCCAGCAACACATTTTCAGCTCTGAATGCAGTCTGCCCAGACCTTTATACAACCTCAGCAGCAAAACTCTGCTGTTGTATTCAGGCCACCTTGAAACAAATGTGAATGTTGTGTTTGCCTTCCTAACTGCAGACTGAACCTGCATGTTGACCGTAACAGAATCCTTAACTTGGACTTCTAAGTCCTTTTGTGCTTTGGATTACCAAAGCCTTTCCCCACGTAGAAAATAGTCAACCCCTCTATTCTGCCTACCAGAATGCATAGTCTCACACTTTCCTCCATTGTATTTCATCTGCCATTTCTTTGTCCACTCTCCTCATCTGTCCATTTCATTCTGCAGTGTCCCTGCTTCTGCAAGGCTACCGATCCCTCAACCTATCTTCATGTCATCTGCAAAGTTAGCAACAATGTCCTCAGTTCCTTCACCCAGATGTTGAGCTATATTGGGAACTAGGGATAGAGCAGCACTCATTGAGTCATAGAGTTATAGAGATGTACAGCATGGAAACAGACCCTTAGGTCCAACCCATCCATGCTGACCAGATATCCCAACCCAATCTACTCCCACTTGCCAGTACCCAGACCATATCCCTCCAAACCCTTCCAATTCATATACCCATCCAAATGCCTCTTAAACGTTGCAATTGTACCAGCCTCCACCACTTCCTCTGGCAGCTCATTCCATACATGTACCACCCTCTGCGTGAAAATGTTACCCCTTAGATCTCTTTTATATCTTTCCCCTCTTACCCTAAACCTATGCCCTCTAGTTCTGGACTCCCCAACCCTAGGGAAAAGACTTTGCCAATTTACCCTATCCATGCCCCTCAATTTTGTAAACCTTTATAAGGTCACCCCTCAGCCTCTGACGCTCCAGAGAAAACAGCCCCAGCCTGTTCAGCCTCTCCCTGTAGCTCAAATCCTCCAACCCTGGCAACATCCTTGTAAATCTTTTCTGAACCCTTTCAAGTTTCACAACATCTTTCCGATAGGAAGGAGACCAGAATTGCACACAATATTCCAACAGTGGCCTAACCAAGAGTGCTCGGATGAGTAACACTAAGCATGAGTGACCAATGTAACTTGTTTCGTAAATAGCAATACATTTACAAATATCATCCTCTATTGGCAACAGTGTCAGCTGTGTTAGAGCTCTCACTCATTTTCCATTCTGTATATTTTAATCTTTTATCAATTTTGGTTTGGAGTTCTGGACTGAGAATGTTTGTGGACTTTTGGATAGCTTGTGGCAAATGGAAAAGTACCAACGAAACAAGGTTTGTTTGTGAGGCCAGGCCTGGAGGCTAATTGCAGACTGTCTTAATTAAAAGGGTTCCATTAGACACATTACCCTCGAAAGAGCATTGTGTCTCAACAGATCTAGGAATTGGTTCCAGCAAGTCTGGAAGAGACCACGTGTTCAAGCAGATGGTAGTTGAGGCCTTGGAAAGAGGCAATCAATCTATCAGCACAGAACTAGGACCAAAGTTGTTTTGAGCTATGTTTCTGAGATATGATCTTGTCTGCTGACAACACAGCATGAAGATTTGAATGCTCCCTGCCTAAATGTCTATATCAGCTTCTGCAAGTCCAAAGAGTGAAAAAAAATGAGTTAGAGGTATTAATACATATACCTGAGTGAACTGAGCATGTGACTATGATTGGCAGTCCCAGAAAAGCAATCAAAGAGTCCATGTCCACACCTGTGAATAAAACGTATTGTGAAACAATTTAAGTAATCAGGTCAGCTTTGTTGTCTTCATTTATTTATTTTTCTTTCAAAAGTGCTGACTTTTACATCTGTCTATTTTATGAGTGAATAAGGGTTGAAAACAAATGTTTTGGCTTTACCAAAGAGACATTAACCAGCCTACCTTGTTGCTTGATATTTTCTCTGCTAATGGTATTGTGTATTTAATGAATAATTAAGGGATACAAAACTGGCATCTGGAATTAATTACTCGCAAAGTCTCTGATTGGTTACTTAAAAGTCTGGTTAGGTTTTATTGGAGTAATCATTGGAGGCCTTTGATGGTTTAATTGGACTGAATTGCAAATACAGAGGTCGGAAGGCTTTCTGTCTCTGTGTCATATATTTCTGCCAACAGCATACTCTCAGAGGTGCTTGAGCTTTGTTCAACTCCAACTGTGGGCATGGTAAAGGGCAACTCCTGGCTGGTAGTGCTTGTTCTGATACACGACTGGACTTTCAAAATGGCGCTGTAGATATCATCGAGGCATGGTCCATACATAATGAGGTAAGTTGGTGAATAGAGCATGAGAAAGCTCAATAAACTCTTATATCAGAAGATTTCATTCTTGATTGTGATGTTCTGGAAGTAGTAATTTTGCTCAATGTGCAGAAGAATAAGGAAATGCAGGCAATATCTGTGACATAATATCATAGGACAACCTTCAATAGTCTTCACAGTATGATCTGTGATCACACTCCACTCACACTGTGATCTGGGAACAGCACTGTTGCCTAGCGAAGGGGAGACTATCTTCGTACAATTAAAAGAATATCAAATGCTTGTTGAGCAAACTACAAATTCTCCTTTGGACTCCAATGTAAATCTGTCAAACTAATCATCAGAGACAGTCAATATATCCCAGAGTGTCTGATATAGGCTTTGAAGTGGAGAGATTCCCCAATGACTCTGATGAAAAGGAGTAGGGCCTGAATTCAGTTAGAGGAACAAGGATATGCATTGAACTTGAGATGCAGGAAATAGACATTCAATCAGAATCATCAAACATGGAACTCAACTCTGAAAAAACTGAGACTCACATTCCTCACACCCATTGTGTTGAACAGATATTCAGTTCGATAAACAAAATGATTTGATAGATTTAGATGAAATAAAAGTGTCAGAAAGTTTAAATGCTGTTACTTCAGAGACATTGAACATACATAGTTCAGAATAGCAATTAGCAAGTGGGCCTTAGAGAATAGTTGTTGAGTCTGATGTGATGGTTCAAAGCAATCGGTGCTCCAATGAATTGCAGTTGTTCAACACAAGTAGTGACCAGCAAGTAAATTTCTCAGCCGATCTGAGGAAGTGGACATTGGTGAAGCAACTGTGACAAGACAAGCAGAAGTATCTCCACAGAGACTGATATCTTTTCACCAATCTTGTATTCATTGGAGTTTAGAAGATTAAGGGGAGACTTAATAGAGACGTACAAGATAATACATGGCTTGGAAAGGGTGGACGCTAGGAAATTGTTTCCATTAGGCGAGACTGGGACCCGTGGACACAGCCTTAGAATTAGAGGGGGTAAATTCAGAACAGAAATGCGGAGACATTTCTTCAGCCAGAGAGTGGTGGGCCTGTGGAATTCATTGCCACGGAGTGCAGTGGAGGCCGGGACACTAAATGTCTTCAAGGCAGAGATTGATAGATTCTTGTTGTCTCGAGGAATTAAGGGCTACGGGGAGAACGCTGGTAAGTGGAGTTGAAATGCCCATCAGCCATGATTGAATGGCGGAGTGGACTCGATGGGCCGAATGGCCTTACTTCCACTCCTATGTCTTATGGTCTTAAGTCATCCTTTATTCACATGGAGAGTCCTTGACTCTGATCCAGCTCCCTCAGGGGGAGCTCTCAGCGTGAACAGAACCTCTGACACTCCTGTTTATTTTTCTTTTTCTTTAAGAGACCATAAACAGGGTGCAGGATCCCCCTGCAACACCAATCAAAGCAGAGGAGAAGACTTTTCCCTCTTGTTCCCAAGAACAGAATTCCAGCTTCAACCAACATCGCTAAAAAAAAAACGATCTTGATATTATCATCATTATCTGTGGGAGCATACTGTTCACAAATTGGTGATGATATTTCATATTATTAAACAATCACTGCAATTTAAATGTACTTCATTAACTGCAAAATGCTTTGTGATGACCTGAGGTCAGAATAGACACTATATGAATGCAAGTCTTTGCTCCATTCCCTTGGATCCCTGGGATAATGGAGGTCACTCACTGGCATTCAATAAAATATGTCTGAGATACTTGGAGAGACAGATCCGGTTAGGGTAATAGCATCAAAAAGGTGGAGTGATGCTCATTCGTTTGACACTCTGATAATGCCAATGAATCTCATCCATCCTCCCTGTGATACAAATGGGGCTGAAATAACTCCACAGAGGCCAGTATTTGGTCACCATGTCACCTTTCATTAACATGTGGAATGTCCTTGACACTGACCCAGCTCCCTCAGAGTCAGCTCTCAGACTGACCAGAACTTCTGACCCTCCCGATTATATATTTTATTAAACAGTACAGTTTACAAAACAATTAAAATCTACAGCTGTTTGCAGAGAAACAGCAATTTTTCAAGGGAGAGGTTCAACTCATTTTCAGGTAAATGGGGACAAACCTCAAATCCCAGTTTCAAAACAGTAACAAAGACATTTGTACATATAAGATAGTTCAATTACATAAAAAACAGTGCATACAGTACAGTACCCCAGAAAACCCAGCAAGGCCCCCGGCTGTCCCACCTTCTGGCCACTCTAAGGCAGACCGCACCTACGCACCTTCTGGCTCTCGGTCCACCCCGTACCCCTTCCAGTTCTCGGTCCGCCCTGACACACCATTCAACCACCTTTTGGACAGCCCGCCCCCTTACCCAGGGGCAACAGTGTGCAGGGCAGGCCACAAGTCTTCCGGATCTCAGCCCGCCCCTACGCACTTTCTGGCTCTCAGCTGCTCTGACACACCTTCTGACCATCTCTAGGACAGCCCGTCCCGATTACCCCTTCTCGGGACGACAGTGCTCAGAACGACCTATCCACCAGCTGGCTCTCGGGGCGACTGGCATCAGGATGGCCTACCCACCCTCTGGCTTTCGGGACAGCCTACCAACCTTCAGGTTCACAGGATGGCCTACCCACCCTCTGGCTCTCAGGGCGACAGCTTTCAGGACGACCCATGAGCCTCCAGCTCACAACAAGGCCTGCCAGACCCAGGGACACACAAGACAGGTGATAACCCCAATAAACCATATGACAGTTAATTATCAACAAACAGAGTCCTTTCTGGTATGCACAGTAAATTTCCATAAAGTTTTCTTCAAGATGTAGAGTCCATTCCCAGGAACAGAGTCCACTCCAGTGTACAAACTGCATTGTCAGCAATAGAGTACACTCCAAACTGCAGAGACTGTTGCTAAAAACAGACTCCACAACCGAGGGCAGAGTCTACTCCCGAAGGCAGCAAATGCACACCCCACAGCACACAGGTGTTCAATCTCCATGGAGTCCTGGTCCATCCTTGGAGAAATGGGCCCACTCACAGGAACACAGTGCATTGTAAAGGTGCAGTTAACTCACAGGAGTCTGGTTCACTCCTGAAGGAAAGGTCTTCTCCCAAACTCCAGGATACAGCAAGTATTCACCTCCCAGCACACAGTGTTCAATCTTCACAGGCCTAGTCCCAGGGCTCGGCCTCCCACAGGAACAGCTCATCTGGTAAGATGTACTTCTTCAAAGGGCTCAGTCCAAACACCAAAAAAAGAGTGAAAAGACATACAAAAAACAAAGAAAACTAGAGTCTAAGGGCTATACCACACCACAAAATTAACATTATCCTTTTCTCAAAAGTAAAAAGAGAAAAGAGTAACACACAGGCTGTAACAAGCCAGTGAAACAACAACCCCCTAATGAGAACTGAATTAGACCTGAAACACATTATGTGCATCAGGAGTTTAACAATCAGTCCTCACTAAAAGGAATGTCAGTTAACAAACTGGCTAAATAATTCAGCCAGTTCAGGAATCAGGTTCCCACGACCTCCAAAAAAGAAGGAGCAAAAACCAACAATAACATACTAACTGTGGCCCAGCCAGCACAGAGTCAGTCCCCTAAATTGAGAAGATCTCTGAATCTCCTGTCTATATCTGTCAGCCAGGGCTCCCTGATTGGACCAGATTAACAGTCCCAATCAGGGGACTCATATTCTATGAGCAACAAAACCAAAAATGGCTGGAAAAGCTCAGCAGGTATGGCAGTCTGTGTGGAGATAAATCAGAGTTAACGTTTCAAAATGCGTGACCCTTCCTTTGACCATGTTAATTTCTCTTCGCATATTCTATGAGGTCCTCCTGGCTGACTTTGTTACAATCACAACACGGGCAACTGCAGCTAAAAGTAGGGAAATGGACCTGAAGGTAAATGTGAGGGAAAATGTTTCTAGTTCATGACTTGAGGATAACTTCGTGGATTGAAATGCTATTTGTCCAAGCGAGAACCTCAGGAAGTATACAATAATGCTAATCTAACAGCATCAACATTGGAGCCAGGTTAACTCAAGATAATTTCTCGACACTGACACAGAGGGAGTCACTTTGGCACCATCAAGCTGATTTTTGCTGAGGACATATTGAGTGTTATTTTCCTGGATGAATGATATTTTTATTGAGAGTAAGAAATTGGGCGTAAAATGAATAGAAAATAGAATTTTCTGTTTTTTGAGAAACATTTTTTATTGAAGATTCTGAAACCTGAAACATAACATTTTTCAGATGGAGTTTACTGATTCAACTACTCAATGTGAAGATTGTTCAAGTTGCTGGCAAATATATTAGACACATTACCCTGGAATCAAAAATTGATGCAATATGTTAAGAGTTGAAGAGGAAGATGATAAAAGGTTACACAAGATGTGTGTAATGGATATAAATGTTATGTTTTTTGCCCTGTGTCATCTAACTTGTGACAAAATGTGTTTTGAAATAACACTCTCTTAAGTGTGGAGGCATGTAAAGAGCAGTTTTATGTTCCTGGACTCTGGGTAAAAATGTGGAAGAGTGCTGCTTTAAATCAAGGAAGCTGCATGAAAATATCTGTAACATTAAAATCAAATTAGCGAAACTCATTGTATATTATAAGCAGTGAACGGAAATTCTAGACAGAATACCATCATCTGTGTGTGAGCAATGCACTTTTGCCCAGAGATACTCATTTGATTGGCTTTTCAATTGGGACCCGTTTTTGTGGGAGAGAGAAAATACCTCTAATTGGAAAGGCAACACCTTGTGGAAGCTTCCACACGTGTATTTGGAACACTGGTGATAAGTGAATTGGACATCTTGTTACGCCACATAAGGGCCTGACTGCTGTCTGTAAGACAAGCCTGTTGTCGACTTTGTTTACAATCTTCCAGTCACTTTTGGAAATGGGAGCACTGTCAGAGGGATGGAGCATCATAAAATTAGCCACAGCTTTCAGAGAATAGAGATAACCCCAATAACTATAGGTCAGTCAGCCTAATGCTGGTGGTGGGGAATCATTTAGAGAGGCACAATCAATGGCCACTTGGAAACAATCCTTAAGGCTCAATAATTGACAAACAGCACGAATATTTGAAAGGGTAGTCATGTGTGACTAATTTCACTGAGTTAAATGACTAAGGGAAAGATTTGATGTTAGTAATTGGCCATATGTTTTGTAAATGGCATTCACTGAGGTATTAGATTAGATTAGACTTACAGTGTGGAAACAGGCCCTTCGGCCCAACAAGTCCACACCGACCCGCCGAAGCGCAACCCACCCATACCCCTACATTTACCCCTTACCTAACACTACGGGCAATTTAGCATGGCCAATTCACCTCACCTGCACATCTTTGGACTGTGGGAGGAAACCGGAGCACCCGGAGGAAACCCACACAGACACGGGGAGAACGTGCAAACTTCCACACAGTCAGTCGCCTGAGTCGGGAATTGAACCCGGGTCTCAGGCGCTGTGAGGCAGCAGTGCTAACCACTGTGCCACCGTGCCGCCCAGACTGTATCATGCACAGACTTATCAGCAAAACAGAACCTCAAGGAATTAAAGGCCAATGAATGTGGGATTTCCATCACAACCTCTCCTAAACCCTTTGCTCTGTCACTCCTTTCCTTTTGTGAGCCTGTGTGTCTTCTCCTAAGGAATGATTATGAGTCTGGAGAAAGCAATCTAGAAATTCCTCCTCTTCCTGAACATGTAGGAGTCCCTTTGATGCTCAGTCCAGCTCAATGATGCTGAATGAGAGAGATTTGAGATGTCAACAGTACGGCACCCAAAAATATCTTCAATCCACAGTCCAGACACACAATCTGCTAAGTTTTAGAGTAGCCTTTGTTTATTTCTTTAATTAAAACCTCATTTCAATTATTGTTGTAGTTACAGTACATAAATAATTTAACTGGTTACAAATGTAATGCGGCACTTATAGTTTCCTGGTCCTAACTTAAAATATAGGGGAAGAATAAATCTTTAAACTAACCAAATCAGCCCATTCATCTCGCAATGCCTCAGAATTTCAGCTCTGAGGCGCTCCTGTCTCCTACTTCCTCTCACACATCACTCCTTGTTCTGTAAAATAAAAGTATCACTCCCTCATTAAAGAACTCCATTTAAGTAAGTTCTCTATTGATGCAAACCTGGACTTTGTGCTATCTACTTCCAACTGCAGTTTAACTTCAACGGTGGGAAAACCTCTTCAAAAAATAATCCAGACGGTTGAACAGATACAGATTCATTATGAAAAGTAAAAATGGATTTATTAAAGATAAATCACGCTAAACTGACTGGAATAATTTTCAAAATGACATTGCCAAGAAGATTGATGAGGTGGATCTGAACTTCCAAAAAGTATCTGAGAAAGTTCCAAATCACAGCCTTGTCAGCAAAGCTGAAGACCATGAATGAGAGGGATAGTGATCACATTGGTACAACTTTGGTTCACTAACAGAAAAAAATGAGCACTTTCTGGACTGGAGGATGGTGCAGAGTGGCTTGCCTCCAGGGTCAGTGCTCAGAACATTGTCTTCCTTAATACATACTTAGGCTTCAGTTCACAGGATATAATTTCAAAATGTGGAGGTGGTACAAAAGTTGGTTGTATATAATGAATTTTAAGGAGAATAGTAACAGAGAATAGTCACACTGGAAAAAGACAATGTGGTCGATGAGAATACTGAGATACAGCCTATTAGACTAGATGGGATTGAGGTGCATAAGGAGGACATGTTAGCAATTCTAGAAAGTGTAAAAATAGACAAGCCCCCTGGGCCGGGTGGAACTTATCCTAGGATTCTCTGGGAAGCCAGGGAGGAGATTGCTAAGCCTTTGGCTTTGATCTTCATATCATCATTGTCTACAGGAATAGTGCCAGAGACTGGAGGATAGTAAATGTTGTTCCCTTGTTCAAGAAGGGGAGTAGAGACAATTATAGACCTGGGAGTCTTACTTCGGGGGTTGTGGGTAAAGTGTTAGAAAGAATTTTAAGAGCTAGGATTTATAATCATCTGGAGAGGAATAAGTTGATTAGGGATAGTGAACATGGTTTCGTGAAGGGTAGGTTGTGCCTCACAAGCCTTATTGAGTTCTTTGAGAAGATGACTAAACAGGTGGATGAGGGTAAAGCAGTTGATGTGGTGTATATGGATTTCAGTAAGGCATTTGATAAGGTTCCCCACGGTAGGTTATTGTACAAAGTACGGAGGCATGGGATTGAGGGTGATTTATTGGTTTGGATCAGAAATTGGCTAGCTGAAAGAAGTCACAGGGTGGTGGCCGATGGTAAATATTCATCCTGCAGTTCAGTTACTGGTGGGGAACTGCAAGGATCTGTTTTGGCTCCACTGTTGTTTGTCATTTTTATAAATGACCTGAATGAGGGCATAGAAGGATGGGTTAGTAAATTTGCGGATGACACTAAGATCGTTAGAGTTGTGGATAGTGGAATGTTGTAGGTTACAGAAAGACATAGATAAGCACAGAGCTGGGCTGAGAGGTAGCAAATGGAATTTAATGTGGAAGAGTGTGAGGTAATTCACTTTGGAGGAAGTAACAGGAAAGCAGATGGTAAGATTCTTGGTAGTGTAGATGAGCAGAGAGATCTCAGTGTCCAGGTACATAGATCCCTGAAAGTTGCCACCCAGGTTGATAGGGCTGTTAAGAAGGCACACGGTGTGTTAGCTTTTATTGGTAGAGGGATTGAGTTTCAGAACCATGAGACCATGCTGCAGCTGTACAAAACTCTGGTGCAGCCATGTTTGGAGTATTGGATACAGTTCTAGTCACTGCATTATAGGAAGGACGTGAAAGCTTTGGAAAGGAGATTTACTGGGAAGTTGCCTGGTATGGAGGGAAGGTCTTACAAGGAAAGGATGAGGGACTTGAGGCTATTTTCATTAGAGAGAAGGTTGAGAAGTGACTTAATGGAGACATTTAAGATAATCAGAGAGTTAGATAGGTTGGACAGTGAGAGCCTTTTTCGTCCGATGGTGATGGCTAGCATGAGGGGATATAGCTTTAAATTGAGGGATGATAGATGTCAGAGAGTCATAAGAGCGTGGAACGCACTGCCTGCAACAGTAATAGACTTGCCAACTTTTAGGCATTTAAATGATCATTGGATAGGCATATGGACGAGAATGGAATAGTGTAGGTTATATGGGCTTCAGATTGGTTCCACAGGTCAGCGCAACATTGAGGGCCGAAGGGCCTGTACTGCGCTGTAATATTCTATGCTCAAGGGAATTGGTGATTTAGTGATAACGTCACCGTATTCGTAAACCAGAACACCAGGCTAATGTTTCGAGGATCTGCATTTGAGTTCCACCACGGCAAATAGTGAACCTTGAATTCAATCAAAAATCTGAAATAAACAACTAGTCTACTGTTGACCACATTATCATGGCTGATTATCATTAAAGTACTATCTTCTTCACTAATGTCTGGCGTTACCTGGTCTGGTCCAGACATGATTCCAGACTTACAGAAATATGGTTGACTTTTACTTGCCCGCTGGGATGGTCAATACACCCTCAATCCCATGAAGAAATGAGAAAATAAAACACTTTAAGAGGACATAGATTGTCTGGTGAAACGGACAGTCACACGGCAGGTGAAATTCAGCGCAGAGAAATGGAGTGATACATTTTGGGGAAAAGAATGCGGACAAATGATTTAAAACGGTAGGTGCAATTTGAAAGGGATGGCAGGAACTGCTGGACCTGGCAATATATGAGCACAAATCATTGAAGTTGGTGGAGCATGTTGAGAAAGTGTTCATACGGTATACGAGATCCTTAGCTTTATCATTAGAAAGTAAGAGTTTAAAAACAAGGAAGTAAACACCAGCAGAAAGCACCAATTTGACTTCAACTATTGTATTGTGTCTATATGTGGGCACCAGCCTTTAGAAAGAGTGTTAGGGTGGGCTCAGAATAGATTTATGAGAATGGTTTCACTGAAGAGGGATTACACTGTTGGATTGGAGAAGTTGGGTTCTTTGGGACGAAATGAGGGTTGGAGATTTAACAGCTGTATTCAAAAATCATGAAGTGCAAGTAAGGAGATATTAGAGGAAAGATCAAGCTCAAAAGGGCACAGATTTAAGGTATTTGGTAGAGAAAGTAATGGAGGCATGAACAGAAACTCTTCATGTAGTGAGTGGTTAGGGTCTGGAACACACAGCCTCAGAGCATGATAGGGGAAACTTGAATCGAGGCTGTCACGAAGGAATTAGGTCATTCATCTGAAGAAAGAAAATTGTGGGGAATAGGAAAGAGAGGGCTGAGCAGGGGGACTAGTTGATTTTTCTTAGAGACCCAACAAAGGCCTAATGGTTCAAACGGTCTGGTTCTGTATGTAATCTTCCTCTGATCTAATCTTCAGAAGGACTTAGGCAGGCTATTATAATAATTGGACTTTTGGCAGATGCATTTACAAACAGAGAATAAGATTGTGTATTTTGTTACAAGTGAGGCGAGGCAACATAAACTGAACTTAAACTATAAAGTACTATTTCAAAAGAGCTTCAGGAACTAAGCTGGGGTGAGGTGGGATACATAGACAGAAACCACCGTCGAGTTGAAAAAAAACTATTTAACAAACATAGTGGACCCTCAGTTTAATATACAGAGCTATAGAGCACAGAAGGAGTGTGCAATCTTTATAAATCACTGGTGAGGCATGGTGTTAATTCTGGCACATAGTAGGAGTGATGTCAAGGTTTCATACACAGTGCAGAAGTTTATTAGATTGATCACATGAATGAAGGATGTGGAAAGACTGGTGAAGCTGGGGTTGTCGCTCTGAGAATAAAGCAGGTTAAAAGGTAATTTGATAGAGATTGTAAAATTATTAAGAGGGGCTTATGCCCGAAACGTCGAATCTCCTGTTCCTTGGATGCTGCCTGACCTGCTGCGCTTTTCCAGCAACACATTTTCAGATCATTAAATTATGAAAGACTTTAAATGCGACAAATTTTCTACTTTAAAAAGATAATTTAAAGTTTTTAAAAAGCAGATAGTTTGGGAAAGTAAAGATACAGATTGAAGGTATCTGGCAAAAGGTGCAGAATGGAGAGAATTTCTATATGGGGCAAATTTGTCCTGATCTTGAGGGCATTGCTTGAAGGGACAGTGGAAGCCGAACTAATCGGAGCTTTAAAAGGCTGTTGGATTGATACTTAAAGGAAGAAGAATCACAGGTCAAAGGTCAAGGTACAATGATCAATGGCTGGTTCTTTTGAAGAGGCAGCATGGTGGGCTAATTGGCTTCTCTCTATGGGCTGCAGCCATGCCCTCATTCCCAGGTCAGGGGTGAAGGGAACCCTCCCCGGCCTACATTTAACAGCCATCTCACCAGCTGGCCTAAACATTCGGAGCCAGCCTTGCTCACTACAGTAGTGAGTGTCAGCAAAGGTTCACTAACGAGGAGGGTTGGGCATCACTAGCTCATAATGGAGCGTCCACACAGTTCACCACAGATCTCGAGAAGTGATGTACACATGCAGAGAGCTGGATCATTGTGCACACACTGTTGTGGTAATGGGGGAATTTCTAGCGAGGTCAGTATCACCCATTCTTCATTGCCTCGGGTATTGTTCTTATATTTGCTGCATCTGTGCCCTGACGGTGCTGCCACAGTACCAGTTGTAGGGAGTTCCAAAGGTCCTTAACTCAGCAATAATGAGCGAAAGGTGCTGTATGACCACATCGGGGGTGGTGTGTGACTTGCAGGTGAACTTGGAGGTGGTAATGTTCCTGTGATAGAGCTTTGGAAGGTTCAGCTGAAAATACCCGCAACTGTCGATGGGTATGATCTTTGACACTGTGTATCTTTGCCGTAAATGTTACTGGTATCACAAATTCACCTCCCCTTGCTTTCGTGTGAGAGGCTAACTATACCTTTACTTTAAGGCTAGCTGCTGAGTGTGTGCAAAGGGGCCTCTGTCATAGCTTTTAGAAGTAGAATTAGAATCCCTAAAGTGTGGATACAGGCCCTTCAGCCCAACAAGTCCATACTGACCCTCCGAAGAGTAATCCACCCAGAGACCCATTCCCTTAACTTATTGTCCCATATATATCCCTGACTAATGCACCTAATCCACAAATCCCTGAACAATATGGGCAATTTCGCATACCCAACCCATCTAACCTGTATACCTATGGACTGTGGGAGGAAACCCACAGACAGCGGGAGAATGTGCAAACTCCACACAGACAGTCGCCCAAGGCTGGAATCGAACCCGGGTCCCTGGTGCCGTGAGGCAGCAGCGCAAACCACTGAGCCACCGTACCATCGCCATGATCTCACAAAACTGCAGGATTCCTGCAGGAAATGTCCTCACTTCCCATGTGTTATGTATTGTGATATTTGGTAAAGTTTATGAATGTTCCCTTGTAAGACGGTTGACCTCATGGCGACAGACCCATAGAACCTAAGGTCAGTGTCCCTGAGGGAAGACCAGTGGCAGTACAGAGCAACAACTGAAGCACCTTAACATCTCCCCTTCCTATGGGCAATAAATGAACACATTCCAAAACAAATTCACCTTCCAGTCAACTGGCCAACACAGAGAGACTCACAGGAGCATGACTACCACTTAGGTAAGCAGTGAAGGAGGCCTCACAATGCAAAAATGCCATTAGTTGTGGTGGCTCAGTGGATAGCAAAGGTGCCTCATAGCACCTGGGACCTGGGTTCGATTCCAGCCTCGGGCAGACTATCTGCGTGAAATTTGCATGTTCTCCCCATGTCTGCATGCTCTGGTTTCTTCCATTGGTGTGTAGACTTAAGTGGATTGGCCAAGCTAAATTGACCATAATGTCCAGGTTATGACATGGGGTAAACCCTCCTGCTTAATTTCAAACCAGCAATACAGGCAAGATTTATCCCATGGAGTAATCTATGAAAATTTGACAGGCCAGGAACTAGTAAAAATTAAAAAGTAAAAATTAGCAACTTTATTTCTTAAAGTATAACAGAGAATAATTAACTAACAACTAGTTACAACTCCATCCTCTAATCCTTCAACAATACCAGTCTGATAAAGCCCCCCCCCCCGCCGATTAAGGTTTACAAAATAAAAGTTCTTATCTCAAAACCAGGCAGCTTTCACTTCTTCTATTTGGATCTTCCTGCGTCTCCTTTTCTTTTTCTTCGGGATTCTGCTTTGCAGGTTACTAATCGATAAATGTACCTTTAAGAGAACTATTTTTCAAGCAATCTTTTTTACATACTGGTGGCTGGGCAGTTCTCCTCCCAACTGTTCAATTTTTCCTTGTCTTATACCCCCCCCCCCTCAAAAGCCTTGGATTGTGTCATTTAAGATTTTAAGCTTTTAAGATTGTCAATATGCTCAATTCAAACTGAATTAGAGTTTGTAATTTTCGGGGTTTAATTTAAGCCTGTTTTGTTGTTTCCAGACAACCAGCTAATTTAGCTTTTGACCAAGTGCTACATTGTTACCTTATTGAGAACACTTGGTACTGTCAGGTAACTCTACCAGCTTTTAACTCTCTTAAAGATACAGTGCACCCACATCTTCGTAACACCAGGGTTATGCAGGCTTAGGTGGATCAGCTATGCTAAATTGTCTGCACTGTCAAGGGATGTGCAGGTTATGTGGATTGGAAATGGGAAATGCAGGTTTTTTGGGGGTGGGTTCTCTTCGGAGGGTCAATGTCAACTCAATGGGCCAATTAGCCTGCTGCCACACTGTAGGGATTCTATGGTCACAATGCTCCCTTTTCATTACAGAAGCCTATATTAAAGTCAACAAAAAAAAGTCAATTGTGTCTTTTTAACCACCAGCAAAGATTTTCTCTTGGGGATGGCACCGTCAACACTGGAGCATGGAAACATGGAATTATATTTCAAGCAGCCTCTGGGGGTGAAGCCTATCATCTCCATAGCAGATTTAGAATCCCACCTTCGACCGCAGACTGATGCACAGCTATTTTATAATCCAAATGACACATTCTAAGTAACTAGCTGTAATGAAGTTCTTGACGATACTGAAGTAGAGGAACACTAGCATTTATTTCGCATTTCTGACCACAACTGTACATCTCAAAGTCCCTTTGGAAGAGTAGTCACTGCTGCACTGTTACGTTTTCATAGCTGTAGATAAAGCAGTGTCAGAAATTACTCTGTGTCTGATAAATCCTTTGGTGCTTTGAGCAGGCAGTGGGTAAGTTCCTGTGACAACGTGGTTCCAGCACTAATGGTCCAGTTCAGTCAACAATCAATGTGTTTTGTGTTGGGTTAGATGGCATGGCTTCAAGTGAGCTGATTGGTGCAATTTATAGAGAGGCTTGAATGTCTTACGGTGATTGGTATGTGTCCAGTCGTTTCAACACTGGTACCTATCGTACTGTAGCTACTGTTGTAATGGAACACAATTATTAATTCATGGGATGAGGGCATCACTGGCCAAGTCAGCATTTATTGCCCATCCCTAATTGCCCAGAGGACAGTTAAAAGTCAACCACATTGCTGTGGATCTGGAGTCACATGTAACCAGAGCAGGTAAGGATGGTAATTTCCTTCCCTAAAGGACATTAGTGAACCAGATGGGGTTTTCCTGACAATTGGCAATGGATTCATGGCTATCATTAGATTCTTAATTCCAGATTTTTAAGAAATTGAATTCAAATTCCACCATCTGCTATAGTGGGATACAAACCCAGCTCTGCAGGACATTACTTGGGTCTCTAGATTAACAGTTCAGCAATAACACCACTGGGCCATCACCTCTCCTTCTATGCAAAAGTATACCCCAAACAGCAATGTTTTAATGGCCAGATCATGTGTTTTGTGATGCGGACTGAGGGATGAATGTTAGCCCAGACACCAAGGGGATTTCGGATCCCGAACCCTCCTATATTTCTTTGAATCTTGCCAGATGATCCTTTGTGCTCATGTGGGAGTTAGATGAGACTGCTGTTTAATGTCTTGTCCAAAAGAAAGCCCTTCAGTTTCACTTCCAAAATAGCGTCGGACACAGTTCTATTATCGGCATTTACCGGAATGGGATCCCCATTCTTCAGTGTCTGTGCCACAGTTTATGTGAAACCCTGAATGGGGTCATTCCAAATCCAAACCTCTGCTGCACACAGTTCCTCAAACGTGTTCAGTGTGCTGCCTCTCACAACCTTTTAGCTATTCCTAGCATTCATTTGATTTTTCATTTTCTCCACACTATTGTCACAAAGTTATTTAATGTACAAGTCAACAACAAATTCCCTTGAAATTACTAGATTCTTCAATGTAAAAGCAGCAATATCGCTACTGTCCACTTTTACTATTAGCTTCTAAAGACATGCTTGCAGGAGATAATACAGGTATTTTGAGCCTTGCCTGCAATTGAGAGAGAGAGAAGCTTTTGTGTATGTTTAGTATGATTTAATAAAGCATTATTATGATTAAATATAATAAAACATAATTCTCTATGACTTAACCTGTGCACACCAGTAAAGTCATACATTTGATTACCAGTTTGTATTGAGTTAGCAGATCTCAGCTGAATGGGAATCAAGGAGCAATAGCTGATGACAACAGCCCTCAGTTAGTTAGATTATCAAGGTCAGCTCCTGTCGCTATTCACAGCTGGCAATATGGACAGGTCAATGTTGTTAAGGATAGCATTTGGCTTGACTATCACCTCTCCCTCAAATGTGACACGCTGTTGGCATTCAATCTGGTGTGATTAACGGTCAGAAGAACGAGACATTTGGGGACTCTTGGGAAATACATTCTGTGGCTCATGACCAAGCATTAAGTATTTCTTCGCGCATTTTATCTGTCAATTACTCCCACCTCCACCCAAGGCATTGATTTTTACTGGTGAATGAACAAAACTGTATATAAATCACAATACTGATGTGTATTCATGAAATAACTGCAGAGAGGCCAATATCCCATCACCACGTGACTCCTTATTTACTTGTACACAGTACATGGGCTGCAGTCAGCTAGCCTGGAGTCACTCCTGAACTAAATCCCCTGTTTATTTTGCTCTTCTTTATAACTCCTGTTTTTTTTTGTTTTTTGATTTATTCCCCCACCACGCTACCACCTAACTGCAGGAGTGCTTCTTTTTTCCCCAGCACCCGTGTGTGTGTGTGTGTGTGTGTGTGTGTGTGCGCACACAGGTGTGAGACACAATGAGAGACACAAGGTGCACAAATCTTTATTCAAATTTCCACCACCAAGAAGGAAAGAAACACCCGGGTGGCCTGTGACAAGCAGTGCCCTTCACATCAAAGGGCAATGCTGTGTGATCAAAACCGTGAAGGGGAGGGCAGAGATTAAATCAAAATAGAGTTGGAGGGGGAAATAATGCACTCCACTCCCTGCGGCGCCCACCTCTCCCTGAACAACTCCAGGGTGTTGGTGGACACCGCGTGCTCCTTCTCCAAGGACACCTGGGCTCTAACGTAACCGCGGAAGAGGGGCAGGCAGTCGGCCCTAACGACCCCCTCCACGGCCCGCTGCCTGGACCTGTTTATGGCCAGTTTGGCCAGGCCCAGGAGCAGACCCACGAGGAGATCTTCAGACCTGCCCTCCCTCCTCCGCACCGGGTGCCCGAAGATCAGGAGCGTGGGACTGAAGTGCAACCAAAAGCAGAAGGGGAGGTTTTTGAGGAAATCAAAGATGGAGTGCAAACGCCCACACCCAATATACACATGGTCCACGGACTCCACAGTGCCACAGTCAAGCAGTTGAGCTGGGAGTCCGTGAACCACCGCAATCTGCGGTTGCAGGGGACCGCTGCGTGCAGCACCCTCCACCCCAGATCCCCGAGAGAAAGGGGGAGGACTCCCGCGTAGAAGGCCCTCCACTGGGGATCCCCACCGCCCGGTGGCAAATGGGCATGCCAGGGCGTGTCCGGGCGGTGGATGAGGGAGAAGAGGTGGACGGTGTGCAGCAGCAGTCGATACAGGGCCCGCCTTTTTAAGTCCTTAAAAAAAAAGGGACAAAAGTGAAATTTCGGAGGCGGCTCAGGTTGTGGGACACAGGCTCCCGCGGGAAGTACATTGGGGAAATGTGAAATTCCATCTGGGCTGGGGTAAGCGCAGACAGGATCCCACCGCACACCTGAGCGTCCTCTAACTGGTGCACTACGTTGGGTCCGAGCACAGCCGTTTTAAGGCGTCGGATGGCAGTGGCCACGTACCGAACGTCCACCGCTGCCCTGCTCACTAGGGCCTGTGGCAACGTCCAGCCCAGGCCCCCGGCACCCAGCACGTCCCCAACCATGGTCACCTTCGCTGCCACAGCCCTCCCCTCTGACAGCCACTCGAACCCGCGAGCACAGAGGTGCAGATTCCTGAGCAACGGCTCCCTGACGACAGCCACTATTCCTGCCGGAGGGTAGGCGCGACGCGATTCGACCATGTTCCAGACAGTGATCAGGTCCTGGTAAAAGACAGGCAGCACCTTGAGGGCGACTTCCAAACCGTCACGGTCGACGAACAGGAGCTGCGTGTCGTAGTTGAGGTTACGCACTTGGCGGAAAAAATACCGTCGCCAGGGCGCACCACCTAGGAGGAGGCTTGACGTAAAGGTATTGCCGCAAGGTCACGACCTGGATGCGGACACACACCAGCGACTGACCGCCCTCCTCAATAGGGAGACTCAGAACCTGTGCAGTGACCCAGTGCATCTTTTTGTCCCAGAAGAAGTTGACCAACGTTCTCTGGATGTCAACGATAAAGGAGGAGGGACCAAAGCGACCAGCTGGTACCACAGCATGGTGGCCACCAGCTGGTTTATGACCAGCACTCGGCTCCTGTAGGATAGCACACGGAGCAGTCCTGTCCAGCGGCCTAGGCGAGCCGAGACTTTGGCCTCCAGCTCCTGCCAGTTGGCCGGCCAGGATTCCTCGGTCGGGCTGAGGTAGACCCCCAGGTAGAGGAGATGGGTGGTACTCCAGCTGAACCCCCGAAACTCCTCCGGCAGGGAGTCCACCCGCCACGGACCCACCAGTAGCCCGGAACATTTGGCCCAGTTGATCCTGGCGGAAGACGCCGCCGAGTACACGGCCTGGCACTCGCGCATCCTCCCCAGGTCAGCCGGGTCGGTGAAAGTGAGGAGCACGTCGTCGGCGTAGGCCGAAAGGACCACCCCCGTGCCCGCCCCGCGCAGAACTAGCCCCGACAACCTCCTCCGCAAGAGGCGCAGGAAAGGCTCCACGCACAGGGAATACAGCTGGCCGGACAGGGGGCAGCCTTGACGCACTCCTCTCCCGAAGCGAAGGGGCGCCGTCAGGGACCCGTTAACGTTAACCAGACACTCTGCGGCGGCGTACAAAAGTCGGATCCGGGCGGCAAACTGTGTCCCAAACCCGAATGCCCGCAGAGTCCCGAGCAGGTACTCGTGATCGACCCTGTCGAACGCCTTCTCCTGGTCGAGAGACAGGAAGGCGCTCGGCAGACCAGCCCGTCGACGGAAATGGATCAGGTCCCGGACCAGGTGGACGTTGTCGTGTCTTCTCCGGCCTGGGACCGTGTAGGACTGATCCGGGTGAATCATGTGGGCCAGCACAGAAGCCAGGCGAGAAGACAACACCCTGGCGAAGATTTTGTAGTCCGTGCTGAGGAGGGAGACCGGACGCCAGTTCTTCAAAGAATGAAGGTCCTCCTTCTCTGGCAGCAGGACGATGACCATCCTGCGCCAAGAAAGTGCCAGCTCTCTGGCATTTAGACACTCCCTCAGGACCTGTGCGTAGTCGCTCCCCAGGACGCCCTGAAGAACTCCACAGTCAGCCCGTCCAGCCCCAGGGATTTGCCCCTCGAGGGCACCGGTCAGCTCCTGTAAGGTGACGGGAGCGTCGAGCCTTCCGGCGTCCTCCGGGCTGAGCTGCGGCAGGTCCTCCCACAGAACTCTGCGAGCATCCTCGCTGGACGGATCCGGAGAGAACAGGGCCGTGTAATAGGATCGGACGTGGGCCCTGATACCCTCCGGATCCGAGACGAGGGACCCGTCGTCGGCCAGCAGCACAAGGAGCTGCTGACGGGTGCCACGCCTTTTTTCCAGCGAGTAGAAGAAGGGGGAGCCGCGGTCCAGGTCCTGGAGGAGCTGGAGCCGCGACCTCACGTACGCGCCCCGAGCCCCGACGAGCTGCAGGTCCCGGAGCGCGGCCTTCTTCTCTTCGTACACCCCGCGCAGGGCCGGGTCCGCGTCGGGCTGACCGAGGCGTGACTCCAGGTCGAGCATCTCCCTCTCCAACTCCCCGATCCTGGATTTCCACCTCCGTCGACCCCCTCGCGTACTCCTGACAGAAGACGCGGACGTGAGCCTTGCCCACGTCCCACCATAGCCTCAGGGAGGGGAAGCTTCCCCGCTTCCTTCTCCAGCCGGCCCAGAAACGACGAAACGAGTCCCGGAACCGCTCGTCCTCCAGCAGCAGGTTGTTAAAGTGCCAGTACGCGGAGCCCAACCTGGCGCCGAACGGAAGGAGTTCCGCCCACACCAGGTGA
Organism: Hemiscyllium ocellatum; assembly: GCF_020745735.1. Taxonomy (NCBI): domain Eukaryota; kingdom Metazoa; phylum Chordata; class Chondrichthyes; order Orectolobiformes; family Hemiscylliidae; genus Hemiscyllium; species Hemiscyllium ocellatum. Next base: position 53,984,537 of record NC_083420.1, read on the forward strand.
TGGTCCGTGCACGACACCTGCCGCGTGGAGGTCTTCGGAAAACAGGAGGCGTACGCCTGCGAAACGTACAGGCGGTCGATTCTGGACGCTCCGACCCCAGGCCTCACGAAGTTGAAGGCGATGGAGTCAGGATGGAGATTCCGCCAGACGTCCACCAGTTAAAATCTCCCGAGGACGACGCACTGGTTCTCGTCGATGGAAGCAAGGTGAGCGGACACTTCTTCGAAGAAGCTCGCTTGCCTCGGCCCGGCCAGGGGAGCGTAGACGTTCACCAAGTGAAGCACCGCGCCCCCCAGCCGAACCGTCAGTTGAAGCAAACAGCTTGGCATGGGCTCCCTGACCCCCAAGATCTCCGGCTGAAAATGCGGGACCAACAAGATAGCCACCCCGCCAGACCTGCGCCACATCAGTGACTCATGTAGACTCCCCCCCCCCCCCCCGCCACTCCAGGAGCCAGGTGGCTTCGTCTCCCGGGGTAGTGTGGGTTTCTTGCAGGAAGCACACTGCATACCTCCCGTCCCGAAGGACCGAGAGGGTCTGGACTCCCTGCTGCCGTTGATGTTGAGGCTGGCTATAGTTGTCTTCATGTCTGAAGCATTATGCAACCACCACCAGTACACACAGTTACAAACTATGTACATTTACTGGGAGGATGAGAGAGGGACACCGAAGTCCCTCACCCTCACCAGGAGTGTCCCCAGGAAGTTCCTGACTCGCTTTCGCTCATTCGCGTCGAGCCCGGGCGCCTGGCGCACAGTGTGCGCCGACCAGTAAACTCTTTCAAAGGAGCTCCAGCGGTCGAGCACCTGTTGGGCTCTATCTTGGCGACTCTGAGTTTTCTCAACAAACTACCGGAGTTCCTCGGGGGGGATGGGGGGAGATCAGTGGGGGGCACCTGGGACTCGAAAATGTCACTGGAGACATTCTCTACGTCGTCCCCAGTGTCTGCCACCAATTCTGAACCGTCCTCCAGGAAGTCACCCTCGGTCACTGACCCCTCCCCCACCGAGAGAGTGGGGGCTGGTCTAGCACCACCAACTGGCCTCAAGCCCCCGGTGACCCCACCCCCAGGGTCACTGGCAGTACCTTCCTCGGTGCACCCCATCCCAGAATACCCCGAGATCAGGTCGTCGGACAGCAGAAGCTCAGGGCCCCGCTCCTTTCCTGACACCAGGATGCTCGGCTGCTTGGGGAAAAGGTCCTCCCCCAGGGCCAAGGGGCCCAGAAAAAAAAACAAACAGTCTTCGAGTGAGATGTGAGGATATCACCTTCCTCCCCTCCACCACTTGATAATCCAGCAGATGGTTCACTGTTGTCACCCCAAACACGGCCCATGTGGTTTTTATAGCCCTCCCCAGGGTCCGGTGGAATTACAGCAGCAGAAGGTCCTGCTGTAGCCCCTGGGGGTTTGGCCTGGCCAGGTCAGGGTGCAGGACAGGCAAGAGACACCATAGGCTCATGGAGAGGAGCAGCACCATCAGCGTGTTGCTGGAATGTCTCTCTCCTCCAAGGACCAGCACCTCTTCCCCAGAGAAACAAGGGAGAATTTATGGGCCTTCCCCTCCCCGCCCGCCTTGGTGGTCATAGGGCCCAAAGTCCCACCACCCCAACCCCTTCTTGGAATATTATTTGCTGGGGGAAGGCAGGGGGTGTGGCTAGGGTCAGCTGTGTCACTTCCTGCCCCTGGTTTATCAGGTGATGGTGGGTGGGGCAGGGGCCCAGTTTCCTGTCCAGAGTCCAGAGACAGTTGCTGCATGAGGGAAGGCAATGATGGCTCCCCCCAAGTTAGTGCCAGGAGCAGGCGATGAAACCCCAGGGGTTTCTGTAATGGGGTGGGTGTTAGTGGGTGCAGCAGGGCTGGGATCAGGTATGGGTTTGGGGGGGGTCAGGGTTCCCGTGCCAGGTTGACACTGGCATTGGTGCAAAGGCATTGTCGTGGGCTTGTTGTGGGGGAAGGTGATAGTGTGGTCTCCACCTGGGTGGGCCTGGCGCGTTGTGTCTTTAGCGCCTTCCGTCCGGCCGGATGCTCATCCCCCTCCCTGCCACAGGCTGAGGCATTAGAAGCCTCTGGCTTTGCCCTCACTGCCAGGGCTTGTGTTGACTTCAGGGGAGGGGGAGTGGGTGTGGCAGTGCCACCCTCAGCCATTGGTGTGGGCTGGGCAGCCTTCTGGGTTGGGCAGTTTTTTCTTATGTGCCCCACCTTGTGATACAGGAGGCACTGCACGCCGTCTGCCGTCCAGAAGATGTGGTAGGCCACGCCTTCGTGGAGAATGGTAAAAGAGCCCTCCGTGACCTCCTCCTGGACCAGGCAAATGAATACCTGGCGTCGGAAGGAGTACACGTGTCAGAGGGCAAGGTCCTTGAGACCGAGCAGGAGCGGTTGGACACCTGACCGGATCTCCCCCAAGGTGTTGAGGTGGAGAAGAAGGAGCTCACTGGCAATGAAGGGTGGGACATTGGAGATCACGACCCTCTGGGCCATAACCTCCAAAACGTCAATGGGCAGCTGCGTCCCATCCACAATGAGTCCCCTCTCCACAACCAGGTGGGCGGCCTGCTCAGTCTTGAGGAAAAAGACGGCCTTCCCATACATCCTGGCCGCAGCGACGATGGCCAGTGGGCTGATCACACTAGCCATAGCCTTACTGTGAGTCTTGATGGTCAAGTTGGGGTGGGAATAAGCCTTGACCCCAGGTGTTTAGTTAGATGCCTGAAGTGCGTCGTGTTTGCAGCTGAGCCTCCGGCAGCGGCTACCCCGGTGTAGGTGCGGCTGGGCCCTGCAATGTTTGGACTCGCCATGCTGTGCTGCTGTATGGTGCTAGGCCCCAGGAACCAGCTGTGTTGTTAAGTTCAGGTGAGGCCTCGGGCAGTGGCAGCAGCAGCGGGTGGAGTCAGGCCTTGGGTCACAGCAGTGGAGGTCTTGGGAGAATCCCAGAGCAAGTCCCAGGTAGACCTCCAGTCGTAGCAGTGGTGGACGTCCTGGCAGCATCAAATCAAGTCTCAGGCAGTGGTGGTGGAGGCAGACCTCAGGCAAGTCCCAGGCAGCACCAGAGTGAGTCCCAGGTAGGGCCTTAGTCACAGCAGTGGAGGGCAGGCCTGTTGGGGTGCATCCCCAAGGCAAGTCCCAAGCAGCCCCAAAGCGAGTCCCGGGCAGGAGCGGTGGAGTTGGGCCTCCAGCAGCAGCAGCAATGGAGGTCCTGGGACAGGCCCAAGTCAAGTCCCAGGCAGCAGCAGTGAGGAAGGCCCCAAGCAGTAGCAGCTGAGGCAGGTCCGGGTGGGGTCTCAGAGACCAGCAGTGGGAGTAGGCCCCAGGCAGCAGCAACGCTCCCTTGACCTGGGTGAGGCCCAGGCTGCAGCTCCAGAAGCAGGCCCAGGACTCAGAGCTGTCCTCGTCCTCATTAAAATTTCTCCTGTTTATTTTCTTTTCTCTTTTTGTAATATTTCTTTTCTTTTTTTTAAACCCCCACACTACCACCTAACTGCAGTAGTACTTATTTTTTCCCCAGCACCTGTGGGGGGTGGCCCTCAGTTGGGGAGGGACTCCCAGGCAAGTCCCAGGCAGCGCTGGTGGAGGCAGGCCTCTGGCTGCAGCAGAAGTTGAGGCAGGCCTCTGGCGAGTCTCAGGCTGGCCCTTGGTCCCAGCAGTGGAGGTAGGCCTCAGGTCACACCAGTGGAGGAGGTTGTGGGAAGGGGCCTCAGGCGAGTCCCAGGCTGTGGTGGTGGAGGCAGGCCCAGGTGGGGTCCCAGAGACCAGCAGTGGGAGTGGGCCCCAGGTCAGCTGCAACACTGACTTGACCTGGGCAAGGCCCAGGCTGCAGCTCCAAAACTAGGCCCAGGACTCCAAGCTCTCGCCTCCTTCCACCTCCTTCTTCTCTCTTCTTTCCTCTGTCTTCCTCTTCTTTCTTCTTGCACAGCTACACACTGCCACTGGTCCAGCCCAAGTGATAGATAAACACCCGAGTGGCCTGTGACGAGCAGTGCCCTTCACATGAAAGGGCAATGCTGTGTGATCAAAACAGTGAAGGGGAGGGCAGGGACTAAATCAAAATAGAGTTGGAGGGGGAAATAATGCACTCCACTCCCTGCGGCGCCCACCTCTCCCTGAACAACTCCAGGGTGTTGGTGGACACCGCGTGCTCCTTCTCCAAGGACACCCGGGCCCTAACGTAACCACGGAAGGGGGGCAGGCAGTCGGCCCTAACGACCCCCTCCACGGCCCGCTGCCTGGACCTGTTTATGGCCAGTTTGGCCAGGCCCAGGAGCAGACCCACGAGGAGGTCTTCAGACCTGCCCTCCCTCCTCCGCACCGGGTGCCCGAAGATCAGGAGCGTGGGACTGAAGTGCAAACAAAAACAGAGGAGGAGGTTTTTAAGAAAATCAAAAAGGGAGTGCAAACGCCCACACCCAATATACACATGGTCCACGGACTCCACAGCGCCACAGAACAAGCAGTTTGGCTGGGAGTCCGTGAACCACCGCAATCTGCGGTTGCAGGGGACTGCTGCGTGCAACACCCTCCACCCCAGATCCCCGAGAGAAAGGGGGAGGACTCCTGCGTAGAGGGCCCTCCACTGGGGACCCCCACCGCCCAGTGGCAAATGGGCACGCCAGGGCGTGTCCGGGCGGTGGATGAGGGAGAAGAGGTGGACGGTGTGCAGCAGCAGTCTGTACAGGACCCGCCTTTTAACGTCCTTGAACGGGACAAAACTAAAATTACGGAGGCGGCTCAGGTTGTGGGGCACAGGCTCCCGCGGGAAGTACGGGACCCTGGGGCCGATGTGAAATTCCGTCCGGGCAGGGGTGAGCGCGGACAGGATCCCACCGCACACCTGAGCGTCCTCCAACTGGTGCACTACGTCGGGTCCGAGCACCGCCGTTTTAAGGCGTTGGATGCCGGTGGCCACGTACCGGACGTCTACCGCTGCCCTGCTCGCTATGTCTTGCGGCAACGTCCAGCCCAGCCCCCCGGCACCCAGCACGTCCCCGACCCTGGTCACCCTCGCCGCCACGGCCCTCCCCTCCGACAGCCACTCGAACCCGCGAGCACGGAGGTGCGGATTCCTGAGGAACGGCTCCCTGACGACAGCCGCTACTCCTGCCGGAGGGTAGGCGCGACGCGATTCGATCATGTTCCAGACAGTGATCAGGTCCTGGTAAAAGACAGGCAGCACCTTGAGGGCGACCTCCAAACCGTCACGGTCGACGAACAAGAGCTGCGTGTCGTAGTTGAGGTTACGCACCTGGCGGAAAAAATACATCGCCAGGGCGCACCACCTAGGAGGAGGCTCGACGTAAAGGTATCGCTGCAAGGTCTGAAGGCGGAAGGTCGCGACCTGGGTGCGGACGCACACCAGCGACTGACCGCCCTCCTCAATGGGGAGACTCAGAACCTGCGCAGCGACCCAGTGCATCTTTTTGTCCCAGAAGAAGTCGACCAACGTTCTCTGGATGTCAGCGACAAAGCCAGGAGGAGGGACCAAAGTGACCAGCCGGTACCACAGCATGGCGGCCACCAGCTGGTTTATGACCAGCACTCGGCTCCTGTAAGATAGCACTCGGAGCAGTCCTGTCCAGCGGCCTAGGCGAGCCGAGACTTTGGCCTCCAGCTCCTGCCAGTTGGCCGGCCAGGATTCCTCGGTCGGGCTGAGGTAGACCCCCAGGTAGAGGAGATGGGTGGTACTCCAGCTGAACCCCCGAAACTCCTCCGGCAGGGAGTCCACCCGCCACGGACCCACCAGTAGCCCGGAACATTTGGCCCAGTTGATCCTGGCGGAAGACGCCGCCGAGTACACGGCCTGGCACTCGCGCATCCTCCCCAGGTCAGCCGGGTCGGTGAAAGTGAGGAGCACGTCGTCGGCGTAGGCCGAGAGGACCACCCCCGCGCCCGCGCCGCGCAGAACTAGCCCCGACAACCTCCTCCGCAAGAGGCGCAAGAAAGGCTCCACGCACAGGGAATACAGCTGGCCGGACAGGGGGCAGCCCTGACGCACTCCTCTCCCGAAGCGAAGGGGCGCCGTCAGGGACCCGTTAACTTTAACCAGACACTCTGCGGCGGCGTACAAAAGTCGGATCCGGGCGACGAACTGCGTCCCGAACCCGAATGCCCGCAGAGTCCCGAGCAGGTACTCGTGATCGACCCTGTCGAACGCCTTCTCCTGGTCGAGAGACAGGAAGGCGCTCGGCAGACCAGCCCGTCGACAGAAATGGATCAGGTCCCGGACCAGATGGACGTTGTCTTGTATCCTCCGGCCCGGGACCGTGTAGGACTGGTCCGGGTGAATCATGTGGGCCAGCACGGAAGCCAGGCGAGAAGACAACACCCTGGCGAAGATTTTGTAGTCCGTGCTGAGGAGGGAGACCGGACGCCAGTTCTTCAACGAACGAAGGTCCCCTTTCTTTGGCAGCAGGACGATGACCGCCCTGCGCCAAGAAAGGGGCAGCTCTCCGGCATTTAGACACTCCCCCAGGACCTGTGCGTAGTCGCTCCCCAGGACGTCCCAGAACGCCCTGAAGAACTCCACAGTCAGCCCGTCCAGCCCCGGGGATTTGCCCCTCGAGAGCCGGTCGAGGGCGCCGGTCAGCTCCTCTAAAGGTGACAGGAGCGTCGAGCCTTCCGGCGTCCTCCGGGCTGAGCTGCGGCAGGTCCTCCCACAGAACTCTGCGAGCATCCTCGCTGGACGGATCCGGAGAGAACAGGGCCGTGTAATAGGATCGGACGTGGGCCCTGATACCCTCCGGATCCGAGACGAGGGACCCGTCGTCGGCCAGCAGCACAAGGAGCTGCTGACGGGTGCCACGCCTTTTTTCCAGCGAGTAGAAGAAGGGGGAGCCGCGGTCCAGGTCCTGGAGGAGCTGGAGCCGCGACCTCACGTACGCGCCCCGAGCCCCGAGCCCCGACGAGCTGCAGGTCCCGGAGCGTGGCCTTCTTCTCTTCGTACACCCCGCGCAGGGCCGGGTCCGCGTCGGGCTGACCGAGGCGTGACTCCAGGTCGAGCATCTCCCTCTCCAACTCCCCGATCCTGGATTTCCGCCTCTTCGTCGACCCCCTCGCATACTCCTGACAGAAGACGCGGACGTGAGCCTTGCCCACGTCCCACCATAGCCTCAGGGAGGGGAAGCTTCCCCGCTTCCTTCTCCAGCCGGCCCAGAAACGACAAAACGAGTCCCGGAACCGCTCGTCCTCCAGCAGCAGGTTGTTAAAGTGCCAGTACGCGGAGCCCAACCTGGCGCCGAACGGAAGGAGTTCCGTCCACACCAGGTGATGGTCCGTGCACGACACCTGCCGCGTGGAGGCCTTCGGAAAGCAGGAGGCGTACGCCCGCGAAACGTACAGGCGGTCGATTCTGGACGCTCCGACCCCAGGCCTCACGAAGGTGAAGGCGATGGAGTCAGGATGGAGATTCCGCCAGACGTCCACCAGGTCCGAGGACTTGACCAAGTCCCCCAACCTCCTCCCCGACGCTGAACTCGTGCGGGCACCGCCGTGGTCCCTGTCCTCGAGGACGCAGTTAAAATCTCCCCCGAGGACGACGCACTGGTTCTCGTCGATGGAAGCGAGATGAGCGGACACTTCTTCGAAGAAGCTCGCTTGCCTCGGCCCGGCCAGGGGAGCGTAGACGTTCACCAAGTGAAGCACCGCGCCCCCCAGCCGAACCGTCAGGTGAAGCAAACGGCCTGGCACTGGCTCCCTGACCCCCAAGATCTCCGGCTGAAAATGCGGGGCCAACAAGATAGCCACCCCGCCAGATCTGCGGGTGAGGTGACTCATGTAGACCCCCCCTCGCCACTCCAGGAGCCAGGTGGCTTCGTCTCCCGGGGTAGTGTGGGTTTCTTGCAGGAAGCACACCGCATACCTCCCGTCCCGAAGGACCGAGAGGGTCTGGAATCTGCGCTGTGACTCCCTGCTGCCGTTGATGTTGAGGCTGGCTATAGTTGTCTCCATGTCGGAAGTATAGTGCAACCACCACCAGTACACAGTTAAACTATGTACATATTTACTGGGAGGACGAGAGAGGGGCACAGAAGTCCCTCGCCCTCACCAGGAGTGCTCCCAGGAAGTTCCTGACTCGCTTTCGCTCATTGACGTCAAGCCCGGGCGCCTGGCGCGCAGCGTGGGCCGACCAGTAGACTCTTTCGAAGGAGCTCCAGCGGTCGAGCGCCAGTTGGGCTCTATCCCGGCGACTCCGAGTTTCCTCGACAAATTCCCGGAGTTCCTCGAGGGGGATGAGGGGGAGATCGGTGGGGGGCACCTGGGACTCGAAAATGTCGCTGGAGACGGACTCCGCGTCGTCCCCGGTGTCCGCCACCGATCCAGAACCCTCCTCCGGGAGGTCGCCTTCGGTCACCGACCCCTCCCCCACCGAGAGGATGGGGGCTGGTCCGGCACCGCCAACTGGCCTCAAACCTCCAGTGACCCCACCCCCAGGGTCACCTTCAGTCCCTTCCTCGGCGCACCCCTTCCCGGAACGCCCCGAGTTCGGGTCGCCGGGCGGCAGAGGCTCGGGGCCCCGCTCCTCTCCCGACACCGGGAAGCCCGGCTCCTCGGGGAAAAGGTCCTCCCCCAGGGCCAAGGTCCCCGGAAAAACAGTCTGGGAGGGAGGAGCGAGGATAACACCTTCCTCGCCTCCACCGCTCGACGACCCAGCAGTGAATAAAAATCTGTCGCCTGCACCATGGCCCGTGTTGTTATTAAAATCCTCCCCAGGGGCTGGAGGAGTTATGGCAGTGGAAGGCCCGGCTGTCGCCCCTGGGGGTTTGGGCAGGTCAGGCCATGGTGCAGGACAGTGGGGAGACACCGTCGGCTCATCCCCTGGAGAGGGGCAGCGCCGCCAGCACGCTGATGGGATTTCTCCCCCCTCCAAGGGCCAGTGCCTCTTCCCCAGAGAGACAGGGGGAATTTATGAGCCTTCTCCTCCCCGCCCGCCTTGGTGGTCATGGGGCCCGAGGTCCCTCCCCCCCACCTTTCCCAGAATACGATTGGCTGGGGGAAGGCAGGGGGCGTGGCCAGGGTGGGGAGGGTCAGCCGTGTCACTTCCTGCCCCGCCCCTGGTATATCAGGTGATGGCGGGTGGGGCAGGGGCCCAGTTCCCTCTCCGGGGCCCAGAGACACGGTCGCTGCAGGAAGTGGAGCAGCGATGGTTCCCCCCAGGTTAGTGCCGGGGGTGGCTGGGTGGGGCGGGGCTCAGTTTCTGGAGGGGGGGTTGAAGCCCCAGGAGTTTCCTTAACGAGGTGGGGGTCGGTGTTGGGGTCGGGATCAGGTACGGGTTTGGGGGTTCGGGGGTCAGGGTTCCCGCGCCGGGGCGACGCTGGCATGGCCGCAGGGGCATTGTCGTGCCGGGGCGGGGCAGGTCGTGGGCTACGTGGAGGGGAAGGGGGAGGGGAAGGGGATGGGGATAGGGTGGTCTCCCCGTGGGCGGGCTTGACGCGTTGCGTCTTCCTGAGCGCCTTCCGTTCGGTCGGATGCTCATCCCCCTCCCTGCCACAGGCTGAGGCATTAGAAGCCTCTGGCTTTGCCCTCACTGCCAGGGCTTGTGTTGACTTCAGGGGAGGGGGAGTGGGTGTGGCAGTGCCACCCTCAGCCATTGGTGTGGGCTGGGCAGCCTTCTGGGTTGGGCAGTTTTTTCTTATGTGCCCCACCTTGTGATACAGGAGGCACCGCACGCCGTCTGCCGTCCAGAAGATGTGGTAGGCCACGCCTTCGTGGAGAATGGTAAAAGAGCCCTCCGTGACCTCCTCCTGGACCAGGCAAATGAATACCTGGCGTCGGAAGGAGTACATGTGTCAGAGGGCAAGGTCCTTGAGACCGAGCAGGAGCGGTTGGACACCCGACCGGATCTCCCCCAAGGTGTTGAGGTGGAGAAGAAGGAGCTCACTGGCAATGAAGGGTGGGACATTGGAGATCACGACCCTCTGGGCCATAACCTCCAAAAGGTCAATGGGCAGCTGCATCCCGTCCACAATGAGTCCCCTCTCCACAACCAGGTGGGCGGCCTGCTCAGTCTTGAGGAAAAAGACGGCCTTCCCATACATCCTGGCCGCAGCGACGATGGCCAGTGGGCTGACCACACTAGCCATAGCCTTACTGTGAGTCTTGATGGTCAAGTTGGGGTGGGAATAAGCCTTGACCCCAGGTGTTTAGTTAGATGCCTGAAGTGCGTCGTGTTTGCAGCTGAGCCTCCGGCAGCGGCTACCCCGGTGTAGGTGCGGCTGGGCCCTGCAATGTTTGGACTCGCCATGCTGTGCTGCTGTATGGTGCTAGGCCCCAGGAACCAGCTGTGTTGTTAAGTTCAGGTGAGGCCTCGGGCAGTGGCAGCAGCAGCAGGTGGAGTCAGGCCTTGGGTCACAGCAGTGGAGGTCTTGGGAGAGTCCCAGGTAGACCTCCAGTCGTAGCAGTGGTGGACGTCCTGGGGAGTCCCAGGCAGCACCAAGTCAAGTCTCAGGCAGCGGTGGTGGAGGCAGGCCTCAGGCAAGTCCCAGGCAGCACCAGAGTGAGTCCAGGGTAGGGCCTTAGTCACAGCAGTGGAGGGCAAGCCTGTTGGGGTGCATCCCCAAGGCAAGTTCCAAGTCCCAGGCAGCCCCAAAGCGAGTCCCGGGCAGGAGCGGTGGAGATGGGCCTCCAGCAGCAGCAGCAGTGGAGGTCCTGGGAGAGGCCGAAGTCAAGTCCCAGGCAGCAGCAGTGAGGAAGGCCCCAAGCAGTAGCAGCTGAGGCAGGTCCGGGTGGGGTCCCAGAGACCAGCAGTGGCAGTAGGCCCCAGGCAACAGCAACGCTCCCTTGACCTGGGTGAGGCCCAGGCTGCAGCTCCAGAAACAGGCCCAGGACTCAGAGCTGTCCTCGTCCTCATTAAAATTTCTCCTGTTTATTTTCTTTTCTCTTTTTGTAATATTTCTTTCTTTTCTTTTTTTAAACCCCCACACTACCACCTAACTGCAGTAGTGCTTATTTTTTCCCCAGCACCGGTGGGGGTGGGGGTGTGGGTGTGGGTGTGGATGTGTGTGCACGCACACGCCATAAAGTGCATGAATCTTTATTCAAATTTCCCCTGTTTATATTGGTCAGCCAGGTTTTCCTCACTGGCCTGGGTTAACAACTCCAATCAACGATCTCACCGTCAATAAAATCCACCTGGTTCCAATCAATAGAATTCCTTTTCAAGATATAATGTTTTAGCAAAATGCCTGTAAATGTGAAAGATACAAATATCCATTATTAATGGAATTCCCAAATCCAATCTCAAGGTCCAGATGAGGGGTATACCTTTATGCGGGAGAATGTATGTGGCAGTCAAATGGGCTCAGTGAATTGCCTGCTCCTGTAATTGAATGAGTGTTAGTCTAGCTATGCAACTAAAGCAAAAAGGGAAATTAGATCCTACCAACAGACTTAAGTTCATTGATATCAGAGTTCTGCTAACTGCCAGAGGAAATGGTGGACGCAGGTACAGATACAACATTTAAAAGACATTTGGACAGGCATGTGGGTAGGAAAGATTTAGAGGAATATAAGCCAAACACAGGCCATTTACATGGGAATAGCATAGTTTGGAAAATTTGGGGTCCGCGTGGATGAGTCGGGCTGAAGGGTCTGTTTCCATGTTGTATGAGTGAGCAATTTCATTACTGAGTTTCTGCTTGTTACTTATTCGTCCTTGTTCATAATTCAAAGTGCCAATCAGTCACTCATTTAATGAACAGTAATTTACTAGGCAAATGTTTGTTTGAGCTAATCCTAACATATTTTTCTTCTTACATGTTTAAGGTGCAATGATTTCAGTCATTGAGGCTTTGAAAATTTAATGCTATAAATCAGACGCAGGATTGTCGTCATCGATGGAGAATGACTTTGATTTCTTTTAACATTTTGATGTGGTCTGCTACAACAGTTGCAAATTCCAATCACAAAGTCCCTTTCCTGATAAGAATGCTGCTTCATGCGTTGACTGAGCTGAGTTAAAGCCAGCATTAATCAATGGTAATTAATGGCAATTAATCCATTAGTGCTATAAACTGAAGCTATAACTTCAGGAGCTGAAATGAATCATTTAGATGCTGATCATGGACAATTTCAGTGTTAAAATCTTAAAGAAAGCAGGTTTAAAATTAAAATTTTAAGTAGACATTCAGATCATTAATTCATAAATATTGTTCTCCCATTTCAGGCCTTTCGATAATAATTCTTAGGAGTCCATGGGCTGCGAACCCCCCCCAAAAAATGCAGTATTGATCATAAACTGTGAACTAATGGAATCCGCTCCAACACTCTACTCAAGCATACATCCCGAGATTGTAAAACAATGAGCCAAGAGACCAGGTAAATTAAATTTGTGTAAGGCTGGAACACAAAGCTCATTAAATAAAGATCTAACGATTTGGAAGGAGAATCGAGAATTTGTTTTTTTACTTAAGTTAATGAGACAAAGATGTGGAGAGGCATTGCCAACCTTCTGGGTGCGTTAGCTCTATTTAGTTAAGCTGCAAATGTGTTGCTGGTCAAAGCACAGCAGGCCAGGCAGCATCTCAGGAATAGAGAATTCGACGTTTCGAGCATAAGCCCTTCATCAGGAATGATGAAGGGCTTATGCTCGAAACGTCGAATTCTCTATTCCTGAGATGCTGCCTGGCCTGCTGTGCTTTGACCAGCAACACATTTGCAGCTGTGATCTCCAGCATCTGCAGACCTCATTTTTTACTCTATTTAGTTAAGCCCTCAGTATAATTGCTGAGACCGATCTTGGTGATACCATCTGCCGGCCGTGGTGGGGGAGTACTGACAATTGTGGAAATGTTGAACACTGATGCAACAAGGACAAAAGATTCAGTATATGAGCAAAAAAAAAACTAAAGCAAGATTGCAGGAAACTGTACTTTAAGGCAAACATGATGTGTTGGTACTGGCTGTCATCTTATTAGAGTGGCTGGGATACAATCCAATAATCTCAGAAGTCTGAAATTTGCAGGTAATGTGCAGTCCCAGTTTTCTGGGTTCCTAACCTGGAGGCGTGTTTTGGAGGGACATCAGATGTGATGTTCCTCAAGGAGGACAATGAAAAAGCCAAATACAATAATTTGGGGTGTCAGGTGGCCTACAGCAATGGCAGGCGTTTGTGGGGTTAATTCGGAGGCATGGCAGAAATACATCACCCCAGGGAAGACGAAGCATACTTAAAGGGAAAACGAGGCAACCGTGACTGACGAGAGAAGTTGGACAGCATAAACCCAAAAGAAAAGGCACACAGTGTGGTGAAGATTAATGGCAAGCTTTTACAAACTGGCAGGGCAACTAGAAAAGCAATAAGGAGAGAGAAGATGGAATTTGAGAGTAAGTTAGATGGCAAAAAAAGTTACACAAATTATCTTTAGATAGCACTGCCGCCTCACAGTGCCAGGGACCTGGGTTCAATTCCAGCCTCGGGTGACTGTCTGTGTGGAGTTTAGCACATTCTACATGTGTCTGCGTGGGTTTCCTACGGGTGCTTCGGTTTCCTCCCACAATCCAAAGATGAGCAGGTTAGATGGATTGGCCACGCTAAATTGTCCCTTAGTGTTCAGGGATGTATAGGTTAGGTGCATTAGTCAGGATAATGTAGCTACGTAGGGGAATGGGTCTGGGTGGGTTACTCTACAGAGGTTGGTGTGGACTTGTTGGGCCAAAGGGCCTGTTTCCATATTGGAGGGATCCTATGTTTCTATTCTGAGATTTTATAAATTAAAAAGTAAGGGAGAGGCAAGAGTGGACATGAAACTGTTGGAAAATGATGCACAAGAAATAGTGATAAGAAACAAAGAAATGGCAGAGGACCTGAAATGGTACTTTGCATCAATCTTCGCAATGGAAGTCACTAGTAGTGTAGCAGAACTTCGAGTCAGCGGCAAAGGTGAGTATAGTGGCTATCGCTAAGGAGAAAGTGCTCAGAAAGCTGAAAGGCCTGAAGGTGGATAACTCACCTGGACCAGATGAACTACACCCCAGAGTTCTGAAAGAGTTAGCCGAGAAGATTGTGAAGGCATGAGTGATCTTTCAGGAATCACTGGAGTCGGAGAGTGCCAGAGGACTGGAAATTGGGTAAAGTAACCCTCCTTATTAAGTAAGGAGGAAGGCAGAAGACTTGAAACTATAGGCCAGTTAGCCAAATCTTGGTTATTGGCAAGATTTTAGAATCCATTATGAAGGATGAGATTGCAGAGTACATTGAAGTGCATGGTAACATAGGGCTAAGAATTTGTTAGAATTTTTTGAGGAGGCAATGAGCAAGTTAGATAAAGGAGAGCCAGTGGATGTGATCTATTTGGATTTCCCAAAGGTCTTTGACAAAGTGACTCACAGGAGGCTTCTAAATAAGATAACAGCCCATGGTGTCAGGGTCAAGGCATGGACATGGATAGAGGATTGGCTGACTGGCAGAAGGCAGAGAATGGGGATAAGGGGTTATTTCAGGATGGCAGCCAGTGACTAGTGGTGTTCCACAAGGGTCTGTGTTTGGCAACAACTACTCACATTATACGTTAACAATCTGGATAAAGGAACCGAGGGCATTGTGGCTGGTTTGCAAAGGACACAAATATAGGTGGAAGGACAGTAGCGTGGAGGAAGTGTAGAGGAAGTGGGAAGGTTGCAGAAGGATCCGGGCAGGCTAAGACAGAGGGCAAAGAAGATGCAAATGGAATTTGATGTGGGAAAGTATAAGGTTATGCACTTTGATAGGAAGAATTGAGGCATATATTATTTTCTAAATGAGGAAAGGCTTCAGAAATCATAAGGAACCCTAGTTCAGGATTCTCTTCAGGTTAGTATGCAGGTTCAGTTGGCAGTTAGGAAGGCAAATGCAATTTTAGTATTCATTTCAAGAAGGCTAGAATATAAGAGCAGAAATGTACTTCAGAGACTATATAATGCTCTGGTCAGACCCTATTTGGAATATCGTGAGCGGTTATGGGCTCGGTATCTCAGGAAGGATGTGCTGGCAGTGGAGGGGTACCAGAGGAGGTTTACAAGAATGATCCTGGAGATGAAAGGCTTGTCATGTGAGGAACAGTTGAGCATCTGGATCTGCACGCATTGGAGCTTAGGATGAGAAGGGATCTGATCGGAACTTGTAGAATATAGAGGCCTGGATACAGTGGACCTGGAGAAGATGATTCCACGAGTAGGAGACACTAAAACTCAAGGACGTAGCCCGAGAATGACTCTTTAAAACTGAAATGGAAGAGGAATTTCTTCAGCCAGAAGGTGGCAAATTTGTTGCCACATAAGGCTGTGGAGACCAGGTCATTGCGTGCATCTAAGACAGGGATAGATAGGTTCTGATTGATAATAAGATCAAGGTTTGCAGGGAGGTGGCAGGAGAATGGGGTTGAGAAACATATCAGCTCTGATCAAATGGCAAAGCAGACTCAATGGGCTGAATGGCCTATTTCTGGCCCGATGTCTTATGATTTTATGGAATTGACACCATCCTAAAATTGAAGGAAAGCTGACAAATAATGAATAATCATCTATTCCATGGAACACGATGTTTCCAGGGCTGTTGGAGCTGAGAAAATATCTTGTTCTGTAAAACAATTGTGTGAGGCAAAATTTGAGGTATTGGATATTTGACAGATTTACAAATTACCCAAGGGAATTGAGGTCTTGCTGTGATTTTTTTTCTTGAAATTTTAAAGCCTTTTCTTTTATTTTTTACTTATTCCATTTTTATAGTTCATTCTCGAGTCGGTCTTTTTGGTTTTTCTTCATGTTCCAATGAGGTAGCAGAATATGGGCTAAAATTACACTGGACAGAATTTTCTGCTCCCTTGATAGGCTGGGGAAATGATGAGAAAATATAATGAAAATGACAAAAGTAGAACCTTGACATTGGGAAAAAAAAATTCCCATTTGCCCCTTAAGGTTTAAAAGGCAAATTCAGAAAAGAATGGAGATGACTTTATTTGCGAGCATTCGCATCTTATTATTAACCCAAGTCGTCTCATTTCCGACACGACTCCCAATTTTCCTTTCTCTCCGTGAAGAAGTAGACAAGGCTACCTTTGACCTGAAAGTTGGAGTGGATACCTTGCAGCAGCTTATTGTTTGCCTGTCCCGTGCCTTCATCCAACTCCATCTTGGTGGTAACGTTCCCGCACGGTCCATGGATACTATCCTTGGCTGCTGTTTGCAGCTGGTCTTGAAATGTGAAGCCATGTGGACAATGTCCAGAGACCATTGAGCATTGCCACCTTCATGCCTTGCAAATCCATGAGGCAGCCATCAAAGCCTCTAGTTGAACCATTAACGAGTCAAAGCTAATGTGAGAAAAGTCACCATGGGCTCTGGTGGACCAGGTGTTGTGAATCGCAAAACAAACTTTGCCAGTAAATTGGGAAGTACAGCTCAATATTACATTAAGTGTGCAGTTCCATGGAATACAACAAGGCAATAAAACTCAGTATCCATTAAGTCAATATTCCACATGGATACACCCCGATTACTGATCCAAGGTCACTGCACAAAAGCCATTCAGACCACTTCTTGGTTCCCAACATATTCAACACAGATCTCCTACCTCTTTCAGTGAAATTCTTGTTGAATCTTGGTAGACGTATGAACGATAGGCAAACAGAGGGATAGAAACCGCACATGGGCAATAAGTAGTCCGTCTAAATAAGGATTAGGAATTAGAATAGGCTTGGTGGGCTGGAGGGCCTGTTCCTGTGCTGTATTGTACAGTCAGACTTCCTAAAGATAAATGTTAGGATGTATCTCGAATTGCTACATTGGGGTTTCATTTTATCCATTTGAATTGTTGGGAGCAGTATGGGAGCAAAGCCAGCATTCAAACTGATAGACATGGCCTAAAGATTAGGATTCCTGAAGAAGGGCTCATGTCTGAAATGTCGATTCTCCTGCTCTTTGGATGCTGCCTGACCTGCTGTGCTTTTCCAGCAACACATTTTCAGCTCTAAAGATTAGGAAACCATTTAGGAGAGATGTTAGGAAGCACTTCTACACGCAAAGGGTGAAAGAAGTTTGGAACTTTCTTCCACAATTGGCAGTGGATGCTGGATCAGTTGTTAACTTTCAATCTGAGATAAGTTTTAGCCCAGCAACGGCATAAAAGGCAGCTCATAGAGTCATGTAACAAGGAAGCAGAGCCTTTGGTCCAATTAGTCCATGTTGACTATGTTCCCAAACGCAAACTAGACCCACCTGTCAACGTTTGATCCATATCCCTCCAAACCTTTCCTAGTCGTGTACATATCCAAATGTGTTTTCAGGCTTGAAGCCTACTCCTATTTTTCTGTTCTTATTGATTATCTGTCCCAAATTGGCCTTCAGAAGGTGATGGCAAGGCATGTTGACAGCAGAGTGGCTTGATTAGATCGATTAGATTCTCTACAGTGTGGAAACAGGCCCTTCAGCCCAACAAGTCCACACCCGACCCGCCGAAGAGTAACCCACCCAGACCCATTTCCCTCTGATTAATGTACCAAGCACTATGGACAATTTTAGCATGGCCAATTCACCTGCCCTGCACATCTTTGGACTGTGGGAGGAAACAGGTGCACCCGGAGGAAACCCACGTAGACGTGGGGAGAATGTGCAAACTCCACGCTTCAGTGGATCCAGAATTACACATGGGCCAGGTTGGGGAAGACACACAGATTTCCCTCCCTAAAGCAGCATAACTCATCAGGTGAATTTTTATAAAAATCCATTATTAATTCACATTGAGAGCATAATATTGTGCAGTGTCCATGAAAGCATGGAGATTGAATGGCCTTTGGTATTTCTTTACTTGCTGATATTTTAATAATTATTTTGTTGCAGGGTTTCTCCCAACGCACAACCAATGACTTGGTTGCTTGATGGTTCCGTTCTGACTTAGTTAGAAGATAGCAGAATGTCATTTACTTTATTAAAAATTTATTCTCTGGAATTTCTGGAGACTCACTGAAGATTATCCCCATTGCCCCCTCTAATACCATCAGTCCTGATCTTTCTAGGGGTTGTATACATCAACACTGGATCTGCTTTGTGATAAGATATTCATTCTGGAAATTATAATTTCCATAACTATTAACTTTGATTGCTCATAAATAATACATACATTAAAATTAATGACAAATCACAAATGTCATAAGGAAACACTGGAACATTTTTTACATTTTAGAATTAATTTAAATTCACTCAATTACTTTTCCATCACCTCCTACTGATTCTTTCATTAAAACACCCGTATAGAATAGTTTCCACAGCTGGTACTAACTTGACATTTAGAATATTTTTCCTGTCACTTCTCAGAAATCTTTGTCTATTTTTTGATTACCTTAATTCACTGTATATTTGTTTTATTTTGCTCTTCCCACTGTGATGGACTAGAATAGATCGCCTCAAAATATTTTAAGAAGGTAGCCCAGACCCTAACCTTTTCTGATTTTAAACATGGATGGGAAATGCCATGTTCTAGATGCGATGTGACTGGTCAAACTACTCGATGTTAGGCAAAACCCAATTTGTTTAAGCATTATAGTTAAAATACAAAAGAAAGTGGAATTTAGAATAACTTAATTATTGGAAAACTTAACCGAATAGTAGGTACAGTAACTATTATTAAATAACCGTTCCAATACAATAACATGTCATAAACACACCTCTTGGCCACAAAAAAAAGGGCAAATTCAGACACAGATTTTCACATGCAGTTTTCCAATCCAGGAGGAAGAAAACATCACGAGAAAATTCAGAGGGTGTAGCAGCCAGGAGACATTCACTGAAGTTCTAACTCTTTTGAGACTCCAAGGGATCTGCTTAAAACCAAACCTAAAATCTAAACAAAAACTCCAAAGCCTGGTCTGTGAGAGATGGTCACACCGAGGTGGCTTACATTGTTCCAAATTCAAACAAAAATCCCCAAGGCCTCACATTGTTTACTTTCTTAGAGACAGCTCTGTACCCCTGCCTTACAACATCTCTTCAAAAGAAAACATCAGGAGAAAATAACCTTGAAAAGTGACAGCATTGTCACATCACATCAAAGATTGTTTGGGTCAACTGTGGGCTGAATTTTCATTGTAGCAGAAAGGATCTTCAGTTTAGGCAAAATGCCAATAGATCCACAATCCTAGAGGTTGTGCCCTTGAACCAGGCACCCATCAGATTTGGCCAGGACTGGAGGGGAATTGTGGAGGAGGGGGATTGGACACAGGGTTCACTTTGGCCTTTATTGATTCATCCGGGTAGCTGCGTGTTAAAGTACAGCAGCCTTCAAACAGACCCAACTTTGGTCAGCGTAATTTTGACTCCATGCGGCATTTTCTTTGGCATCGTAACGGGACTGGCCTGGGATTCTAACGGGGTGGGGGGTTGGCCATAAATGGAGGGTGAGGAGTATGGGAAGGGAAGGGTCAGGTCGGTCTTCCAGCCCAGAGTTAAGTGGACTTTGTCTTATATTCTCTTTTTATCAAATTTCATTTTTTTTTGCTTTATTCTGTTATCGTGGAAGGCTAGGCCACTTTTGGAATATTGCATTCAATTCTTGTCTCCTACCTACAGGAAAGATGTTGTGAAACTTGAAGGGGTTTATAAAAGATTTGCAAGGATGTTGCCAGGGTTGGAGGCTTTGAGCTATATGGAGAAGCTGAATAGGCTGGGGCTGTTTTATCTGTTGTGTTGGAGGCTGAGGGGTGACTTTGTAGAGGTTTATAAAATCATGAAGCGCATGGATAGGGTGAATAGTCAAGGTCAAGGGGTGTCCAAAACTGGAGGCATGGGTTTAAGGTGAGAGGGGAGGGATTTAAGAAGGACCTAATGGGTGAATTTTTCATGCAGAGGGTGAATCATAGAATCATAGGATCCCTAGAGTGTAGAAACAGGCCATTTGATCCAACTATTCCACACCCATCCTCCAAAGTGTAACCTATCCAGACCCATTCCCCTACTACTCTACATTTTCCCTGACTAATGCACACCTAACCTGCACATCCATGAATACTATGGACAATTTAGCATGGTCAATTCACCTAACCTGCACATCTTTGGAAATATGGGAGGAAACCGGAGCACCCGGAGGAAACCTACACCGATGTGGGGAGAATGTGCGTACTCCACACAGACAGTCGCCCAAGGGTGGAATCGAACCTGGGTCCCTGGTGCTGTGAGGGTGGAGACTGTAATGGAATGAACTGCTAGAGGAAGTGGTGGAGGTTGGTGCTATTACAGCATTTAAAAGGTTTATGGATGGATATAGGAATAGGAAGGGTTTAGAGGGATTTGGGCCAAGTGCTGTCAAATGGGACTAGATTAGGTGGGATATCTGGTTGACATGGACAAGTTGGACTGAAGGGGCTGTTTGCGTGTTGTACATCTTTGACTGTTATTCTGAACTTTTAATTCTTTATTTTCCTAATTTATTTTTCCCTAACAATTTATGCTGAAGAATCTGTATCAAGGTACCTTTGTACTTCAGATGGAGCCATAAGTGGCAACTTGTAAACTTTTGGCTGAATTTATCTGTGTACATATAATTAAACTAATTAAATTCAAAGCACAGCTTCTGGGATTAAGCTTTTCAAGAGGAAGATTAAGGTTGACAGGATTATTTGTAGAAGTGGGGTATCATTTTGGCGATGTCCAAAGAAATATTTGGAGTAATTCAGGTTACGTTCACTTTGGGATTATTGTAAATATTGTTGACATAAATGTGTAAAAAAGGTGAATAACCGAATTGGAAATACCAAATTGATTGGAATTGTCAAATTATCAAGGTATTTAAATCTTCTGGATTTTCATAGTAATGGAAAGGGTCTCAAGTTTAGGCAAAATACCAATAGATCCACAATCCTAGAGGTTGTGCCTCTAAACTAGCCACCCATCAGATTTGGCCAGAATTGGAGGGGAAGGATGGAGGAAGGGGATTGGACTTTGGCTATTGTTGATTCATTAGGGTACTGCATGTTAAAGTATAGCAGCCTTTGGTCAGCGTAATTTTGACTCAATGCGGCATTTCTTTCGGCATCTTAGCGGGACTGGCCTGGGATTCTCACGGGTTGGTGGTGGTGCGGGTGTTAAGTTTTTAATTATAAGAATCAGTCTGTACTGTAACCCAAAACAAAATTGGTGCTTGCTATTTCGCTTCCTTTGTTGACATAAGACTGAAAGTTATTATCATAGAAGTTGTGTTGCATGCACAATTTCACTTTTCAATATCACAGTACAGTGTCACAATTTGATTCCTAGCTCACTGTTAACTGTCACAGCTGCATGGAAGATGCTTGTGCTTTCTACTTTAGACAGCAGATGAGGGACAGATAGAGACAGACTGACAGCAGCAGCAATAACACCACAATCTTCTCCCAAACCAGTACATAGGGTTGACGAGAAAGCTCCAGCTCGCAGGATGTGGAAGCCCCTCCATACTGATTCTATCATCAGAGGGTCAGCTTTCTGGTCGTCTTTGTTTTTCTCCTGGTGCACGATCTCACAGCAGATCATCGCGGACTATTGCAACCTCCTGAAATGACATTTCCTGGCAAATGGAGCAGGTAGAGACACATTGCTAGTGATAGTCAAGATCACCACAAAACCGAATTTCTTTTTCTGTGATCTCTCAGATTGTTATGCATCTCCCACGTGACTGATACCATATTCTCCAACTCTGCCTCAGAATAAATATAAGGCAAGGCTGAGCCAGAAATGATGAGGTATATGGGGAACCACAAACTGTACCTTTCCATTTACAATTGCCAACTTTTATAGGTGCGCCATCGAGAGCATTCTGTCTGGATGTATCACTACCTGGTATGGCAACTGTACCATTCAAGATCGGACATGGTTACAGAGAGTGGTGAACTCGGTCTTGACAATCACAAAGATCAACCTCCCATCTATAAAATCCATCTACTAGGCCCGTTGTTAAAGAAAGGCCGTCAGCATTCTCAAAGATCCATCTCACCCTGGTAATGTTTTTTTACAACCTCACCCAATGGAGAGAAGGTGCAGAAGCCCGAACACACGCACCAGCCGGTTGTGAAACAGTTTCTACCCTACTGGTAGAATACTGAATGGACTCACAAACTCTTAACATTCGTCTGTACCTGTGTTTTTGTTTCTGCCTCTGTTTACCTATTATTTACTTATCTATGCTACTTAACTCTGTGATCTGCCTGTATTGCTCGCAAGACAAAGCTTTTCACTGTGCCTCGGTACACGTGACAGTAAATTCAATTCAATTGTCATTTACATTTGACATTTCTGTCAATTAATCTTCTGAATAGCTTACTGTTGAAGTAGAGATAATGATATAATCTTTCCCCAACGTTCGCTTGGAGCCTGTTTAGACAAAGTGGGTAGAGTCTCCATGGATATTGCAACATAACAAGTGGCCATTTTAATGCCCAACTCTTACTTAAGTAGGAATGCTGCAGTCACAATTCGGCTAGCCAGCTGCATTCTTATCCACCATTTGTATCATAGAATCACAGAACCCTACAGGGTGGATGAAGGCCACTCAGCCCATTGAATCCATGCCGACCCTCCAAAGAGCATCACACCAGGACCCACTCCATACCCTAAACCATACATTCCTGACGGCTAACCCACCCAACCTATACATCCCTGAACACTATGGGGCAATTCAGCACAACCAATCCACCCTGATCTGCACATCTTTGGATTGTGGGAGGAAAACGGAGCACCTGGAGGAAACACATGCAGACACGGAGAGAACGTATAAACTCCACATAGACAGATGCCGGAGGCTGCAATTGAACTCGGGTCCCTGGCACTGTAAGGCTATCTTGGAATTACGATGGGGGAGAAGGAGGCCATCCAGTCCATACGGCCTGCACTAGGTCTATTACTGACTGCTTATTTCCTGCAGTTTCCTCATATCCCTGTACGTTGTTTCTAGCCATTTTAAAAAATTCATTCATGGGATGTGAGTGCCACTGGCCAGGCCAGCAGTTATTGCCCATCCCTAATTGCCCCGAGGGAGTTGAGAGTCAACCACATTGCTGTCACATGGAGGCCAGACCAGGTAAAGATGACCTTTCCTTCCCTAAAGGACATTAGTGGACTTGATGGGTTTTCCCAACAATTGACAATGGATTCATGGCCATCATTAGATTCTTAATTCCAGATTTTTATTTAATTCAAATTCTACCATCTGCAATGATTTGAATCCAGGTCCCCAGAACATTACCTCGGAGCCCAGATGACTAGTCTAGTGACAATACCATTAGGCTATCACCTCCCCTAAATAATCAACTAATGTCCCTCTTGAATGCCTTAAAGGAACCTGCCTCCATCACTTTTCCAGGTGGTGCATTCCATACTCTAACCAGTTGCTGGGTGAAAAGCATTTTCCCACATCATCCTTGATTCATGTGCACATCACTTCATATCTATGCCCTCTCGTTCTTTCTCCTTGTCAGAGTGGGAACAGCTTCTCCCTATCTGCTCTTGTCCTGCTCATGGCTTTGCAAACCTACATCAAGTTTGCTTTCTCAACTACTTCAAATGCAGAAATACCTCTTCCACTTTTAGTTGAGAGATTGGTGCTGGAAAAGCATAGCAGGCCAGGCTTATGCCCGAAACGGCGATTCTCCTGCTCCTTGGATGCCGCCTGACCTGCTGTGCTCTTCCAGTACCCTGTTCTCAACTCTGATCTCCAGCATCTGCAAGTCCTCACTTTTAGCCAAGCAGCTTATTTGGGAATATTTTTGTCCAGAGACTAGTTCTAAACTTCAGTGTCTGGCAATCCAGTGGGAGAATGCGGAAAAGAGAATGAGAAAGACAACAAGAAAGGGAAAAAGAAAATGGGGAAGGAGAAAAAGGAAGACAAACCGAGACAGGAGAGCAAAAGAGAGAGATGAACAGAATTCTTCACTATTAGGAATTGACTGATAGGTACAATCCACTCAGTCAAAATGTGTGGTGCTGGAAGAGCACAACCAGTCAGGCAGCATCCAAGGAGCAAGGGAGTCAATGTTTCAAGCATAAGCTTTTCACCAGAAAGATGAAGACACTTTTTGATACTGATCTTCAGCATCTGCAGTCCTCACTTTCCCCCAGTTGGTTATAACCTTACTGCGAATGTTCTTCCAAGGATGCCCAGCTCCTGCTCCTCAGATGCTGTCTGACTGGCTGTGCTTTTCCAGCACCACAATTTTAGACTCTGATTTCCAGCATCTGCAGTCCTCACTTCCTCCCAGATACAATCCACTGCACTCTAGAGTATCTCTAAAACAACAGTGATTCAGAGTCAGCATCACTCTAGTAGGCAGCTTGACAAAGGACAAGTTGTGTGTTCATGGGCATCTCCATCAGAGGCAACACCTTGAGCCACATCAAGATGTAGCTCTTTGCTGATGTGGTCCCCAAAACTGCAGACACTTTCCATGCACTGGTGAGAAGGGCAAGAACTCAACATTCCACAGAGACATTCCTGAATTCTTGTGCCATGATGGTGACTTCACAAAACACAGTGACTCTGGTGGGAAATCTATCTGTGGTGAGAATTTTGCCAATCCGAACTTCCAAGTGAAGCACTTAGGACCAGGTATCCTGACTATGGCCTGTGCTGGGACAAATACGAATTGTTTCCAATTCTTTCGCTGTCGAGTTAACACTGCATGGTTGAACGGAAAGCATATTTTAATTGGTGAAGTTAGAAAGGGCTCTGATCATTGCAGAAATTGGAGGGATTTGATAGCCACAATGTCAAAACTAGCAGTCATATTATCATCGTTAATTGGAGACAGTGTGAATAGAATTGTACAGTTCAGATAAAACTTCAATACTCCCCCTTCAACTCTATTTTGATTTAATTCCTGCCCTCCCCTTCACTGTTTGATCACACAGCATTGCCCTTTGATGTGAAGGGCACTGCTTGTCACTGGCCACTCGGGTGTTTTCCTATTTTCCTGGTGGTGGAAATTGAATAAAGATTCGTGCACCTTGTGTCTCTCACTGTGTCTCACACCTGCACACACACACTATGGGTGCTGGGGAATAGATAAGCACTACTGCAGTTAGGTGGTAGTGTGGGGGTAAAGAGAAACAAAAATAAACTTCAATACTTAAGTTTCTAAAATAAAACAGTGATCCAGTCCTGGATAGAGCAAATGGACAGGGTCAGGACCATCACCTTCAGACATGCTGATCTTCAGGCATATGATAAAACAAGCCAGGGTGAGTACACCTCCTCAGCCCTCCAGTATCTGCTGCTTGTATCAGCGCTAAGCATACTTCTGGTGATAGCTAACTCCGCTGAGCCAGTCTGGTCACGTGACAAGCCATTGGAAATGCAAAGTACGTGCTTTCAGTAATGGCTACTTGAGTGGCAAACAGTCCTTCTCTAAAGTCACTGCTTCCAATAGCTGTTCCAGCTGCTTTTCCTCATCAGGTAACACACAATGAGATCGCAGGCAGGCACACACTAACAGAAACAGCCAAATGAATGGGTCGGATCATTAGTCACTGATCCAGTCAGCAATCAACAACATCACATGACTCTATGTGACATTATAAATCTAACCTGCTGCTGTGACCATGGAAAAATAACTCTTATCACGTATGAAATGCAACAAGCATTTTCAAAAATCCCTCTTAAAATGTATGTTAATTCAGTAGTTAGATTACTTACAGTGTGGAAACAGGCCCTTCGGCCCAACAAGTCCACACCGACCTGCCGAAGCGCAACCCACCCATACCCCTACACTTACCCCTTACCTAACACTACGGGCAATTTATCATGGCCAATTCACTTGACCCGCACATCTTTGGACTGTGGGAGGAAACCGGAGCACCCGACGGGGAGAATGTGCAAACTCCACACAGTCAGTCGCCTGAGTCAGGAATTGAACCCGGGTCTCAGGCGCTGTGAGACAGCAGTGCTAACCACTGTGCCACCGTGCCGCCCACATAGTAGTAATATGGTTCAATGCAGAACACAGTTAGGGAAGGTGATGAAGATGTTGCATAATAAAGGTTGCGATAAACCGACTGAATGAAAAATACAAAGTCATTGTCAACAATTTCTTTCCCAACGTAACATGCAGTTCCTATGAATGTGGCAAATCTTTGTTTATTTCCCACTTGCACCTTTCACTGAAATCATTCTGCACTTATCTGAGTTTGTTAATCTGTTCCATTTTTCAGGAACAAACTGTAATCAATGTCGGTACATTCATCTGCCGTTGAAAATAGAACACCTGCTTTTTCTCCTTAATTGAAAAGCAGCTAACAATGCTCACCTTCTCAGAGATTGCGATACTCTGTTCCATTTGAGCATTATTAATTACAGGGGAGAACCTGCATTCTCCTATTCTTCATTGAAAAAAAAATTCACCCTTTCATTTTCCCAATACAAAGTTTGCCACTTAAAACAAATAGCTACTTACCACTGGCGTATGAATTAGCAGGAGTTAGCCTTACAGCTCATTGGGCCCGATCAATTACTCAAGATCAAAATGGCTAAATGCAACATCAAATCCAATTTCCTGACTAATTATCTCTTAGGGTCCAAACTCTATCATTCTTGGTCTGGAATACTGAAACATAGAAACTAGCAGCAGGAATAGGCCATTCAGTCCTTAGGGCCTGCTCCATTATTCAATATAATCCTGGTTGATCATGTAACTCAATCCCCTGCTCCTGCTTCAGATCTCCACTGCCTGCTAAAAGGAATCCAAACCAGAAAAAAGCTGAGCTGGGAGAACGGACCACTCCCCTCTCATTGTGCAAGTTTTTTTTAAATCTTAAATGCCTTTTGTTGAGGCAGTATCTGTTAGCTATCATCAAACTAGCCCTAAAACCCGCCAACTTAGACTTTTCGGAGTCTGTGTCTTTTACGACCGCCTGAAAAATAAATCCAAGGGCAAAGTAACTTTGTTAAAGGAGCAGCATCATCACACCGATCAAATGGGTTGCGAATTTTAATTTCAATTTGATTGTCTCTCATACTTCTGAGAAAGTACTCGAACCAATCTCTCCTCTCTACTCTCAAGAATTTGCTTAGTGACCGAATCTACTGCTGATGGGAGTGTTCAGTTACAGAGAAGTTGTCTCTGTTCCCTGCTGGAGAGGGGAAGGTTAAAGAGAGATTTGACAGAGGGGTTCAAAACTCATGAGATAAAATAGATAGGTTGGAGGGAATGTGGAGGACCAGGGACCACTGATTGAAGCTAATTGGCAAAAGAGTCATGAAGCACAAGAGGCAAAGCTTCTACAGGCAGCAGTGTTTCAGAGTTGGAAAGCGCTGTCTGAGAAGGGGGTGGAAGCCAATTTCCATAACAGCATTGGACAGGCACCCAAAGAGGGAACATTTACCAAGCTACAGGAAAAGGGGGAAGGCCATGGGCCTAGTGGTATTATCGCTAAGCTGTTATTCCAGAGAATGTTCCAGAGATCTGGGTTTGAATCTGGCATAAAAAGATAGCCTACTGACAACCATGTAATTGTTATTGGTTGTTTTTAAGGCATGTTGAGTATCCTTTGAGACAGAGATAGGTAGGTCCTTGATTGGCAAGAGGATCAAAGGTTACAGTCAGAAGGTAGGACAATGGGGTTGAGAAATATATCAGCCATGATTGAATGGCAGAGCAGATTTGATGGGCTGAATGGCTTAATTCTGCTCCTATATCTTACAGTCTTATAGTGGAATACTGAAACATAGAAACTAGCAGCAGGAGTGGGCCATTCAGCTCCGTGGGCCTGCTGCATAATTCAATATAATCCTGACTGATCATCCAACTCAGTCCCCTGTTCCAGCTTTCTGCCATACCTTTTGGTCCCTTTAGCCCCAATAATGTCTTGAAAATTCATACTCATGCTTGAGTACTGAACATCCAGGGTGCAGATTACCTTCCAGAAAGAAGATGAATAAAACCTATCTGGTTCATTCATGTTCTTAATGGAAGGTCATCTGCAATCCTTACCTAAATGAGCCTCCATGTGACTCCAGACCTGTAGCAATGCAGTTGACTCTTAATTGCCCTCCGGACAATGGGCATGGGCATACATACTGGCCTTGTCAATCACACCCACATCCAATGAGTGAATTATAAACTAAACATTTCCCCATGTATGAAAATAAGAAAGAAATTTAAGAAAAAAATTGTCGTGCATATACTTACAACAAAGTACACAAAGTTCTCATCATAATCAATGCATCTGTCCTCAAGGACATTGAACAATATTTCTTTATGTGCCAGACTGACAGTCTGTGACTTGCATCAACCCATTTTATTTCAGTAATCTATTTTCTTTGCAACATTTCCTTCGCACTAGCAAGGTCAATTCCCAACCTATTTTCTGTGACAAACTTAGGTGAATGAACATTGTCCCAAAGGAACTGTTGTCTGTATAACATTCTGTGGACACATTTTGCTCAGATTTCCCCTTGTATCAAATTTCCTTTAGAATATTGGACAAGTACACTGCCGTACCTATTGCTTCCATTAATGCCAATGCTTCAGCAACTAACTTGGTTTCTGAGACCCATTGGACAACTCTTATATTCCTTATTCACCAAGAATATGAGAAACTCTTCTGTTGTAGAGTATCCATCTGGAAAGATTGGTGTGCAAAGCATTGCTGAAAGTAACTAACTTCCTAATTCATGAATCACTGAATATGTGAGTGCACATTCCTCTGAATTTAATTATTTGTAAATTTTTATTTGGTTTCAGAACATCCTCAACAGTTTTAATCATGGTTCTCAGTTCCAAAAGTTCATAACTGGCATTGAGTTCAACTGGCTAATTGGACTCCTTAATGAGAATGCTTCTAATTTAGGCACTGGATTCTCTTTCTGTGAGAAGCTGGGTCTACTTAAAGGGATACAGTTGATGTCAGAAACCCCTCTCCAAAGCATTGTTGAAGCCAGGTTAATTGGAAAATTTAAACATGAGTCACGTGTTTCCGCTAGACTATGTTAAGAAGCGTATTCAATCAGATGTGGTTTTAACTGAATTTAACATACATACAAACAAGGCTAGGTCATCAGGTGCCATGAGCCTACTCTGCCAGTGAATAATCCACATCCCCACCGATCCCCAGAAACCTTTCCGCCCCTTGCTTCCCAAGAATCTATCCACCTTGGTCTTAAAACTATTCACTCTGCTTCCCTCATGTTTTCAGGAAGAAAGTTCCAAATCCCTGAGGTAAGAACAATTCAGCTCCTTTCCATCTGAGACCCTTATCTTTAAACAGTCAGATCCCTGTTTTGGATTCTCCAACAAGAGGAAACATATCTGACCTGTCGCGACCACTGAGGGTCTTATGCTTCAATCAAGTCCCCTCTTAATCTTCCAAACCCCAGGGGATACAAGCTGGGTCTCTTCAGCATTCCCTCACAAGGGGCATAATTTTAAGGTAATTGGCGGAAGGTTGAGGGGAGAAGTCATGCAGGTTCTTGACTCAGAGAGCGGTGAGTGCGTGGAATGCTCTGTCGGCAGTGGTAGTAGAGTCAAATACATTAGGGACATTTAAGCAACTTTTGGATACGCACATGGAAGATAGTAAGATGAAGGCTATGTAGCTCTTAGCCTGAACTTAGAGTAGGATAAAAGGCCGGCACAACTTCGAGGGCCGAAGGGCCTGTACTGTTCTATGTTCTCTGTTAACTTGTTAGTAGATACTAAAACCTCTCAATCACAAGGGCATCCATTTTCCCTCATATTCCTGACATGTTCCATAGCCCTTTTTCTTATCAAACCAGGACCTCTAGTCATCTTCCTATCTCATTCTGGATTATCTCAATAAGATCTCCTCTTCCTATGTTCTGAGTTCCTTTTTCCAATCTGTGAGCTTTTCTTAGGACTCTTCATTTCCACGTCCACTTACAGAATTTAGAGTGATAGAGTCATAGAGCTGTACAGCACGGAAACAGACCCCGTGGTCCAACTAGTGTATGCAAACCAGATATCCTAAATTATTCCAGTCCCAGTTGCCAGCATTTGGCCCATATCCCTCTAAACCCTTCCTATTTGCAGACCCATCCGGATGCCTTTTAAATGTTGCAATTGTACCAGCCTCCACCGCTTCCTCTGGCAGCTCATTCCATACACACACCACCCTCTGCTCCTCAGACCCCTTGTAAATCTTTCTCCTCTCACCCTAAACCCATGCCTTCCAGTTTTGGACTCTCCCATCCTGGGGAAAAGATCTTGTTGATTGCATTTTCTCAAATATTTCGATGATGTTTGTATTTGCTGAAAGAACTGTGGATGTGGTAAATCAGAAACAAAAAACAGAAATTTCTGGGAAAGATGGGTTCTGAGGAAGGGTCACTTGACCTGAAATGTTAACTCTGATTCCGCTCTGCAGATGCTGCCAGACCTGCTGAGCTTTTCCAGCAACTTCAGTTTTTGTTTATATTTACCAATGGTTTGCCTACTCTCTGTAATGGTGACTCTCTACCATTCATTGGTACCTTCTGGCACTTATGGGATTCTAGTGCCAACACTTACTCATTGCTTTTTGGGATAAATAGCCATATTCCCATTCTTTATTGTGTCTATGTGTCCTTTCAGCCAATCCTTTATCTGTCATAACTTACTTCAGTCTATCTAACATGTGTTTTCAAATTTTGCAGTGCCTCATTAGTTTCGATGACTCGTTCAGATTCTCTAATGTATAATTAGAGCCAATTAAAACTTAGGAATGTCCCAAAACTGTTTATAGAGTCAAACAGCACAGAAACAGACTCTTTGGTTCAACCTGTCCATACCAACCATAATCCCAAACTAAACCAGCCCCACCTGCCTGTGCTTGGCCCCGTCTCTCCAAAAAAGTCCATGGATGTTGCTTGATCCACTGTGATCTCCAGCATGTTTTTGTTTTCAGTACAGATTCCAGCACCTGCAGTAATGTGCTCCTACAGCCTCACATCTGAATGGTCTCAAAATGGCACTCCTCCATTTTTTATGTCACTGTTAAATGCGCCATTTGTTTTATGAAAGCTGTTGGAAATCATTATTTCCCCAGGATTTTATTTTACAATATTTATGACAAAAGACATGTCTTGTTCTGAAAATCTAACTCCAATTAACACTGGGAGTCTATCCATGGCTGACACTTGCAATTGGGGCAAGAGCTAAATTAAGGATCTTCAAAGAAAACTGTTGCAATTTGCACATCGTCTGCTCCTTTCCATTTTACATTCTTCTATGGAATAATTATATGGCTTTCTAAATTTGTGTGACTGACCATTCCTTCTAAGCATTTAACAGATCATCTTTCGAATGAATATTATCAATACATTTTTAAATCCTTTCTCAGTGTCCAGTCGTTGAGCCTCTAGCTCAGAGAATACTTGACATTAGATCCTGTTTCTAGTAGTCAGTGACAATGTCAAGGGCTGCCTTTGTTTCTTCATTGTGATAAATCGCAGCTTCAAAGAAACTCACGTCTTGGCACATGTACACTCACCTTCAGCCATTCACCTCCAATCACAGCCTTCTTTCTAAAATGAACCTTAGTTTCTCCCCATTTAGGCTGCTCTCCTGTTGTCACCATTAATAGATTCCAAGTCAGTCAGAGAGATAGAAGTCAAGAGATGCATTTTTTAACTGAGAGTTTATTGACTTGTTCAGTCATTCTCCTTTCATCCCACTGTCAGTGTTATAGTCAGTCCTTATTTATGCGTACAGAGGAATCACGATTATCCACATATCAATTATTTGAATATCGGATTATCCGAAGGAGATCTCGAGGTCCCGATAGAAACATTACATCAAAGACGGCTTTCCAACACTGATGATGCCTTTGTTTACAATGATTAAAACCAAACTCAGCTTACTGAAATGCTGCCGAGAACAGTCCTGGACATCAATGGGAGCCAGGCACCGTCTCCAAATGAACAATTGCCCGGCCTCTCTTTCTCTCCCCCACACTTTCCCTGGAGTTCAATACAGGTGTGTACCCTAAACTCCCCATCCCCACATAATCATCTGACATTGTCCTGTACAGGGCAAAGGTGGAACCTGTCAAAACTTGCAGTCTTGTTGTTGGTGTCCAGTCCAGCTGCCTTGGAGAGGGGGTGAGGGTGAATAGTGGGGTCGGGGGCGCGTGGGGGCAGCTAGGTTATCGTGCACGGTGTGTTGCTGCCTAGTCTCCTGAAAGAGGAGTGGACTTAACAGAAAACCCCGAGCCCCAGAGGAAAGGGGCATTGAATCAATTAACCGGACAAAATAGTGCCCGCCCATCTCGTTCGGATAACCGAAGTTCCTCTATAGGTGGTTTTTAATCAATCTGTCAAACATGACATGACACACATCTGGAACTTGAATCCAGGCCTTGCGGCTGAGAGGTAGGAACACTACCACTGCACCACAAGAGCCCTTTCCTATTTAGCCCAAGAAATAACATTCACCTCTTGTACAGGGCCTTGGTGAGGCCACACCTAGAATACGGTGTGCAGTTTTGGTCTCCTTTTCTGAGGAAGGATATTCTTGCTCTCGAGGGAGTGCAGCGAGGGTTTCCTAGGCTGATTCCGGGGGATGGTGGGACTGACATAGGAGGAGAGATTGACTGAGTTAGGATAGTTTTCAGATGAATGGGAAGGGTAGAATTTCATAGAAACTTATAAAATTCTAACAGGACAAAACAGGTTAAATTATGCTCCTTTCTTCTAAATCTGTGCCAATTTTCCCTCCAACCATTATTTCCACTCTCAATTAAATATATTGACTCCTGGTTAAACAATGTTCTGACTTTAAAATTCCCATCCTCATTATCAAATATCTCCATGTCGTTACCCATGCCCATATCTGTAAACTCTCGCTAGACTCTAAAATATCCACTCTCCTCTAATTCAGGCCTCTTGACCAGCCCTGTGTTTAATTTCTCCACCAAGGACACCAGACCTTTAAGCTGCCAAAGCCCTGCGAGGGAAGGAACTTTCTCACTAAATCTGTCTGCCTTTCTTTACACTTGTACATCTGAAAACCAACCTCTTCCCCTTGTCTTGTTTTGCGGCTTGATGTCATTTTTGAATAGCACCCTTCTAGACTTTGGGATTGTGCCCTCTTATTAATGTCACTACAGAAATGCAAACTGAAGTTGTTGATATGTTTTGCTGTTACTTTTGATCTAGTGTAGCTGTCTCACTTGGCTACAACTGGGGAGGTGGTGGCCTAATGGCATTATCACTGGATTGTTACTCCATGGATCCAGATAATGTTCTGGGCATCTGGGTTTGAATCCTACCATGGCAGATGGGAGTTAAAAATAAAACAATCTGAGATTGAGAGCCTAATGATAACCATTGTCCATTGTTCAAAAACCCATCTGGCCTATTAATTCCTTTTAGGGAAAGGAATGGTCATCCTTACCTGACCCAGCCTACACGTGACTCCAGACTCACAGCAATCTGGTTGACTCGTAACTGCCCCCTGAGCAATTAGGGATGGGTAATAAATGCTGTGAATGTATAAAGGAAAGAAAAAGATTTGAAATGTGAAATTGTCAGGTATCTGTTTTCACAGTAGCATTTCAGGTCTATCGTGAACAAAAGAGAAGGTCACTGTGGCTTTCCCAAATCGTCGGCCTACTCTGTCATGAGGGAGATATATGACTGGCGAGTGTTTAACCTGAAGGTCACCATACCTCAGGCAAAAGGAGAAGGAAAGTCCTTCATGATAACCCCAGCTGGTAACAGGAATTTGAATATAAATTGTTGGCATCACTCTGCATTGTAAACCAGCTGTCCAGCTCACTAAGCTAAGCAGCTTCTTGAAGGTAAGCCATCAATATGTGAGATAGGAATCAAATCAAAACAATCAGTACAAGGAACTTGAAGCTACTGGGCAATCTTATGAATTAGAAATGGTTCACCATTCTGTTAATTCCAAATATAAAGATTTCAACAGAATAAAATAGATTTGGCACCGTGGCTCAGTGGCTAGCATGGCTGCCTCACAGCGCCAGGGACCTGGGTTCCATTCCAGCCTTGAGCGACTGTCCGTGTGGAGTTTGCACATTCTCCCATATCTGTGTGGGTTTCCTCCCACAGTCTGAAGATGTGCAGGTTAGGTGAATTGGCCATAGTGTTCAGGGGTATGTAGGTTTGGTGCATTAGTTAGGGGTAAATGTAGTGGAAAGGGTTTGGGTGGGATACTCTTCGGAGGGTCAATGTAGACTTGTTGAGCCTGTTTCCACACTATAGGCATTCTAATGAAACAGGGATAGTGGATTGTATTCCTCCCAAAGCTGCTGTGATGTTAAATAATATCTGAAGGATTCAAAATTTCATGGAGGAATTACACCAGTCTGAATCTGGCCAGCTGTAGTATATATATGATTTCAACATTTATTCACTTACTTGTCAATGTCATGTTATTTTTTCCTTTCTCTGAATTTGGCATGAGAGTTCTCAGACAGTTGTGAAAACAGCTAATTAATTATCTAATTGAACTGAATGAGTTAATCATTATACAGCCAAAGCAAAGGAAACAAAACTTAAATAACAAGCCACTATGTAGCTTATTTCCACAAGCTGAATAACAGGCTAATCGCTCAGGCTATCTGGTGATTGCCCATTATTCAAAATTAGGAGAAAGTGAGGACTGCAGATGCTGGAGATCAGAGGTGAAAAATGTGTTGCTGGAATAGCGCAGCAGGTCAGGCAGCATCCAAGGAGCAGGAGAATCGACGTTTCGGGTATAAGCCCTTCTCTGAAGAAGGGCTCATGCCCGAAACGTCGATTCTCCTGCTCCTTGGATGCTGCCTGACCTGCTGCGCTTTTCCAGCAACACATTTTCAGCAATTTCTGGTTTTGTGTGCTCCATAATTGCCATCGCTGTACAGACAGATTCCTGGATGTGATAATTGATTGTCCACTGTTTGATCACACGGCACTCAGGAATATATTACAGATCATGCTCAAACACATGACAGTTTTTTCATGTGATATTTGTACATCTATTTGTAGTGGCTACTACGTTTCAATAGACAATAGGCCATTCTGTCCTTCGAGCCAGCAACACGATTCATTATGATCATGGCTGATCATCCTCGATCAGTATCCTGTTCCTGCCTTATCCCCATAACCCTTAATTCTACTATCCTTAAGAGCTCTATCCAACTCTTTCTTGAAACTATCCGGAGACTTGGCCCCACTGCCCTCTAGGTTAGAGCATTCCACACCCTCACCACTCTCTGGGTGAAGAGGTTTCTCCTCAACTCTGTTCTAAATGGCCTTCCCCTTATTTTGAAACTGGGTCCTCTGGTTCGGGACTCACCCATCAGTGGAAACATGCTTCCTGCCTCCAGAGTGTCCAATCCTTTAATAATCTCATACATCTCAATCAGATCCCCACTCAGCCTTCTAAACTCAAGGGTATACAAGTCCGTTGCTCCAATCTTTCAATGTGAGATAGTCCCACCATTCCGGGAATTGACCTCATGAACCTACGCTGCAGTCCCTCAATAGCCAGAATGTCTTCCCTCAAATTTGGAGACCAAAGCTGCACACAATATTCCAGGTGCGGTCTCACCAGGGCCCTGTAAAGCTGCAGAAGAACCTCTTTGCTTCTATACTCAATTCCTCTTGTTATGAAGGCCAGCATGCTATTAGCTTTCTTCACTACCTGCTGTAGCTGCATGCTTGCTTTCATTGACTGATGTACAAGAACACCTAGATCTCAGTGTGCTGCCCCTTTTCATAACTTGACTCCATTTAGGTAGTAATCTGCCTTCCTGTTGCTGCCACCAAAGTGGATAACCACACATTTATCCACATTAAACTGCATCTGCCATGCATCTGCCCACTCACCTAGCCTGTCCAGGTCACCCTGTAATCTCCAAACATTCTCCTCACATTTCACCCTGCCACCTAGTTTTGTATCATCAGCAAATTTGCTAATATTACTTTTAATACCATCATCTATATCATTAATGTATATTGTAAAAACGCTGCGGTCACAGCACTGATCCCTGCAGTACCCCACTGGTCACTGCCTGCCATTCCAAAAGGGAGCCATTTATCACTACTCTTTGTTTCCTGTCAGCCAACCAACTTTCAATCCAAGTTAGTACTTTGCCCCCAATACCATGCACCCTAATTTTACTCACTAACCTCCTATGTGGGACTTTATCAAAGGCTTTCTGAAAGTCCAGGTACACTACATCCACTAGATCTCCCTTGTCCATCTTCAGAGTTACATCCTCAAAAAATTCCAGAAGATTAGTCAAACATGATTTCCCCTTCATAAATCCACGCTGACTCTGACCTATCCTGTTACTGCTATCCAGATGTGTCGTAATTTCATCCATTATAA
The DNA here is from genome assembly GCF_020745735.1 of Hemiscyllium ocellatum. Classification (NCBI taxonomy): domain Eukaryota; kingdom Metazoa; phylum Chordata; class Chondrichthyes; order Orectolobiformes; family Hemiscylliidae; genus Hemiscyllium; species Hemiscyllium ocellatum. The sequence goes on from NC_083420.1 coordinate 54,020,795, forward strand.
TTGACTCCAGCATCTTTCCCACCACTGAGGTCAGACTAACTGGTCTATAATTCCCTGCTTTCTCTCTCCCTCCTTTCTTAAAAAATGGGACAACATTAACCACCCTCCAATCCGCAGGAACTGATCCTGAATCTATAGAACATTGGAAAATAATCACCAATGCATCCACGATTTCTCGAGCCACCTCCTTCAGTACCCTGGGATGTAGACCATCAGGCCCCGGGGACTTATCAACCTTCAGACCTAACAGTCTCTCCAACATCATTTCCTGGCAAATATAAGTCCAGGCCCTTCAGTCACTGTTACCTCAGGGAGATTGCTTGTGTCTTCCCCAGTGAACACAGATCTGAAGTACCAATTCAACTCTTCTGCCATTTCTTAGTTCCCCGTAATATATTCACCCGTTTCTGTCTTCAAGGGCCCAATTTTAGTCTTAACCATTTTTTTCCCTTTCACATACCTAAAAAAGCTTTTACTATTGTCCTTTATATTTTTGGCCAGCTTACCTTCGTCCCTCATTTTTTCTCTGTGTATTTCCTTCTTAGTTATCCTCTGTTGTTCTTTAAAAGCTTCCCAGTCCTCCGTTTTCCCACTCATCTTTGCTATGATATACTTTTTTCTCTTTTAACTTTATATGTTTCTTAACTTCCCTCGCCAGCCACGGCCACCCCTGCCTCCTTGTAGGATCTTTCTTGCTTTTTGGAATGAACTGATCCTGCAACTTCTACATTATACCCAGAAATATCTGCCATTGTTCCTCCACTGTCATCCCTGCTAAGGTATTGCACCATTGAACTTTGGCCAGCTCCTCCCTCATAGCTCCATAGTTCCCTTTATTCAATAGAAATATTGTTACTTCCGATTGTACCCTCTCCCTCTCAAACTGCAGATTGAAGCTTATTGTATTATGGTCACTATTTCCCAATGGCTCCTTCACTTCGAGGTCCCTGATCAATTCTGGTTCGTTGCACAATACCAGATCCAGATTTGCCTTCTCCCTGGTAGGCTCCAGCACCAGCTGTTCTAAGAATCCATCTCAGAGGCACTCCACAAACTCCCTTTCTTGGGGTCCAGTACAATCCTGATTCTCCCAGTCTCCCTGCATGTTGAATTCCCCCATAACAACTGTAGTAACATCTTTGCGACAGGCCAATTCCAGCTCCTTATTCAACTTATACCCTATATCCATACTACTGTTTGGGGGCCTGTAGATAACTCCCATGAGGGTCTTTCTACCCTTAGAATTTCTCAGCTCTATCCATACTGACTCAACATCCCCTGATTCTCGGTCCTCCGACGCAAGGGACTGAATATCATTCCTTACCAACAGGGCCACCCCACCCCCTCTGCTCGTGAGTCTGTCCTTACGATATCGCATATAGCCTTGAATATTCATTTCTCTTCATTCAGTGTCATAGGGATCTGAACAAAGGTGATGACTTAATGGTATTATTGCTAGATTGTTAAGTTGGAGACCCAGTAATGTTCTAGGAACTTGGATTCAAATCCCACCATGGAAGACTTCAAATTCACTATTTTTTTAACAATTTCTGGGGTTAAAAATTTTATGATGACCATGAAACTATTGTGAATTGTGTGGGAAAACTCATCTGGTTGACTAATATCCTTCAGGGAAGGAAACTGCCATTCTTACCTGGTCTGGCCTCCATGTGACTCCAAACCCATAGCAATGTGCTTGACTCTTAACTGCCCTCTGGGCAATTAGGGATGGGCAATAATTGCTGGCCTAGTCAGTGATGCCCTCATCCTGTGAATGAATAACAAAACATATATATTTGTGAAATTTCAAATTTTCGACTGTACACTTATCAGATATTGTATAAATCAAAGGAAGAACACAACTTAGAGTATATTAAAATTTGAAAATACCTTTATCCTACCCTGTTTCTACACTATTAAATGAAATAAGTGAACTCTATTGATTCAACAAAATCATAATTGATATGAAGGACTTCTAATTAAAGGTTTTGTTCAATTTTATGGCTTTTTGCAGTGCACTGCAAGATATGAAATTAAGAAATAAAACCAAAACCAAAGCTAACTCAATTTGCTAGCACACCTCACTTCGGACTGCTTTCTCACGGTGATGTTTCAAAGAGTTATCACTGGGTGCAAAGGGTTAGCTCTGTTTCTCACTCCTCAGAAGATGCCAAACCTAATGAGTTCCTGTGCCATTTTGTTTTTGTTGCAGATCTCCAACATCCACATTATTTCAAATACTCCACTTAGATTATAAAACACGATGGTCCAATTTTTGTCGGTAAAAATAATAACAACACACTATCAGCACTCACTGTTACAAAGGGTTAAATAATACAGCAACTTCCACTGTCTGCAAATGTGCAATTAATAATGGAAGCCAGGAGTTTGCTCTTCGATTTGCCCTGATCCTCCAGTAGCTTCCCAGCATTGGGACTTTGCTGACAGACATTGAAACATAAGGAAGAGCTTAACCTTGCATGTGGTGGAAACTCAGTAAATATACTGGAACATATACAGTAAATATACTAGTAAATTATTGTGTTTTCTCTTTAAGTATTTGTGCATTTTTTAAAAGTATGATAAATCTTAATTATTACCAGTTAACCTATCATCAAAAATTAACTTTTGAAAATTACTTCAGATCTTAATGATAATTTGAACATTGAAAATTCATTTTAAAACATTCCTTCCATCTCTTTTATCATCATCGAATCCCTACAGTGTGAAAGCAGGTCATTCAGCCCACACCAACTCCCTGAGGAATATCGCACTCAATCCCTATAACACTGTATTACCGGGCCTGCACATCCCTGGACACTTTGGGCAACTTAGCATGGCCAATCCATCTAATCTGCACATCTTTGGACTGAGGGAGGAAACCAGAACACCCAGAGGAAACCCACGCAGACACAGGGAGAATGTACAAACTCCACGCAGACAGTCACCCAAGGATAGAATTGAACCCAGACTCCCTGTGCTGTGAGGCAGCAATAACAAATCAGCATGCTACCATATTGTGGTTGCTCACTGTCTTCTGTTACTATGCCTTCCCATCTTGCTTTACAAATCCACTTGTCAGGAATTGTTGCATTCAGCTGCGTTGCGATTTCCTTCACCTGAGCTCAAGTTGCCAAGGACAGTCAATCCAAATGTTTATTCTCACGCTTTGTCTAGCCGGCTGATTTTTATTGTCTGTTAATGAGCTTCACTCGATTAGACTATTGATTTCTGCTTTGCCTTGTGTTCATATCATTGACGCTGAATTTCTACAACTTGAACTCATTTACAGATACAATCACCAAACACTGCACTTCCTTTCATGTGCCACATCACACTGCTGATCTCTCATCACTGGGGTGCCAGCCCTGATTTCCAATACTAAGGAGCCAGCAATGATAGAAAGCCATTTCCCAATATCAATCCCGTATTTTTTGGGAAATCTGTCCCAGGAGATGCACCACCCACCTCAGGAAATTCCAAGGAAATTGACAAAAATGGTGCTCCTTCTTATCAGAGGTCATTCCTGATGATGAGCTTATGCCCGAAATGTCGATTCTCCTGCTCCTCGGAAGCTGCCTGACCTGCTGTGCTTTTCCAGCAACACACTCTCAACTCCTTCTTATCATACTACCATTAAAACATACCAAAAACAAGTGCACCAAGAAATCAAATTAAAGTTCATCTGTAAGATGTTATACAAACTGCACTTACATGCACTTACAGCTGGGGGAATGACCTAGACTGAGGATGAAGCTGGACATGGGGAGGAGACTGGCGAAGTAAGATGGAACAATCAAAGCCATGGCCAACATGAACAGTCTTAAGGAGGATACATGGACCATTTGCAATTGCATTCAGTCTGATGAGCCTTTTATGTTTTCCAGCGCTCAAGCTGCTGTACTGTAAGTTAACAAATATCTTACATTTCCTGCATAATTCTTGTCTACAGTGCCACAGGCCAGTCACTCGGCACGAGAGCCCAGTTAAGCACCAGTTTGGAGGATACATTGGATTCACAGTAAGTTGATGTTTTATATTTTCTGATTTATGTCCGCTTCATATTTTTAAAAAAACTGAAGAACAGGAAGAACTTAAAGAAGAGGTAGATGGAGGGCAGAAAGCATGTGATTACATTCATTCCTGGTTTTCAGCGAATATATCATACATTACCTTAATTGAGCAGCAATGTGTGAGACTCTTTTACAAAGTGCTAACACTAAAACTATGAGACCTTCTGCTGAAAGCTTCTATAAAGTCTTCTTCAGTGTCCCAGGCCAGTAAAGTCTATATTTCAATACTTTGCTGCACCTACCTTCTGGTGAATTGACAAAAGTGGGCGGCACGGTGGCACAGTGGTTAGCACTGCTGCCTCACAGTGCCTGAGACCCGGGTTCAATTCCCGCCTCAGGCGACTGACTGTGTGGAGTTTGCACGTTCTCCCCGTGTCTGCGTGGGTTTCCTCCCACAGTCCAAAGATGTGCGGGTCAGGTGAATTGGCCATGTAGTGTTAGGTAAGGGGTAAATGTAGGGGTATGGGTGGGTTGCGCTTCGGCGGGTCGGTGTGGACTTGTTGGGCCGAAGGGCCTGTTTCCACACTGTAAGTAATCTAATCTAAAAAAAGTGGTGTCTGATCCCATTGAGACTTTGGACAGATCCTTTTCCTTGATAGATTGCAATTTGTTGTCTCCACTGGCTGCAGTTTCAAAGGCTGTATTCTGAGATGGTCTTGAGCTGAAACAGAAACCAGGCCTTTGAGACAGGGTAATTAACTGTTATTCCTAGTTGTGACGCTAGACTGCTCAGAAATCACTCTGGTTTAGACCATTAGGAAAACTTGAGGCTGACTGGGAAAAGTGAACAAAGTCTAAAAGATCAACTTTTAGCTCGGGGTAAGAACAGGTGTAGAAATCATAAGTTAAATCCTTTCAGCAGGACAACTGTCTGTGGCAGTTGAGAACCTGAGAATTCCTGGCAGCATAGGCAAGCTGTGACAGATGGGGCTTGAGGTGAATTCACTTTTTTTAGATTAGATTACTTACAGTGTGGAAACAGGCCCTTCGTCCCAACAAGTCCACACTGACCCGCCACTCACCCAGACCCATTCCCCTACATTTACTCCTTCACCTAACACTATGGGCAATTTAGCATGGCCAATTCACTTAACCTGCATATTTTTGGATTGTGGGAGGAAACCAGAGCAAACCCACGCAGCCATGGGAATAATGTGCAAACTCCACACAGAGACTCGCCTGAGGCGGGAATTGAACCCAGGTCTCTGGCGCTGTGAGGCAGCAGTGCTAATCACTGTGCCACCGTGCTTCTAAGTGCTTTTAATTACTTCTAAGTGATTAAAGTAAAACTCTATTTGGGTAGAGCAGATGTTTATGGAACTCTGTGGCCGATATTAGCGCCATATATGCTAATGTTTCTACCTGGGGATGACATGGTTTGTTGCATTGTATTATTTATTTCTTTTGTGTAATGCACTACTGTTTTACTGTTAAAACCAAATCTACAACCATGTGTGCTTGTATTTCAGTGAAAGATTGTCGGATGAATTAAATCAATCAAGCCAGTTTTCTTTATGGGATCTGACTTGTTCAATAGTAATGTCTGCTAGGATCTCTTACTTCAACCAATGCTGTTTATGTTGATGTCTTTCAAGCTCTCCTTCCTATTCCACATCATCAGATTTACAGAGAGCTTTCCCTCACCATTGCCTGCATAAGATCTTTGTGTTGTTTTTGAAGAAATCTCAATGGACAATTTCTGTTTCCTGCAGCTGTTGGCTCCAGGTGTTTCAGGATTAGTTTTGCAGCCAGAATGCATTATCTTTTTACAAGGTGCTGGGCTGCCCTTACATATCATCCAGCAGCCCCTACATCTCACCCTAGACATGTGCACAGCTGATGAGTACTGTTAAATGTCGGCGTGGATCATTCCAGTCAATAAACCATAAGCCTTGCTTTGAGTTGGGACTCTTGCTATGCAGTGATAATATCTTCATCTCTGGGCCGTGAGGTCTGGGTCCAACTCCCGGATGCTCCAAAAGTATGTCAAAACATCTCTGAACAAGGTTGACTAAAAATATTTATAGCTACGTAGTGCCGCAAGCAAGTGTACTCACTGACATTGATAGTCTGCCCTTGTCCAGTAGCGACTGTCAATTTTCTAGGCCAATATTCCTGCATTTTCGTCTGATATCATTCAAAACTAAACAAACTAGATTGAAAAAGTACACAAAGTGGCTTGACCCAATTCCAGTGAAGATGACAAAGTCAGTCCCAAATTATTGGCAAGTTCTCACAGCAGTTTGCTTCCATGAGCTGACAGTGAGACATGGCAGCCATTTTCTGCATCATCATTCAGATCTGTTAATGAGTCATTTGAGATCAGTTTTGAGCAGTTTGTCAGTTTAATGCTCAGTTTGCCTGACTTATCGTTTCTTTTGAATCAGAATCCAGTTTACAGTTCACCTGAATGCAAATTCTTCCAAAAACACTTTTATTTAAAAATAAATGATATTCTGGCATAAAATCATCTAAAATAATCAGTTTGTATTCTTGTTCCCGTTTTGAAATTGAAATTGATTAACTTTTTGGCCAGATTTTTTTTCTGATCCAATTTTGAGCTACCTGGGCATCCACAGATAATAATGCCTTGAATATTATAATAATATTTGGACTGAAAAGAGATCTTCAAAGTTCTCTTCATTATAATACTGGTCTTGGATTCCTTGTCACCAATATGTTGTCAGTCAAACCAGTCTTTCACTATTTACTCTTGACAAAACCTCTAAGAAATTCCTACGTAATCCTTCCTATTTCAGTGAGGAACCTCCTTCCTTTTAGCCTTTCTCATGATATTAATGATATACAAGTGCTATGTGCCTTACATCTGGTATCATTCTCAGTAACCTTTGCGTAGTCTCTCCTGGGGGCTCTAATATCACAAACAATTGTTTAGCCAATGCCTATCACAAATTCAACATCATCTTATCTTACTGAAGCATATAACATCTTGAGGGGACTTGACAGATTGGACGCTGAGAGGAGGAATCTAGAACCATTGGTGAAATAACTCCACAGAAGTCCATATCCTGTCACCAAAATCACCCTTTATTCACACGTGGAGTGTCCTGGACACTGAGCCAGCTCCCTCCGAGGCAGCTCATAGAGTGAAGAGAACCTCTGACACTCCTGTTAATATCTGTCAGCCAGGGCTCCCTGATTGGACCAATCAGGGAACTCATATTCTATGAGGTCTACCTGGCTGACAATCACTATGGTTAAAAATGATAGTTCTTTCATTTAAGACTGAGATAAAGATTTTTTTTTAAAAAAGACATTGATTTCTGAAATTCTCTTCTCCAGAGAGCATTTGTCATTGAATATATTCAAGTTTGAGTTTGAGAAACTCTTGATGAGTAAGGATTATGAAGGAACAGACAGGCAAATGGAGCTGAGACCACAATATGATAAGCCATGTCCTTATTGAACGGTTGAGAATATTCAAGGGGCTATAATGACCTACTCTGCTCCCTAATCCTTGTAGTCTTGTGCACTTTGGATTATATTTTCAAGGTGTATCACCTTGTTCTGTTCTTTCACTGCTGGAGGTTGGGAAGAGGACTTTGAAATGATTGTGCGACTTTTATACAGATTTCAACAATAATCTATCAACTGTTATACCAGAAATGATCTGAGAACATTATCTTAAAGCAGTAAGTGCTGATTTTAACCAATTGGTTGACCGTCGGGGGGGCACTAAACTAAGGATCATCACCATCTCTTCACTGTAACACCTCCCCCCACCACCACTCATCTGCCACCCCTAGTCTAGGGAGAAATGGGAGGGGCTATGAAGCCAGAGAGCAGTAGCAGCAGCTCTGGGATATTCTCGCAGGGTCTCCAGTACCACAACTGAGAACTTGGGCGGCCAGTTCCTCAATCCCTGAGCTACCCTGCAATGTACACCAGTCTGAGCAGCCCCTGCTTTCAGTGTACGTGGCTGCATTTTAACCTGCATGCAAATTGTAGCTTTGATTTGATTTATTACTGTCACATGCACCTTGGTACAGTGAAAAGCATTGTTCTGCATGAAGTACAGGCAGTTCATAACATACAAGGTGCATGAGGGTAATAGGACAGAGTGAGGAATACAATGTCACAGCTGTAGAGAAGGTCCATAAAGGGCGAAATCAATGTTAAATTTAAAATTTGAGAGGTCCATTCATAAGTCTAATAAAAGCGGGGAAGCAGCTGTTCTGGAACCTGCTGGTGTGTGTGTTTAGGCTTTTGTATCTCCTGCCCAACAGAAGAGGTTGGAAGAGATTATAATCGGAGTGGGAGGGGTCTTTGATGATGTTGGCTGCCTTCCTAAGGCATTTGAATGGTAAACACACCGGGTATCTTTGTATCGTGAGCAACGCCAGCCAAATGCAAATTATAGCAATCAACAATTGCACTGAAAACAGATTTTCAAATCGTGTAGATTATTTCCGTTCAATCCATGCTCATTTTTTCCTGTTTGATCCAATTAACCACTGATCAGATTTGAGGTTCATCATGGCAAATTCATTTAGCCATTTAATGTGAAATGTTGATTCTTGACTGCATTGAATTTTATCTCCCAACTGTGTTGTTCTGCTTTTGTCTCAGTAAATTACTGCACATGCTGAATGGCCTCATTGTTCCACTGTCTCTTCTGATTTACTATTAACTGCAGCGGTGACCATCTGACAGTGAAAGTCTAGGTCAGCTTGCATTATATAGGTTAAAGACACCAGCCATTTGCAGCTCTAAGTTCTGGGAATCCCAATGACTTCCACTTAATTTAAACACCCTCAAATTTGGGTTGGACTTTGTGCTGCCAATTGTTCAGCGTTCGCTGATGTTGGCAATCCCTTGTTTGTCAGCAAGCACACTGCAGTAGGTGAATGATGGGCTTATCAACATTACTAAGATGTGCTCCTTTTGGTGGATATGCTGCCAACAATCCTTGTTCTTACTAAAGACTTATTAATGTAGCACGAACTGGTTGGACCAGTTGGTCTGTTTCTGTGATGTATGACTCTATGAAGTGGTGAAGGATGATAACACAAAGTCTTGACAGAAGAGGCTTGTTCTTGAGTAACAAGAAAGGCTTTTGTTAACAATATGACAGTTAAGGGAGAGGAAGACTAAATGATCAGGTTATAGTGATAGAAGACATGACTATCTCCTAAACAATACTAGGCTGCATGGTTGATAAGACTAACAAACTTCCTTCTGATCATACATATCTGAGAAGGTGGAACTGAACAGCATTAAAAATCACACAACACCAGGTTATAGTCCGACAGGTTTAATTGGAAGCACACTAGCTTTCGGAGCGACGCTCCTTCATCAGTGTGCTTCCAATTAAACCTGTTGGACTATAACCTGGTGTTGCGTGATTGTTAACTTTGTACACCCCAGTCCAACACCAGCATCTACAAAACATAACTGAACAGCAGCTTTGTACAGGCCATATATACTTTCCTAAAGAACCCCATTATTGTACATTCCTGGGGTAAGAGAGACATGAACCTCGACCTCCTAGCTCTGAGCTAGGAATGTTGCCATTGCACCACAAGAGTCCTGGCTAGTAAGCTGGGGCTTCAGATTACCCAGCCCAGTGACATTATGCATACACCACCATCTCCTTCAACTAGCTACTGCACTCAGGGTATGGAGCTTCCAATTTGCAAATACTTAATGAAAAGGCAAGGACCATTTGAAAGTTAACTTGGATGGATTCTTTTAAGACTTAAAAGTCTGATAAATCTTGTTAAAGAGAAAAATCCATGACTAATGTATGATTTACTACACCAATTTAATATCAGTTTTTAAGCTGATTTATTTGACCAGAATTATTGCACTTCTGAAACAACTGTTTAAATATTTACTTTTGAAAAAGGCAGGTTTTACTTATTAGTGTTTTCAAATTAATCATGTCTCTTAAATCTGTGGTTTGCACAGTGGCTTTTTACAGGTTTTGAGGTACTGTATAATGATTGGCAGTCACACAATCAACTGCCTAGAGTTTTCAACTGCACCACGCACGTGACTTCCACGACAGGAACAAATACTGCGGCAAACACATTTCAATGTCGGCAACCGTGAGGGTGTCCACCTTGAACATGCGAGAGATAGATTAGGGGATTTTATAAATGGTGAAAAGCAGGGAACTGTGGATGTCCAGGCAGATCAGAGAATGCAGGTAGAGAGATCAATAAAATGTCATGAGTCGGCGCATAAAGTAATCAAGATGTCTAATGAAATACTGGCTTTTACATTTACAAGATTCACATACAAATGAGTAAAATTTGTCCTTGAGATGCACAAAGCCCTGGTTAGACCACACTTAGATGTTGCTGTGAGCACTTCTCTATTGAACATCACTTGAAATCCATTACTTGTTGCTCTTGTTTATTTTACAATGGGAACAGATTCTCCCTATCTACTGTATCCAGCCCGTGTACGATTTTGAAAACCTCTTGCAAATCTCCTACCAACCTTCTTCTCTCCAAGGTGAATAGTCCCAAATTCTTCAATTCACCCTCATTCCTGGAACCGTTCTTTATCAATTACTTCTGAAATGTTTCTCCAATACATGCCTGTATTTCCTACAATGTGGCACCCAAGGCTGTACATAATACTGCTGCTCCAGCTATTCTTTGGTAATTAGTGGGTTAAATGGGTGAAGTAGTCAAAGTCTTCAAGAAGGCAATGGGATCAGATTGGGTATATAGGGAGGAATTATTTGGGAAGTTGGTTAGGGAAGCTGGGACTAAGAGTAAAGTTTAAAAATCAGTGCCAATCATTTCAAGAATGAATGTTCACATGAATTGGGATGAGTTGGGAATGCTTTAAAAATGGCAAACAGATTCCAGTTGAGGAATTCCCAATCCTATAGCAGACTTTCCCATCTTCTTCTGTGCTGTTAAAGTGTGCAGTTGATTCAAATCATGACACCTACCAGGCAACTCCAAAATCTGCTTGGCTCCATTTCAGAGTGGGCACATCCAGACCTTCTGCATGAAGTAATCAAAATGCCTTGTGCTTTGGTATCTCAGAGATAATGTAGACTTTAGTCTGCATGAGGGAATGTGCCAAGGTATGCCTCCCACTAATCTCCCTGACTCCACATGCTCCCATGCTCCTATGGTATTACCTTGCCCATTCACCTACCATACGCTGTAGAAAAACACTGAACTCTCTATGGCTGACTGGTATTTTTTAATGAAACAACCATACACATTTGAAATTTCAGCTTTACATAAATACACATTGTGCAATTGACAGAAGAGATCAGAGATTCAAAGCAATCAGTTCAGCAATGAATTCAGCTGTCTCCACAAACTAATGGATTTCTGAGCTTTCAGCTAAGAATGTATAATAAGGCCATGAATACGATATGCCTTCCTTTCAGGCAGTACAAGGAAAGCTGAGATGATACCGTGGCTTTAAGAGGTGTGTTTTGTTCTGATTTCTTTTAGAGAGAGATCTGGGGATAGGGTGATGAGCAGTCTATGAGAGGATAAACAACTTGGATTTTTTAAAATGTTGGAACAATAGAAATAGCCTGAAAGGGTGTGCTCACGCTGCCATCCACAGAACCAAGGATCTTTGGTTTACCTTTCATCAGTTGCCGTTGGAGTCTAGAAAAAGTGAAAGCTACTTTTTTTGCTTGGTTACAGGCAAAAGTTAGGGATTCTGAACCTGTTGAAAGGGAGTTGCACGTGAGACAAGGTGTGTTTTAAATTTGCCTTTTGCCAAGGGTATGTTTATGGGATGTTGCGATGTTGGAACAGTTAGTTAGTAATAGTTACTGTATCTATTGTTCTGTTAAGTTTTCCATTAAAGTTAAATTATTCCAATTCCTTCTTTCTTTTGTTGTATTTTAACTACAGCGGATGAATAAAGTGTGCCTTGCTTTAAATCTGGTAGCTTGACCAATTAAATTGCATCTGGAACACAGCACCTTATGTTTAGCTTTAAAATAAGAAAATGTTAGGGTTTGGACTATCTTCTGAATATTTTGAAGGGGCTTGATCTAGTCCATAACAAAAGATACTGGATTCGCTCTTGTCCTATAATGGCATGCTGAGTAAATTTTGATTTGAATTTGTTTATTGTGGTCACATGTTCCTGAGTACAGTAAAAAGAATTGTTCTGTGAGCAGTATAGGCAGATCATAGCAAACAAGAACATAGGGGTCATGGGGTATTTAGACAGAGCGAAGCATACAGGCTACTATCACATAGGAGGTTTACTAAGCAAGATCAACATTATTAAAAGCTAGAGAGGTCAATTTAACAGTGGGGAAGAAGCTGTTCTTTAAACTGTTGGTGCGAGTGTTCAAACTTCTGTATCTTCTGCCTGATGGAAGAGGTTGTAGGAGGGCATTACTGGGGTGGGATGGGTCTTTGATGATGTTGGCAGCCTTTCCATGGCAAGGTGAAGTGTAAGTGGAGTTCAGAGATGGGAGGGTGGTTTCTGAGATGGTCTGGCTGTGTCCATACCCTCATACATTATTTCTAACAAACAATCTTCCAATGTCTTTGAAAGTTTCAATTGAACTTGCTTCCATTTATACCCTGGGTGAAAGTGTTGTTTCCTCTGGTTGGGCAGACTATCCCCTCCTCTGGGCACTACAGCTAGATTTCATTTAGCATTTCATTAGGATATTAGTGAGAAATCACAGTCGCTGCACCCAGCAGAACTTGACTGATGGTGTTATAGTGGCAATACCACTGGACTAGTAATCCAGAGTCCCAGATTAATGCCCTGAACTGTTGGTCCTATAAATGATTGCTCCACATCAGACTGTGGTGATTGGAACCAGCTGGACCTTGTTAAAAGATAGAACATAGAATAGTACAGCACAGTACGGGTCCTTTGGCTCTCGATGTTGTGCTGACCTTTTATCCAACTCTAAGATCAAACTAACCTACATACCCTTCATTGTACTATCATCCATGTGCCTATCCAAGAGTAGCTTCAATGTTGCTAATGTATCTGACTTTATTACCACTGCTGGCAGTGCATTCCTCTCACCCACCACTCTCTGTAAAGATCCAACCATTGGAATTGCCCCTAAACCTTCCTCCAATCAGCCTAAAGTTATTGCCCCTTGTGACACCCATTTCTGCCCTTGGAAAAAGTCTCTGACTATTCACTCTATCTATGCCTCTCATTATCTTGTACACCTCCATCAAGTCACTTCTCATCCCTCTTTGCTCCAGTGAGAAAAGCCTTAGCTCCCTCAAACTTTCTTCATATGATATGCCCTCCTGTCCAGGCAGCATCCTGGTAAACCGTCTCTGCACCCTCTTTATAGCTTCCTCCTTCCTATAAAAAGGCGTCCAGAACTGAGCACAATATTCCAACTGTGGTCTAACCAGGGCTCTTGGGAGCTGCAGCATAACCTCGCAGCTCTTAAAACCAATCCCCCTGCTAATAAAAGCCAACAGACCATACGTCTTCTTAACAACCCTATCAACCTGGTTGGTAATTTTGAGGGATCTATGGACATGGACCCCGAGATCCCTCTGTTCCTCCGCACTGCCAAGAATCCTGCTTTTAATCCTATATTCTGCATTCAAATCTGACCTTTCAATGTGAATGACTTTGCACTTTTCCATATTGAACTCCATCTGCTACTTCTCAGCCCACTTCTGCATCCTGTCAATGTCCCATTGCATTCTTTAACAACCCTCCACACTATCCACCACTCCACCAATCTTTGTGTCATCGGCACATTTACTAACCCAACCTTCCACTTCCTCATCCAAGTCATTTATAAAAATCACAATGAATAGATGTCCCAGAACAGATCCCTGTGGAATACCACTGGGCACCAAGCTCCAGGCTGAATACTTTCCATCTACTAACACCCTCCGCCTTCTTTGGGCCAGTCAATTTTGTATCCAGACAGCCAAATTTCCCTGTATCCCATGCCTCCTTACTTTCTGAATGAGCCTACCATGGGGAACCTTATCAACACCTTGCTAAAATCCATGTACACCACATCCACTGCTCTACCTTCATCAACGTGTTTTGTTATATACTCAAAGAATTCAATAAGGTTTGTGAGGTATGACCTGACCCTCACAAAGCCATGCTGATTATATCTAATGAAAATATGGTTTCCAAATAATTATAAATCCTGTCTCTCAGATTCCTCTCTAATAAGTTGCCCACTACAGACATAAGACTGGCTGGTCTGTAATTCCCAGAATTATCCCTATTCCCTTTCTTGAACAAAGGAGTAACATTTGCCACCCACCAATCATCTGGCAGTACTCCAGTGGACCACGAGGGCTCACAGATCATCGACAAAGCTGCAGCAAACTCTTCCCTCACTTCTTCTAGTAACCTTGGGTATATCCCATCTGGCCCAGGGGACTTATCTATCCTTGTGTCTATCAAACTTTTCTTCCTTCTTAACATCAACTTGTTCGAGCATATCAAGCTATTTTACACTGACCTCACAAACGACAACATTCCTCTCACTAGTAAATACTGAAACAAAGTATTCATTAAGGACCTCCCCTACCTCCTCCGAATCCAAGCGCAACCCCCCTCCATTATCCCTGATTGGCCCTGCCTTCACTCTGGCCATCCTCTTGTTCCTCATGTAAGTATAGAATGCCTTGCAGTTTTTCTTAATCCCATCTGCTAAAGCTTTATCGTGTTCCCTTCTAGCTCTAAGTCCATTCTTCAGTTCCTTCCTGGTTACCTTGTATCGCTCTAGAACCCTGTCTGATCCTTGCCTCCTCAGCCTTAAGTAAGCCTTCCTTCTTCCTCTTGACTGGATGTTCCACATCCCATGTCACCCAGGGTTCTTTCAACCTACCAACCCTCCCTTGCCTCACTGGGACAAACCTGTCCAGCTCTATCAGCAAGTGTTCCCTAAACAACCACCACATTTCTGTTGTGGACTTCCTTGAGAACATCTGTTCCCAATTTAGGTGTCCCAGTTCCTGTCCACTAGCATTGTAATTCTCCCACCCCCAATTAAATACTTTCCCATACTGTCTGCTTCTATCCCTCCCCATGAGTATAGGTAAGGTCAGGGAATTGTGATCACTTTCTCCGAAATGTTCTCCCACCGAGACCATTTTGACTATGAGATCCTTGATTGGGGTTGCTAACCTCGGCCAATTAAGAAAGCCCTGCTTTACCAATATAACCAGAGGAATGTGTACAACTCACATCGCGCTACCCTCCGGCAGGAGTAGCAGCTGTCGTCAGGGAGCCGTTGCTCAGGAATCCGCACCTCCATGCTCGCGGGTTCGAGTGGCTGTCGGAGGGGAGGGCCGTGGCGGCGAGGGTGACCAGGGTCGGGGACATGCTGGGTGGCGGGGTCTGGGCTGGACGCTGCCGCAGGACATAGCGAGAAGGGCAGCGGTAGACGTCCGGTTAGTGGCCAATGCCATTCGACGCCTTAAAATGGTGGTGTTTGGACCTGACGTAGTGCACCAGTTGGAGGATGCTCAGGTGTGCAGTGAAATCCCGTCTGCGCTTATCGCTGCCAGGACGGAATTTCACATTGGCCCCAAGGAACCTGTGTCCCAAAACCTGAGCCACCTCCGGAATTTTAGTTTTGTCCCTTTTAGGGATGTATCACCGTGGGCCCTGTATCGACTGCTGCTGCACACCGTCCAGCTCTTCTCCCTCATCCACCACCCAGACACATCTTGATGTGCCCATTTGCCACTGGGTGGTGGGGATCCCCAGTGGAGGGATCTCTCTACATGGGAGTCCACCCCCTTTCTCTCGGGGATCTGGGGTGGAGGGTGCTGCACGCAGTGGTCCTCTGCAACTGTGGATTGCGGTGGTTCACAGACTCCCAACCCAGCCGCTTGTTTTGTGGTGATGTTGACTCCGTGGACCATGTATGTATTGGGTGTGGGTGCTTGCACCCCCTTTTTGATTTCCTTAAAAACCTTCTCCTCTGTTTTTGGTTGCACTTCAGTCTTACACTCCTGACCTTCGGGCACCCAGTACGGAGGGGAGAGGGTAGGTTTGAGGACGTCCTCGTGGGTCTGCTCCGGGACCTGGCCAAACTGGCCATAAACAGGTCCAGGAAGCGGGTCATGGAAGGGGTTGTTATGGCCCATTGCCTGCCCCTCCTCCATGGTAGCGCTTGAGCCCGGGGGTCCCTGGAGAAGGAGCAAGTGATGTCTACCAAGAACCTCGATGTTTTTGGGGAGAGGTGGGCACTACAGGGTGTGGGAGTGTTTTATTTCCCCCTCTGACTCCATTTTGATTTGGTTCCTAACTCCCTCCCTCACTTTTTTGATCACCTAGGCATTGTCATCTGATGAGCAGGGCACTGCTTGTCACTGGCCACTTGGGTGTTTCTTTACTTCCTGGTGGTGGAATATGAATAAAGATTTATGAACTGGTCGGTTTTTCACTGTGCCTGACACCTGCACACACAGAACATGGCTGCTGGGGAATAAATACACACTACCCCTGTTTGGTGGTAGTGTGGGGTTTATATAATATTTAATTTTAATAAAACAAAGAAAGTATATATATATATATATATATACACATATATATATATAAAAATCAGAGTCACTTAAATGAGGTATTTAGAATTTTTTTAAACATCAAGTATAACCAGGGGATTAGAATCTCCTTAGTTCAGACTCTGAGCTGGCTGGTGATAGGATACTGGCCTTTGTTCAGTTATTTCACAGACCATTAAAAGGTTAATTGGACATGACAGTAAGGCATTGAAGCAAAGTGGAAATGGACATAAAATTGGCCCAATCAGCCTGTTTCAGCTGGGACATAGCTTTAGGGGAGATGATGGTCTGGTGATATTTTCATGAGGCTGTTAATTCAGAGGCCCAGGGAATCTTCTGGATACTCAGGTTTAATCCTAGTATGGAGTTGATGGAATTTGAGTTCAGTATAAAATTGAAATTAAGGGTCTAATGATGACCATGAAACTATTGTCATTTTATTTTGGAAAAGACCCATCACTAATATTCTCTCAGGAAGGAAACCGCCATCACATGGCCTACATTTGACTCCAGATCCTCAGCAATGTGGGTGATTCTTAACTGCCCTCTGGGCAATTAGGGATGGGCAATAAATTTCCTTCTAGCCAGCAATACTGTCATCCTGTGAATGAATAATTGTCTGTGGGAGCCACTATTTTATATAGTTAACCCTGAGCCACCTAGAGAGGTTTCAACTTCTTTTATGCACAATGGAATATCTGGAAAAGTACTGAAAATATGATGAAGCAGCACATAACAAGAATAGCGTTAATGTCAGAGAGAGAGAGTCCCACTTGTGGGAATTCTCACCATTGGACTGGGGTTCATGAGATCAATAATAGGAATCTGAGTTTCTACGGAGCTTCTGAAGAATGGTCACTCGCCCTGAAACGTTAACTCTGCTTTCTCTCCATAGATGCTGCCAGACCTGCTGAGCTCCTCCAGAAATATCTGATTTTGTTAGTGTAGTGATTGGAAACAGGGAGATCCCGTTGACTGTGAGATCCTTGATTGGGGTTCTGGCCCAATCAGGAAACCCTGGCTGACGAAGACAAGCAAAGGATTTAGAACATCCTCAGTTCAGGGCTTTGACTCTGAGCTGGCTGGACACGCAGGTGTACTGCGCACAAGTAAATAAAAGGGGACTTGGAGATGGGATACCAGCCTTTGTGCAGTAGTGAGATTCATTAACCTCCCCTTGTCCTGCATTTGCAGAGCAGAACCCCTCATGCTATGAGTAGCCAGTTTGCACCTTTGTGATTGAGAGTGAGAGAGATGACCCTTTGAGACTAAATGATGAGCAACCTGACAATATGAGGGCATTACTAAGTTATGATGCTTGCAAAATTAACTGGGAGCCACGCATGTTGCATTTTGTTGCATTGGGTGGCACAGTGGTTAAGCACGGCTGCCTCACAGCGCCAGAGACCCGGGTTCAATTCCCACCTCAGGCAACTGTCTGTGTGGAGTTTGCACATTCTCCCTGTGCCTGCATGGGTTTCCTCCCACAGTCCAAAAATGTACAGCTTTGGGCAATTTAGCATGGCCAATTCACCTTAGTGTTAGGTGTAGGGGTATGGGTGAGATGCTTTTCAGAGGGTCGGTGTGGACTTGTTGGGCCGAAGGGCCTGTTTCCACACTGTTAAGTAATCTAATTTTGAAACTGAAGCCTGCCCATGCCATCAAAAGTTGTGAAAAAGTAGTTGTGAAAAACAAATCCCTCATTTGTTTGTACATATGGTAAGTAAGTGAAACTAATACTTTAGTTATGTATTGAAATGCACGTGTCTTCTTGTAATCATTTTGATCAAACCTTGAGGAACTCATTAGGTAATTTCAGTCTAACGATATATGCCCTCCGGAAAAGAATGCAACTTCCATCACAGCAGTGGAATTTCAATCCAATTCCTTAATTCAAAGACAGTTTCAGTAATAGTAACCATGGCAGCTGTCATCAATTGTCATTAAAAATGCATTTGGCACACTCATTTATTGAAAGATCTGTTGTCCTGAGTAGGTCTGACTCACATATGAGTTCAGATCCACAACAAGATTCTTGACTTTTAACTGTAAGCTGCTCTGTTTAATGGAAATTAAAGCTGGCTGACAAACATCCGCCTAGCTGGTGATGACGCATACCAATAGAAATTAATTTCAAAGACCTTTACGTGGCATGGGCAGACTAGATGTGTGAGTCAGTTTCAAAATGCAACATGCATGGCTCCCAGTTACTCATAACTTCATAAGTCTCCCATAAGGTCAGGTTGGTCATCAAACAGACCCAAAGGGCCATCTCTCTCACTCTCAATCACAGAGGTGCAAGCTGGATGTTCATAGCTTGAAGGGTTCCTCTCAGCAACCGTGGGACAAGGGGAGGAAATAGGATCTTGCATGCATTACCATAACCACTGCACGAACTGAACCCATCCCATTCAGTCATTCTATACCACGCTCTGGTTAAATGAGTGAACCAACCGCACATAACATTTTTAACGAAGTGAAAAAACAGGAAGAATGCAGAAGGTTCAGAGTGCAAGTTGCAGTGGATATAAAAGAAGCAAAAAGAGAGGATGATGTTGCTTGGTCACCACCCTTGACAATAGTGATTGGCTCAGCACAATGAGGATAGAGTCAATTCTGTATCAACTAACTGCCAACTTGATGCTTCCAGCTAAAACAGACCTGCAATTCACACTCTTTGGTTAGGAAAAGGTTAACAGCAGGCTTGCAATTCATGCAAGGCTAGAAACTGAGTGCACCCCCACTGATTTCCATGCCACTCCCTCCTGAACGGTTAATGAACAGAAGCTCTTGCTTGCCAGGCTATTTCTTCCAGGTCACTGGGTTATCTCCATGGTACCAAGCACTTCACGAAAGTTGTTGTCCAGAGTTTCCACTGTTGGTACACCGAAATCCTTCATTTTAATCCTTTTTCCTCATCTTCCCGAACTGAAGTGTTTTATTTCTTAGCTCATCTGGTGAGCTGGTGTCTTTCCCCTGTAGGCTCACTCCAAGGACATCATTAGGATTCCCTCATTAACCTTCCATCAAATAAAGATTTGCACCTCATGGTCATCCCTCTGACTTGAAGCAGTTCAAGCCAGGGAGAAAGTGAGCACTGCAGATCAGATTCAAAAAGTGTGTTGCTGGAAAAGCACAGCCAGTCAGGCAGCACCCGAGGAGCAGGAGCGTCGACGTTTCGAGCATTAGCTCTTCATCAGTTCAAGCCAGCCCAAGCTAATGGCTGGGTCTCGGGTAATTTCAGTTCACAAGCTTGCTGTGTGAGCACTCTCTGGCCAACAACGAGAAGAGACCGGCAACTGACGTAAAATATAACAACACAAAAGTCTTTACTAGTGCAGAAATAATCAACTGCTAGTGAGAGGAGGTCATGTTTGGACTCAGAAGGGAATCTGATCCGTATTACTACTACTTCTGAAATCCTACACTACTCCTGTAACCCTGCATATCCCATGGCTAATCCACCTAGCCTGCACATCTCTGGACACTATGGACAATCCACCTAACCTGCGAGTCTTTGGACTGTGGGAGGAAACCCATGTAGGCACAGGGAGAATGTGCAAACTCTACACAGACAATAGGTCCAGGGTGGGATTTAACCCAGGTTCCTGGTGCTATGAGGCAGCAGCGCTATCCGCTGAGCCACCGTGCCTCCTGTTCCTGCAGTTGACGTCTGTTTGAACATTAAGGATTACCAGATCACAGGGCTTCACATCCAGAATTCTTCTGTGGCCCCATTTTACTCCCATACCACCTCTCCATAAATATCAGCATCCTCTGTTTATGAAGCCAAGTACTGCAAGTACTTTCCTCAACAAATCTGTCCTTTACCTTCACATAGTCGTGGCTTACACATTATTTACAAACGTACTACTTTGTGTGTGTAATAGAAGCATTGTGGCTTCAGTGAAGGTCGAACACTTCCCTTGCATCTTGTGGTTTGATGACAGTACGGAAGGATTTGTGGTTCTTTCCATTACTTTTAAAGGGACTTTGAGCCAGTCTATCAATCTTTGAAATATTCACCTCCTTATGCCAACCTTTTGATCATCACAGCAAATGTCAGAGCCTGATAAAAACCTAATTCAAATGTGCTCACTGAGAACTGCAACAGAATTCTTAAATGATTTCAAATACATATTGGAGAATACTTAGAAAGATATGAAATAACTGCAAGGGTGACATGTATTTCAGTAAGTAATATCTGAAAGAAGCCATCTTTCTGACTGTGGATCTTTCTATCTTGGTGAGGCCTTTTGTGAATTTGGAAAATAATTCTCTCAGGTTTGATATGCAGTGCTTGCTGAGTTTGGGCGGATATGAGTGGAACAAATTCAATGCACCCATTGAGCAGAATGCTAGGGCTCCATTAACTCAATGTGCTGTGACCATCTTAGAATCCCTACAGTGTGCAAATAGGCCATTTGGCCCATCAAAGAGTAACCCACCCAGAACCATTCCCCTACCCTATATTTCCCCTGACTAATGCACCTGACCTACACACCCCTGGACATTATGGGCAATTTAGCATGGCCAATCTACCTAACCTGCACATCTTTGGATTGTGGGAGGAAACTGGAGCACCCGGAAGGAACCCACACACACACACAGGGAGAACGTGCAAACTCCACGCAGACCGTTGCCTGAGGCTGGGATTGAACTTGGGTCACAGACACCATGAGGCAGCGGGGCTAACCACTGACATGACTAGCGTTGGGGGATGAGGTTTGATAAGGCTTTCTGCTTTGGTGTTCTGGTTTGTTTCTCATTTCCAGCTGGCTAGCAGAAACACAAAAGGAAGAGTCAATGTGTGCCTGTCAGGATTCAGCCTCCCCATCAGTAAAGCTCCCTCACACTGATACCCAGAGACTGGCTCCCTTGCAAATCCAGGCTCATGTTCCCAAGGGGCCTCCAAGTGCTAAGCATGCAATGCGTGTGCCTGAAAGCTCCTGGTTTTCCATATTTATGGGAAGGATGTGGTCAGCTACAACAGGGCAACATCAGAACACATCGAGATCCACAATGGAGTCAAACAGGATTGTTCTCTGACACTGAGGCTCTTTAGCATATTTGTCATTTGTAGCTGCTACATTATATCATAGAACCCCTACAGCGTGCAAGCAAGCCATTTGGCCCATCAAGTCCACACCGACCCTATGAAGAGCACTTCTCGCTGACAGGATTTCAGTTCAAATTCTTCTCCGTAGTTCACCGTCATTACTTTCGGAGTTTGACAAAGCTTTTGCCAAACCTCATTTCCACAGTGACATCGCATTCCCCAGTGACTGCTTCCAGCTCAGATCACCCCATGTGGACTCTAACGGAAATTCCATCCTCATGTTTTGATTCATCCCAGGATCATACATATCTCCATGATGTTTCTCAGACAGCTATTCTCGCCACATTCGGAGATCCACACTCAGTGCTGTGCATTGCCATTTGCACACTCCCAACCTCTCTCCCCATCAGCATCACCTCACACTAGCTCAGAGCTGTCTTGTACTGTTTTGCCCCATTTAGTTTCCTTCACTTCAAATCACTTCTGCTGCTCTTCATT
Organism: Hemiscyllium ocellatum; assembly: GCF_020745735.1. NCBI lineage: Eukaryota > Metazoa > Chordata > Chondrichthyes > Orectolobiformes > Hemiscylliidae > Hemiscyllium > Hemiscyllium ocellatum. Next base: position 54,042,922 of record NC_083420.1, read on the forward strand.
GCAACAACCCATGAAAACATAAACCTCACTGTGCAATTTCTGTGTGCAAAGTGTATTTCTGACACAAAGATAACATTGTATAATATATTAGAGATATATGATTGGAGATGCACTTCTTCAATAAATGCAAAGCTTATTTTGCCCTGGTTTTGATGTCTTAGACTTTTATTCTCTAAAGTGTAACTCCGAGCATTGACGTGACTAGCAGATGAACAGAGGCTTTACGTAATCCCTCTGTGACAGGCAGGTGATTCTTACACCAATGTACAAAGCACTGACTGTATGGTAAAGGAAAAATAAGTCCAGTTCTCATAGAGTCATATAGATGTACAGCACAGAAACTGACCCTTTGGTCTAACCCGTCCATGCCGACCAGATATCCCAACCCAATCTAGTCCCACTTGCCAGCACTCGGCCCACATCCCTCCAAACCCTTCCTGCTCATATACCCATCCAAATGCCTTTTAGATGTTGTAATTGTACCAGCCTCCACCACATCCTCTGGCAGCTCATTCCATACACGTACCACCCTCTGCATGAAAAAGTTGCCCCTTAGGTCTCTTTTGTATCTTTCCCCTCTCACCCTAAATCTATGCCCTCTAGTTCTGGACTCCCCCACCCCAAGCAAAAGACTTTGTCTATTTACCTTATCCATGCCCCTCATGATTTTGTAAACCTCTATAAGGTCACCCTCAGCCTCTGTCGCTCCAGGGAAAACAGCCCCAGCCTGTTCAGCCTCTCCCTATAGCTCAAATCCTCCAATCCTAGCAACATCCTTGTACTCTTTCCTGAACACTTTCAAATTTCACAACATCCTTTGGATAGGAAGGAGACCAGAATTGCATGCAATATTCCAAAAGTGGCCTAACCAATGTCCCGTACAGTCGCAACACGACCAGGTTTTGTGCACATGCATTAGGAGATCAGTCTACTCCTTGAGTCTGGTCTGCCATTTAATAATGGGTGGCACAGTGTCTCAGTAGTTATACTGCTGTCTCAAAGTACCAGGGACCCAGGTTGAAATCCACCCTCAGATAACTATGTGGAGCTCTCCCTGTTGTCTGTTTCCTCTCGCAATTTGAAGGCAGGCATGTTAGGATGGATTGGCCATGCTAAACTGCCCACGGTGTCTGGGAATGTGCCGGATAGGTGAATCAGCCATGGGATGTGTAGGGATTGAGTACGGCACTCCTCTTAAGAGGGTTAGTGTGGACTCAATAAGCCGAATGGCCTGCTTCCACACATTAGGAATTCCACAAACTTCACAGCACCTCAAAGCATGGACAATCCACCTCACCTGCACATCTTCGAACCAGGGGAGGAAGGCAGAGCTCCTGGGGAAAACCCACATAGACATAGGGAGAACATGCAATCTCCATACAGACAGTCGTCTGAGGCTGGAATCGAACCCGGGTCTCTGGCGCTGAAGGCAGCAGTGCTAACCACTGAGCCACTGTGCCACCCCACCTGTCTAATTTAAATCCACCACCCCTCATCCTAAAACTATGATCTCTCACTCTAAATTGCCCTACATGAGGAAACAACCATTGTGCAGCTATTTTATCATCACATATACCTCATTTAGATCTCCTCTCATTGATAAATCGCCCTAATACATCAAAACACTAATTGGCTAGCCGAAAGAAGACAGAGGGTGGTGGTTGATGGGAAATGTTCATCCTGGAATCCAGTTACCAGTGGTGTACCGCAAGGGCTGGCGTTGGGTCCACTGCTGTTCGTCATTTTTATAAACGACCTGGATGAGGGTGTAGAAGGGTGGGTTAGTAAAATAAGGTCAGTGGAGTTGTGGATAGTGACAAAGGATGTTGTAGGTTACAGAGAGACATAGATAAGCTGCAGAGCTGGGCTGAAAGATGGCAAATGGAGTTTAGTGCGGGCAAGTGTGAGGTGATTAACTTTGGTTGGAGTAACCAGAATGCAAAGTACTGGGCTAATGGTAAGATTCTTGGTAATGTAGATGAGCAGAGAGATCTCGGTGTCCATGTACACAGATCCTTGAAAGTTGCCACCCAGGTTGACAGGTTGTTAAGAAGGCATACAGTGTTTTAGCTTTTGTTAGCAGAGGGATCAAGTTCCGGAACCATGAGGTTATGCTACAGCTATACAAAACTCTGGTGCAGCTGCACTTGGAGTATTGTGTACAGTTCTGGTCACCACATTATGTGAAGGATGTGGAAGCTTTAGAAAGGGTGCTTACTAGGATGTTGCCTGGTATGGAGGGAAGGTCTTACGAGGAAAGGCTGAGGGACTTGAGGCTGTTTTCATTAGAGAGAAGAAGGTTGAGAGGTGACTTAATAGTGACATATAAGATAATCAGAGGATTAGATAGGGTGTTGGGAGAGCCTTTTTCCAAGTATGGTGACGGTGTGCACAAGGGGGCATAGTTTTAAACTGAGGGGTGATAGATACAGGACAGATGTCAGAGGTAGTTTCTTTACTCAGAGAGTAGTAAGGGTATGGAATGCTTTCCTGCAGAGGTAGTAGATTCGCCAACTTTAAGTACATTTAAGTTGTCCTTGGACAAGCATATGGATGTACATGGAATGGTGTAGGTGGGATGGGCTACAGATTGGTGTGACAGGTCGGTGTAACATCGAGGGCCGAAGGGTCTGTACTGCGCTGTAATGTTCTATGTGCTATGTTCTATGAAACCGTTCAATTACATGACTCTCACAATGTGGGTCCGAGGACAAAATAAACTATGGATGTTTTGATCTGAAGGCAGTTAAGGAACTTTTCAATTGTTACAGACTTGTTCCTATATATTTAATATCCTGTTTTTATATAATATAAATCTTTATTATACTGTTTACCACACAGTCCTCAGGAACCAAGCTTTCGGGTACATGTTTGATATGTAAGTGTGATATCATAGCATTGATATAATGGCGTCAGGTTCAATGAAAATTATAGAACTGTAACAAATCCTAACTGAGCAAGCAAGTAGTATTGCAGTAAATAAAAACAGGCAAAATTGGTGAAGAATACCAGAGCTGGGAGTTTGTGGTATAACTAAACAAACCAAAGTTTGGCCATGTTGAATATAGATGTTTAATGAGAATGGCAGTTTAATTAAGATATTATTATTTAATAAGATTTCTTGTAGATCGTTATTTCAATCAAAACAAGCAATTTTAACAAGATGCTTGACAGAGAACCATACAACAAATACTGGCTCATGGAATAGAAAGGACAGCAACAACTAGAGGTGAACTATCCTTGTGACAGAGATTATTGGTTAATAGCTGTTTCTCAGACTGGATGAAGGTATGTAGTGGAGTATCCCAGAGGTCATTTTGGGGCATTTCCTCTCCCTGGTGTGCATTAATGGCCATAACTTTGGAGTACAGGGCATAATGGCAACATTTGAGGTTGACATCAAGTTTGGAAGCATTGTGAATCGTGCTGAGTACAGTGTGAAGCTTCAGAAGGATATAAATAAGTTGAGAGAATAGACAGAAAAAGATGAAATGTAATGCCAAGAAATGCAAAAATGGTTTAATATGAAGGGGCAAAAATAAATAAAGGACACAATCTGAAGGGTGTGCAGGACCTGATTGTATTTGTGCATATCTCATTGACAGGGAGAGGACAGGTTAAGATAACAAGCGTGCAGAATCCTAAACTTCAATAACAGGGTTCAGGAGCAAGGAGGTTCGAATAATCTTGCATATAATATTGGCTTGCATCAATGCTGGTATCAAATTACATGCTTTAGAAGTGATGCACAGTCATTAGAGAGAGTACAGAAAAGATTGAAGAGAATTCCGGGGATGAAGAACATGGAGTTGCATAGACAGTGTGGAAGCATTGGGGCAGTCTACCTTGGAAAAGAGAACAGTGATTGGAGACTTGATAGGGCTATTCAAAATCTTAAGTGATCTGGACAGAGTATAGAAAGAAAAACCATGTCCGTTGGAGAATTGATCAGCCACAACTGTGCACAGATTTAAGGTCGTTGATGAAAGAAGCATTAGGAGAAAGTGAGGACTGCAGACGTTGGAGATCAGAGCTGAAAAATGTGTTGCCGGAAAAGCGCCGCAGGTCAGGCAGCATCAAAGGAGCAGGAGAATCGACGTTTCGGGCATAAGCCCTTCTTCAGAAAATCAATGAAAGAAGCATTGCCAATGTCAGGAAAAGAGTTTTCATTCAGAAAGTATTAAAGGTCAGGAGTGTAGGGAAGTGTATACGGAAGATAGGTTCTGTGAAGAGATGTAAGAGAGAAATGATTTATTACCTGAAAATGAACAATGTTGGGGTTTACAAGGAGAAGATGGGGTAGTGGCACTAAATAAATTGCTTCTATACAGACTTGATTGGCCGAATGGCCTCAGTTCTGATCTTGTGGTTCAACATACATCCATGCAATTGTACGCTCCATTGCTTGAAATCTCGGAGATCTCGAATTTAAGATTCGAGCTTTCGCAGGCTGGACTAGCCATTCTAATAACACACTAACTTTAGTGACATGATAGTATGCCACCAAAGCTGCATGTGATATTCTATGTGCTGGTGAAATGACCGGAAATGTTTTGTCCTGTTTTAAAGCTCTGGGGAAAGAGGATGATGCTACAAGAACCAGAGATGAGCATGGCCATGAGCAGGACTGTGTCAGACGAAGGCGAACCACTTTTTCTAATTACGCCTCTTCCATGTAATTGGTCTGAAGGTCTCTTTGTGTCGATGTTGTTTTCTGGCCTGGCATCAGTCAGCATACAATCGAGGAAGGTTGGGGGCGTTGTGGCATTGTTATAGGGCTAATCGTAGTTAAATCTTGGATTAAAAGCTGACCCAAATTATGACCGGGTAACTTTTGTCAGAAAAGCCCAGCTGGTTCACTAATGTCCTTTAGAGAAGGAAATCAGACCTGGTCTGGCCTATGTGTGGCTCCAGACCCATATCAATGTGGCTGACATTTAACTATCTTATGACATTAGCTAGCAAATAATTTCTATTGAAATGGTAATGCCCAAATTCCATAAACAAATAATTGAAAATCAATCACTGTTTAGGAGCTATTGTAAGTTGTTAAATGAAATAGCTGAGCAACTTTAGCAGCATTGTGTAGGTCTCCCACTGTCACCACATCTTGAAAGGTGGTTTAACAATAGGAGATGGAGATGTACCTTATTTTTAAATGCTACCTGATATAGTTTATGGGTAAAATACCTTTGTCAGTATGATATAGTCCGAATGTTGCCCATATGATAGCCCTTGTACCATACAATGGACACTGTGTTCTTGTGAGATAGATGTCTTGAAGTATATTGTCAATACTAACTACTTACTGCTAGCTCAGATATACAAATAGCCAGGGTTCTGAGCTCGATGACTACATAGAGCAAGGATACAGCAACTGCAAATTCCAATTACTGCAGTTGAAACAATCGAAGGTGAGGCAGATGCTTGTATTCTGGAGTGTCACATTTTGCAATGTTACCTAACTGTCTTAAAAGGACACCATCTGGTCTGGAATCTTTGTGATAATGTGACACTATGGAGAGAACTTGGCAAGATTTCTGTTTCTCTGTCTCACAGTGTTACCAATGAATGTGAAATTCCTGGAGATAAATGGTTGTTGTGAGGTGTAGATACTACACAAACACTGATGACGACCCCAGTGTTCCCCTAACTATGAGGAGGTCACACATTGAGGAGGGCCATTCAAAGATGTGCAGGTTAGGTAAATTGGCCTAACCTGTTGCCCATAATGTTAGGTGCATTAGTCAGGGGTAAATATAGGGTAGGAGAATGGGTCTGGGTGCGTTACTCTTTGGAGGGTTGGTGTGGACTTGTTGGGCTGAAGGGCCTGTTTCCACACTGTAGGGAATCTAATGTAATCTAGTCTCTCTCCATGCACTGCACTGTCCTGAGCTCCCATTTTCAGAATCTAGGTGGTGGATTTGGAGGTAACCTATTGATTATTAGCCCTGTAAAACTGGGCTAGCATTTACACCGTGTCAGCCCAATGCTTCATCTGTTCAGTTCTTTCCACCAGGCCAGGTTTGGAGCCTATCTCTCCAGTTTTTCTTTAATCAGATGACTAGCCAAGACTCAGCTAAACATTCCACTTTATATACAGTTACAGCAATCAAAAACATGCATGTAATTTGAAGTAAATAGAGCAAGAGATTGAGAATAGTTAAGAGATTTGTGAACTGTTAAAGATAGGTAATGCTGTAATGAATAAGAAGGTTTATCAAAGACATTCTCTATTTATGTGCAAAGGACAGAAAGAAAACAAAGTGCCTGTAATAGATTGGAAACAAGGGGAGGAGTGCTGTTTTGAATATTACTAGTAAATCAATTATCAATGATTGGAAATGTAGGACTTAGGATAGATGCATCTCCTGGACTGAATAGCTTCCATTATAAGCCATTAAAAGAGCTGAGGAAAATGCAGAACTATATTTCAAATCGATCTTGACTTTTGGCATTCGACAACAAAAAATTGCAAAAGTCACTCTTTTATGTTTTAAATGTGACAGCCCAGTCCAGATATCTGTGAGTGAAAGGAACAGAAGGTTACAATGATACATTTACAGGAGAAAGGTTGTGTAGAGGTTTGAGTGGAGCTTCATTTACATACAAATGACCTATTTGGGTTGTATGGCCATTACCTGTGACATATATCTTATGCAGTCTTATGTAATCCATATAATAACCACACTCTTGGCAGTTTAGCATCAGTTATGTGGAAGCTGTCAAACATGAGCTGATCTGAGTGAGTTAGCATGGATTTGCTCCAGGTAAGACACGTTTGTCTTGTTAAGTTGAATGTGTTGAGGAAATGACAATTCATTTTGATAAAGGAGTGGGTATGGTTTTTGTCCATGTTCTGTATTTTTTTTTAGACTTAGATTAGACTTACAGTGTGGAAACAGGCCCTTCGGCCCAACAAGTCCACACCGACCCGCCGAAGCGCAACCCACCCATACCCCTACATTTATCCCTTACCTAACACTACGGGCAATTTAACATGGCCAATTCACCTGACCCGCACATCTTTGGACTGTGGGAGGAAACCGGAGCACCCGGAGGAAACCCACGCAGACACGGGGAGAATGTGCAAACTCCACACAGTCAGTCGCCTGAGTCAGGAATTGAACTCGGGTCTCAGGCACTGTGAGGCAGCAGTGCTAACCACTGTGCCACCGAGCCGCCCACTGTGCCACCGTGCCGCCCGCCATTTCTAGAAGGTAACTAATAGACTTCTCAAAAGGGATTGTTGTCAAATATGTGAATGTCACAATTGGAGGGAGCCTTCTGACTTGGATTGAAAAACGTTGGGAAACAGAGTGTAAAGTCTATATATATATATATATATATATATATATATATATAAAAAGACAGGATGTGACACATTGTATTCCTAGGGAACCCTTCTCGTACCTCAAATGATTCATATAATTATTAACAACTAAAATGAACGAATAGAAGGAGGTTGCTATATAAGGCAGTTTGGACCTTAAAGGGTCAAATAAAATCACAAGATAAGCTCCATTCATTGGGATATCAAGGACTTCCAGGAAGAAGTTAACTAGTTCACCAAAGGTTTTACAAGATCTGCATATCTGCACTGGAGTGATGCAGTGGGAGTGTCTCTGCTAAACTGAAAAAAATCCAGGTTCAAGTCCCACCTTGAGGCATTTCATCACATCTCTGAGTGAGGCGATTTTCAGAAGAGGATATAGTTAGTATGTCAGTGATTGTTTTTAGAGTTGACAGCATTTAATTAAAATAATAATGTGTACCTGATCTTAAGCTGAACCTAATTGTCTCACAGCAGATAGTTATGTATCTCAGATGTATTGTGACAAGCTAGTAAGTAACATGTACTTAAACTATTTACTGTGCATCACAGTTGAATCTGCCTCCTGCCTGAGAGTTCATGTGAGCAGT